>NC_134586.1:107708613-108046946 GCF_037038515.1 Microtus pennsylvanicus | reverse complement strand
CCATCAAACTATACTTTGTATATCTTGTATTTTCCTTTAGCTATAATTTCTTGCTTTCCATTACAGTAACAGAGCACATAAAATCAAATGATAATAGGAAATCAAAGTAACTGATGATACTCAAAGGAAACATGAGTTTTTTCTTAGTGGACAATGACAAAATAAAACATAGAAAATTTCTTTTTTAATACCAATTTTATTATAGATTTTGAAAAGTCCCATTGTTAGATGATAAAATGTAACCCACCTAGCGGGTCAGTTATTCTAGGGTCCCGAAGAGGCGCTATCTGAAAAAAGACATGGGCAGGAGACAGGAAGGAGACCAAGCAAGATTCTGTTGTCAAGGCCTCACTTTATTAGCTAAATGGTTGTGGCTTATAGAGCCCTTAAATGAGGAATTTGGCTTGGGATGGAGGCAGGGGCTTGGCAAGGGCAGGAAGGGATCATGCTGGGGCAGCAAAGGTCGGTCACAAGTTGACACACCTAGTGTTCTCTAAGCAAGCAGAATCATTCCTTTTGTGATTCCAACCACAAACAATTCTCTAGATAGTTGGAATGTGTGGCAGATAACAGATAGTTCTCAAGATAGTTGGGTGTGGGGTCCCCCCACAAACATTTTTAGGACAATAGTCCCTGCTATACTTTTTGGAAAAATGTCTACTGACAATAAAAAAAAGAAAAGAAAACTCAATTTTGTTGGAATGAGTCCATTAAGCCACCTCCTCAAGTTATGGTTCCATGTACTACAAACTAGTTCTAACAAAGAGAATAAAGTTTATAATAGAGCATTTTTGCAGGTGCCAACTTAATTAAAATTATAAACAATAAAATGAGGGAAAACAGCATAATACTTATTCACTACTTAAGGTAAGATATTTAATACTATTTTGATGTAAATATGTTCTTTAATAAGAAACTAACGATAATTTGTGGGATTGTAGTATCCTTAAATATCTGGATTCACATTCTTAAATTTACTTGAGGTTAAAAAAAGAAATTAAGAAAAGGAAGGAAAGGGGGCAGAGATAGTATCTTTGTTAGGGTGTCTATTGTGTGATGAAGCACCATGACCAAAATTAAGTTGGGGAGGAGAATATTCCTTTGCAGAGGTCACAGAGAGGTATGCCTAGATGCTTTCTCCAAACAACTTCATCAGCCTCGTTTTTTTTTTTTTTCCCTTTAGAACTGTGAACACAGCAGTCCAGGGACAGCACCACTCACAATGGGCCAAGCTTTCCCCCATCAATCACTATTTAATAAAATGTTTTTACAGACCCAATCTTATTGACACATTTCCTCCATTGTTGTTTATCCTCTTTGATTTTAGTTTGTGCAAATTTGACATACAACTTGTTATTCTTTTTTAAAAAATGCTGCAAGATCCCCACAGCAGTAGGCAGCAGAAATGCTGTAGGTCCCAAATGGTGGTGGCTGGCCATGTGGCAGAAAACAGCAGGCGCTGGGAGCAGCCAGTCCCAAGCAGAGACAGCTGCCTGTCCCAGAGCGGTGGTGGTGGGCCATGTGGCAGCAGGCAGTGGGCCCCAGGCAGAGACAGCTGCTGTTCCCCAGCAATGGCTGGTTCCAGGCAGGGAGACACATGGCAGGCGGGCAGAAGACAGAAATATGGATAGACAGGACAGGCAGGGTGAGGTTGAATGTTTATTCAGGGGGTTATGGAGGAGGAAGAGTGAAGGGGGACAGAGAGAGAGGGAGAGAGAGAGAGAGAAGAGGAGAAAGAGACAGAGAAAGGGGAAGCAGAGAAGTGGGGAGAGAGGCAGAAGCGAAGCTGCCTCTCCGAGAAGAAGATGGAAAAGAGGACGAGCTCAGGCCGGAAGCTGAAGATCAGCCTGCTTCAGCAGATGGGGAGGGGGAATGGATGTGGCTTGTCTCTTAAAGGGACCAAAACGCCATAACATTTTCAGGTCTTCCTTATAATAAAAATCACACATGTCAAGGAAGCAGAAAAGGAAGGGCCCAAGATGGCGGTGGGCAGGTCAGAAGTAATGGGAGTGAGCATGGCTTGTCCCTTAAAGCGACAGGAAAGCACAACATTCCCAGGTCTTCCTTAAAATAAAAAGCAGGACCTCCCCCCTCCATCCATATCTAGGACGTACCACAGGGCAGGGAACCCTGACAGCTCTCTGGACTGGAAAGGGAGGGGGAGAGGAGTGGGGGGAAGGGGAGAGGGGTGGGAGGAGGGGGAGAAGAGTGGGAGGAGGGGGAGAAGAGTGGGAGGAGGGGGAGGGAAATGGGAGGCTGGTGGGAGGAGGTGGAAATTTGTTTATTTTTTTTTCTTTATCCTCCTTTTATCAATAAAAAAATTAAAAAAAAAATAAAAAAATAAAAAAATAAAAAGCAGGAGACCAGGCACCACAGCCCAAAGGAACTGGGGCAGCGAACTCTCAAGACTGCTTCTGGCTGATTGTGGGTGTCGTCTTTGGGGGGGGCGTGAGAGAAGGCTGGGTGCTGGTCACATCCTGGCATAGCTGGTCTCTTTGTTTCTGACCGATGTCTGTGGCATGGAAATGTCCTATCTCTTATCCTGTTTAAGGTATTGGCAGAACAAAGAACAAAGTTAAATTAAGGGAAAAAAAAATTTAGGACCAGGGGATTGAGGGGGATGTATCTGACCTGTTTAAGGTGGATTCTTAATTCAGATCCCTGGAACTCACGAGAACTCCTTGGGTTTGTGAAAACAGAAGTTTTAGACATATAATGACTGTAGCATAAGAGATAAATTTGGTTGAAATTTGTTTGGTGAGGTCACCTTGCAAAACCTCTCAGCTGTCAAATTGTCAGAGATCTTTGAGAAGGATAAGATTTTACTTGAGTTACTGATTAAAAAATGACAGAGAACATACTTGGTTGGCACTCAGAGATACTCTTTTTTGGGTCCTCCATGGTCATGGAAGGTTGCACTTGACCTTTGCTGTTTAGTGCAGGGCCCGCCAGGCTGCAGAAGACCCTGTGGGCTAAGAAATCTGTAGGAAGACAGGCCTACCTTGACCTAAGCAGCTAGGCTGTCGATTCCAGCGATTCTGTCCACATCTAGAGGTCTTTACTTTAGACAAAAGCCAGGTTTGCCCAATGGTCAGCGTTTTGCAGTCGTAGCAAAATGCAGAAAGATGTTCTGAGCATGTCTGTCTTCTGTCTTCTTTGGAGGGAACAGAGAGCTGCTGCTAAGAGCCAACCTGTCTCTTTTTTGTTGTTGTGAAAAGTTTTTAATAATTAAATACTTAAATATCACATTCCCCAGATCTCTGAGCAGTTGAGTGCTGTTTATCAGGTATAACTATAGTATAGAATTTGTTTGGAAAGTTGGGTTTGAGCTTGACCACACTGGCTCTCAACAGGTAAGATTTACATTTGTAAAAAGGCAGAGAGAGGGAAAGAACTGCTCATAATATAAGATTAGTGGCAAAACTGACAATGGTAGAGAACAGCTTAAGAGACTTAAAGGTACATACCAGTCTAAAATATAAGACTCACGTTTTGTAGTCTGAAATGAGATGTAATAAATAATTATTATATGTAGAAAGAGTGAACAAGAATTGGGCAACGTGAACACCTCTGACGGGCCCTATCAAAGGTATTTGACCATTGCTCAAAACACATTTAACAGAGTTAACATGAGGAGTTTAGTGAAAACCGAGTGAAGAGGCAGGGTAAAACCAAGAGAGTGTGGTCACGTGATCTGGCCCTCAGCCAAGATGGTGGAAAAAGTCACCTGACCCATCTGGCCCTCAGCCAAGATGGCGACCGCCACATGTAGTCTGTTTTGTTGGAGAGCCGCCATGCCATAACAGAAGCCTCAGCAGGGAAGGTTAAAAGGCTGGAACCCAAAAGGGCCGTCTATAGTTTTAATGGGGCCATTTATTTGGACAGAGAAGGAAAAGTGTAAGGCATTAAAGCATGAGGCCGGAGTGATAGGTCTGGATGGCTTGGCTCCCATGGTCAAGGCCGTGCAAACACCCACAAAAACCGTGACACCTCAAGCCAACAATGAGAACGGCTCCCCGTTAAGGCGAGATGCAGATGGCATGAAAACCCAGGCCCTGTGAACAGGCTTCCAAGGTCACGGGGGGGGGGGGGGGGCGTGCTATAACCTGGCTGAATCGACTCAAGCCTCCAACGGGAGAGGGATTTCTGGACAGGAGGGATTCAGCCAAGGTCAGGCCACACCGTAGCGGTGTGCACCACCGTATCAGCAGTTGTGATGAAAAGAAGGAAGAAAGGGAATGAAAAGAGAAAAGGAGGAAGAACTGGAGACCCCGGGCCTCCAGGCGTGGGTGAGCTGAGGCGCTGGCTAAGGACACGCCTCCCAGGCACGGGCTTAGCACAGGAGACAAGCCAAATTGAATGCCAGCGAAGGGAACAACCGAGGCCCTGAAGGCCCGCAGTTGGAGGTCCCCCATCCCTAGAAACCGCAAGGGGTTGCCGGGAGCTCAATGGTCAATCCCTTGGGTTAAAAGAGATGGTTAAGCTGGCCGAGATGGGGACACTCACGATTAGTTGATTTGTTGTTTGGAGGAGCTGCATCCAGGCAGATGGAACACGTGAGTCATTATAGAGAAGGTACTCAGGTCCTGATTCTGCCCCGGGAGGGAACTTAGAGTCCCGGACAGTGCCTAAAGCCAGAACTCCTGCCCCAGGTAGAAGTCCGGGGCACATGAATTATCCGAGTCACGGCACCATTTGTTATTCTTTTTTAAAAAAAAATGCTGCAAGATCCCCGTGGCAGTAGGCAGCAGAAATGCTGTAGGTCCCAAATGGTGGCGGCAGGCAGTGGGCCCTTGGAGCAGCCAGTCCCAGGCAGAAATGGCTGCCGGTCCCAGAGCGGTGGTCCGAGAGGTGAAGAAATAGGTAGATGATAGATATAAAAATAAATGCAAGCTTTCTCTCAAGTCTTTCTGTATGAGATTAAATTAGCATTGTTTATGAGCAAAGGTGTCTTTTTATTTCCTAGCCTCTCAGAAATATGGTTATTTACCTATAGAATGAAGATAATGGAATAGAGATGCAGCACAGGGGTAGATCTCACAAACCCTTGGTTACATTCTTTGTATTATAAATATATATTAATAATCAAAATTGAGATAGTAACTATCCATTTCACCCTTTTTACACTAAGAATTAAATAAGTATATTGCCATTCTGGGTGCTTAATATTAGATGATTTATTCAGAGCCTGAAGTTCAGTAAAAATTTTCCATAAACTTGAAAACGTAATATAATCATTAATAGAACACTAGGAAGTTCATTCTCATGTAAAAATCACAGGTAGCTAGTATTGTTTAAAAAGGCATTAACAGATAGAAAAAAACAAGGCAATAGGCAGTCCTATAATTGTAGAAATATTGAAGAATGAGAATAGCAAATATAAGGCCAGTCTGGCTTACAGAGTGAATATATATATATTTCATTTGAAGTATTGTAAGCCAGGTATAAACCATTTTTTTCTTTCAAGACAGGGTTTCTTTGTAGCTTTTGGGCATGTCCTGGAACAAGCTCTTGTAGACTGGGCTGACCTCAAATGCCTGCCTCTGCCTCCAGAGTGCTGGGATTAAAGTCAGGTGCTACCAGTACTTGGCTACCCATTTTAAAAGAGAAATGCGATTTTTTTCTTTGGGTAGAAATTTTTGGAAACATTCTTCAGATACCAGTGAGCACATACATCAACACCTGTTTGTCTGGATTTTGTTGGTTTTCTTGAGTAATTTTGAGAGATTTATTAATTTCTTCTAATTTGTCTTTTTCTCAGTTTCTTTAAGACAACTTTTTTATTTCCTCTTTAAATGTCTTCATCATCATATTATGTTTAAAATTGTTTTATTCTGTTTCTACCAGGTTAGAATGATCAATTATTCATGTTGTATGCCCATTTGGTTCTGGTTTTATCATGTCGCCTTTTAGGTTGTTGAATAAATTCTTACGTTGGGCCTATTCATCATTTTCTGCAATTGGTGCTGTCAGTGTCTTTGCCTGTTGGTTCAATCCTTGCAGTGGCTATCTATGTCTTTGGGAACTATTCTTTGTATGCTCTGTACTGTTATTGTGTGTGTCTCAAGGTGCCACTGAGGTCTTTCTTGTGCCACTCTCTTGAGCTGTTCTTTTGTTCTTTTCTCTTGGTTTACACTCTTGGTTTGCTCTCTTGATTCACTCTCTTGGTCCAGTCTGTGCAGTCACATCCTTTGCTTCAGAGTTTCTTTCTTAATCCTCTCTGTGTAATTGCAACCTCTTGGCCCTCTCTCTGGTTCTATTATTTTATTTGCTTTTTGGCATAACCATTGAAGGAAAGAATATTTGAATAAAATCCAGAGAGATGAAATCTTAAAATCTTCTAGAAGGAAAACCTATATCTTATTGATTCTATATATTAAATTGTTTACAAATTATGATTCAGTTTGTATAAATAGGCACTAAAAGATAAGACTGAGAATAAAAAGTTCTTGATAAATAGTACTTTGTAACATAAAGCCTGCTATTTAAAATAACATAAAATGAATGCACTTATCAAATTCTCACTCAAATCAAAGATGAGAAAGAGTCTTCCTTTTGTATCTAGAGAAGAATTTTAAAAGGTTTCTCCAAAAATATTTTAAGCTATAGATCTTATCATGATGTAAATAATAAACATTCCTTTCTTAACTGATATGCATAGAACCTGGATTTTCTTTTCAATCATTGGTTTGAAGCCCCACCTGAACTTAATTATATTGTTGTCCTGCCTATAATTTGTAGAAAAAGAAGTAACTCCTTTACGTTTTCTAGAGTTGTTTTCAATATGTTGTACCATTTATGTATCATATCTTTAAATCACAAAAAATATCAGGAGGATCAAAGAAGAAAACCAAATTATTCATTATATCAAACAAAAACAGCCTACTAGCATTTAATATATCTGAATTAAGACACTCTAGTCTCATAGCCAGAGATTGGTCATAACAGTGGGAGATGAGACCGTTACCAGAATACTCAAATAAATCATTTCTGGGATGATATTATTATACAGACTTTTGTCTATTCGGTTCAGGGACTACGCTTATTGTAGGCTATGCTCAAAAGTTCAGTTGTTATTATTGATATTGTTTGGCTAAACAATTCTGAGTAACAAATTTCTGCTCGAAGGCTATGAGGTGGAAATGAAGACAAACTGTGAGGATGTGAATATGGAAAAAAAATAAAATAAACAAAAACATTGGCTTCATCTTTACCAGGAAGTTAATTAATTTTTTCAGCTAATACACAACATGTAAATATAAAATTAGCTAAAAGACTCATTTCATTAAAAGTTAACTGCTAATGCTCTAGTTACACATACATTGAAGACCATCTATTTGTGGTTTCCTTTGCTGTCCGGTTGTCTTTTAGTAATAGTCACACATAGTGTTCAACCTCTTTTTGGTCCTTGAGGACCTCTTTTTTTCTTTGTATGTATCTTGCAAATTTATTTTTGTCATTTATTTTCCCACTTTGAACTGTGAATTTGTGAGACAACTTTAACAAAGGGAACACTTTATACAAAGCAATGTCTTAGCAATGGTAAATAGTAATACTTCTATCTTGTTATTGCTGTCTGTGCTAGTGTCCTAAAATCAAGACTCACAACTATGGAAACAGGGATGTTTATGGTATTCATAATTCCAAAACACTTCTTAATTGCAATTAAAATTTATCAATTATAGTCAAGTAGCATGAAATATATATCAGGGAGAAAGTACTAGATTCAGATTTT
The DNA here is from genome assembly GCF_037038515.1 of Microtus pennsylvanicus. NCBI lineage: Eukaryota > Metazoa > Chordata > Mammalia > Rodentia > Cricetidae > Microtus > Microtus pennsylvanicus. The sequence continues at coordinate 108,039,211 of NC_134586.1, read as the reverse complement.
ACTTGCAAGAGGACACAATGTGAACAGATAGTAAGAGAAAGCATCTTTTGCTTGTTTACAAAAGAAGTATAGAGAATGAATCATTGTGTGAAGAATCTGTTTATACACTATAGCTCTGAACAGGAGTAGCCACTGCCTAGTCCCATGGATCAGGTTAATTACAGAAGAAACCTCTTTTAAATGATTGTTTGGGAAAAGTTTGGGCAAAGAAATATTTACACTTATCTTTTTCAGAACCTCTGTGTAATTTGATCTAAATGAAAATAGAAAATAAACTAAATATACTGCAGTAGGCTAATAAAGTCCTTTGAAATCAGATTGGTTTATATTCAATTCTAAGAATATTTGTTTAAATTACGATGCTTTCCACATCATAGCTTTGCAGTTTGTTGTAGTTACCTAATCATGAAATTTCTTCTGTGTTTATAATTAAAGCAGAGTTTTCCTAAAGAGTGATGTCAAGCTGCAACTCAGAAAACATGTTTTAGCACAGCAATGGGACATATACAACACCTGTTTCCTTTTTCATCATTTTTCAATTGTCACTTTTGCACAAAGGCCAATGTCATATGACTTATTGGATTTTTACCATTTTGCTGTGGTGCAAACAGAGGCCTAGGGACGAAAAGCAGTACTTCATTTTCCTTGAGTTTAATTTAATTGTAAGAGATATAATTTATGGTGAGGTAGGAGGCAAATAGAATTTGCCAAAACCCCTTAAAATCTTGTAGCTTCAGGAGGCCATTTGTTTAAATGGGGTGTAACACATGCAGAATAGTTCCAAATAGGTAGTTTAAAGATGACAGAAGAGTAGAACAAATAGAGCAGGCTACAGAATATGCAAAATGATGAGCCAATGGTTCCATATATAATTTAACAATATAATGACTAGCAATAAAAGGTATACTATTTTTATACATCATTAATAAATTTGGCTGATTATTTGTCTATTGCATTTTAACGTATAATTGCATTTATTCATACTAAATGAAATGATAAATACTTTTTGCTAGGTGTCAAATATTTATATGACTAAACAATTGAGAATGGAATGCTAAATTTTATGTTAATTCTTGAAAAACATTCAGACACTACGTAAAAAAAAATTTTCAAAGCTAAAATTGAATTTAGGGTAAATTGATTTTTTAATTGAATAAATAATTATACACATGATAAACACAAATACAACATTCTTCTTCCCCACCACTACAGTATATGACAGCTATCAATTAGGACCTTCTGAAGGCTTAAAATTTCCTTTTCTCAATCTTGGATGGAACAAAACTTTCTTTAGAAAAAGTCAAGACCTATCATTAGGAATATCATGGATGCAAGCCCAGACTACTATACCCAGCCAAGCTTTCGTTCACTATAAATGGAGAAAACAAAATTTTACAGGATAAAAACAAATGTAAACAACACACAGCCACAAATCCAGCCTTACAGAAAATAATAGAAGGAAAATCACAAACAAACGAGTCCAACAATGACCACAATAACTCAAACATCCAGAGACCCTTCACCAGCACAACTCAAAGAAGGGAAACACGCAAACTCTACTACTAAAAAAGTGACTGAAGTTAACAAACACTGGTCATTAATATCACTTAATGTCAATGGAATCAACTCACCTATAAAAAGGCACAGGCTAAGAGATTGGATACGAAAACAGGATCCAACATACTGCTGTTTACAAGAAACACATCTCAACCACAAAGACAGGCACCTACTCAGAGTAAAGGAATGGGAAAAGGTTAATCAAGCAAATGGACCTAAGAAACAAGCAGGTGTGGCCATACTAATTTCTAACAAAGTTGACTTCAAACTTAAATCAATCAGAAGAGATGGAGAGGGACATTTTATACTCATAACAGGAAGAATTTGTCAGGATGAAGTCTCAATCCTAAATATCTATGCCCCTAATATAAAAGCACCCACATACGTAAAAGAAACATTACTAAAAGTCAAGTCAGGCATCAAACAGCACACACTAATAGTAGGAGACTTCAACACTCCTCTCTCACCAATGGACAGGTCAAGCAGACAAAAACCTAACAGAGAAATTAGAGAATTAATGGAGGTAATGATTCAAATGGACTTAACAGAAATCTATAGAATATTCCACCCAAATAGGAAAGAATATACCTTCTTCTGTGCAGCTCATGGAACCTTCTCGAAAATTGACAACATACTCAGTAACAAAGCAAATTTCCACAGTTACATAAAGTATTAGTAACCACCTGTGTCTTATCAGATCACCATGATTTAAGTTAGAATTCAACAACAATGCTACTCCCAGAAAGCCTACAAACTCATGGAAACTGAACAGTCAACTACTGAACCATACCTGGATTAAGAAAGAAATAATGAAAGAAATTAAAGTCTTCCTTGAATTCAATGAAAATAAAGAAAGAACATACTCAAACTTATAAGATACTATGAAATCAGTCCTAAGATTAGTACTAAGTGCCCACTTAAAGAAAACAGCGAAAGCACACATTGGAGACTTAACAGTCCACCTGAAAGGTCTAGAAAAAAAGAAGCATACTTACCTAGGAGGAGTAGAAGACTGGAAATAATCAAACTGAGGGCTGACATCAACAAAATAGAAACACAGAAAACAATCCAAAGAATCAATGAAACAAAAAGCTGGTTCCTAGAGAAAATCAACAAAATTGATAAACCCCTATCCAAACTAATCAAATGGCAGAGAGAGAATATGCAAATTAATAAGATCAGAAATGAAAAGGGGGACATAACCACAGACACAGAGGAAATTCAGAGAATCATGAGATCTTACTAAAAGAGCCTGTATGCCACAAAAATGGAAAATTTAAAAGAAATGGACACGTTTTTAGATAATTACCATATACCAAAGTTAAACCAGGAAAAGGTGAACAATCTAAATAGACCTGTTAGTCGCAAAGTATTAGAAGCTGTTATCAAAAACCTCCCTACCAAAAGAGCCCAGGACCAGTTGGTTTCAATGCGGAATTCTACCAGAACGTCCAAGAAGACCTAATACCTATACTCCTTAATGTATTTCACAATATAGAAACAGAAGAGGCATTGCCAAATTCCCTTTATGAAGCTACAGTTACTCTGATACCAAAACCACACAAAGACTCAAAAAAGAAAGAGAATTACAGGCCAATCTCACTCATGAAAAACAATGCAAAAATCCTCCACAAAATACTGGCAAGTACACATTAGAAAAATTATCCATTATGATCAAGTAGGCTTCATCCCAGAGATGCAGGGCTGGTTCAACATACAAAAATCTATCAATGTAATCCATTATATAAATAAACTGAAAGAGAAAAAAACATATGATTGTTTCATTAGATGCTAAAAAACATTTGAGAAAATTCAACATCCTTTTATGATAAAGGTCTTGGAGATATTATGGATACAAGGGTCATACCTAAATATAATAAAAGCAATATAGAGCAAGCCGACAGCTAACCTCAAATTAAACGGAGAGAACCTCAAAGCCATCCCACTAAAATCAGGAACAGGACAAGGATGTCCACTCTCTTCATACCTCTTCAATATAGTGCTTGAAGTTCTAGAAATAGCAATAAGAAAACATAAGGAGATCAAGGGGATTCTAATTGGAAAGGAAGAAGTTAAACTTTAGTTATTTGCAGATGATATGATAGTGTACATAAGCAACATCAAAACTCCACCAAAGAACTTTTACAGCTGATAAACAACTTCAGTGATGTGGCAGGATAGAAGATCAACTCCAAAAAATCAGTTGCCCTCTTATACACAAAGGATATGGAAGTAGAGATGAAAATCAGAGAAGCATCACCTTTCATGATAGCCACAAACAGCATAAAATATCTTGGGGTAACTCTAACCAAGGAAGTAAAAGATCTATTTGACAAGAACTTTAAGTCTTTGAAGAAAGAAATTGAAGAGGAACCAGAAAATGGAAGGACCTCTCTTGCTCTTGGATTGGAAGGATCAACATAGTAAAAATGGCAATTCACCTAAAGGCAATTTATAGATTCAGTGTAATCCCCATAAAGTTCCCATCAAAATTCTTTACAGATCTGGAGAGGACAATATTCAACTTTATATGGAAAAAAAAAAAACAAAACAAGATAGTCAAAACAATCTTATACAATAAAGGATCTTCTGGAGGCATTACCATCCCTGACATCAGACTCTATTACAGAGCTACGGTAATGAAAACAGTGTGGTACTGGCATAAAAACAGAGAAGTCGACCAATGAAATCATATAGAAGACCCGGATTTTAACCCACAAACCTATGAACACCTTATTTTCGATAAAGGAGCTAAAAGTATACAATGGAAGAAAGAAAGCATCTTCAACAAATGGTGCTGGAACAACTGGATGTCAACCTGTAGAAGAATGAAAATAGGCCCATATCTGTCACCATGCACAAACCTCAAGTCCAAATGGATCAAAGACCTCAATTTCAATCTGAACACACTGAACCTGATAGAAGAGAAACTGGGAAGTACCCTACAACAGATTGACACAGGAGATTGCTTCCTATTTATAACCCCAGCAGCACATACATTAAGGACAACATTCAATAAATGGGATCTACTGAAACTGAGAAGCTTCTGTAAAGAAAAGGACACTGTCACTAAGACAAAAAGGCAACCTACAGACTCGGAGAATATCTTCACCAACCCCGCAACTGACAAAGGTCTCATCTCTAAAATATATAGAGAACTCAAGAAACTAGACTTTAAATTGCTAATTAACCCAATTAAACAATGGGGCACTGAACTGAACAGAGAATTCTCAACAGAAGTTCAAATTGCCAAAAGACACTTAAGGTCATGCTCAACCTCCTTAGCAATTAGGAAAATGCTAATAAAAACTACTTTGAGATATCATCTTACACCTTTCAGAATGGCTAAAGTCAAAAACACCAATAATAGCTTTTGCTGGAGAGGTTGTGGAGTAAGGGGTACCCTCATCCATTGCTGGTGGGAATGCAAACTTGTGCAACCACTTTGGAAATCAGTGTGGTGGTTCCTCAGGAAATTCATGATCAACCTACCCCTGGACCCAGCAATACCACTCTTGGGAATATATCCAAGAGATGCCCTATCATATGACAAAAGCATTTGTTCAACTATGTTCATAGCAGCATTATTTGTAATTGCCCGAACCTGGAAACAACCTACATGTCCTTCAATGGAAGAATGGATGAAGAAAGTGTGGAATATATACACATTAGAGTAGTACTCAGCAGTAAAAACAATGACTTCTCGAATTTTGCATGCAAATGGATGGAAATAGAAAACACTATACTGAGTGAGGTTACCCAGACCCAAAAATATGAACATGGGATGTACTCACTCATAATTGGTTTCTAGCCATAAATAAAGGTCACTGACTATATAATTTGTGATCCTAGAGAAGCTAAATAAGAAGGTGAACCCAAAGAAAAACATATAGTTATCCTCTTGGCTATGTGAAGTAGACAAGATTGCGGGCAAAAATTGGGATCTTGAGGGTCGGGTGGGATGGGGGTAAGAGGAGATGGAGAGAGAAAAGTGAGAAGGGGAGGATGGGGGGAACTTGGGGAAACAGGATGATTGGGATAAAGGAAGATTGGATAGGGGAGCAGGGAAGCACATATCTTAGTTAAGGGAGCCACCTTAGGGTTGGCACGAGACTTGAACCTAGAGTGGCTCCCAGGTGCCCAAGGCGATGTCCCCAGTTAGTCCCTTGGGCAGGTGAGGATAGGGAACCTGAAATGACCCTATCCTATAGCAATACTGACGAATATCTTGCATATCACCATAGAACCTTCATCTGGTGATGGATGGAGATAGAGACAGAGACCCACACTGGAGCATCGGACTGAGTTTCCAAGGTCCCAATGAAAAGCAAAAGGAGGGGGGAACATGAGCAAGGAAATCAGGACCACGAGGGGTGCACCCACCCACTGAGACAGTGGGGCTGATTTATTGGGAGCTCACAAAGGCCAGCTGGACTGTGACTGAAAAAGCATGGGATAAAACCGGACTCTCTGTACATGGCAAACAATGAGGGCTGATGAGAAACCAAGGATAATGGCAAGGGGTTTTGATTCTACTTCATGTGCTGGCTTTGTGGGAGCCTAGCCAGTTTGGATGTTTACCTTCCTAGACCTGGACGTAGTGGGACGACCTCAGACTTTCCACAGGGCAGGGAACCCTGACTTCTCTTTGGACTGGAGAGGGAGGGGGAGAGGAGTGGGGGGAGGGGGAGAAGGACGGGAGGAGGGGGAGGGAAATGGGAGGCTGGGAGGAGGTGGAAACTTTTTTTTCCTCAATAAAAAATTAATTAAAAAAGAAAAAAAAGACAATATCATGTAATCAGAGGGCCATATTGTATTCACCTTTATTTACCATGACTTTGCTTCTAATACTGTCCTTAGAATCTCTGAATTCCATACTTAAGCTGGAAGCACAAAATGAAAGTTCTAATCTCTCTGTCCAAAATGCTTGTTTTTCTACAGTTCTCATTGAATTAAAGTACTCAGCTCTTCAAAATTTAAGTGATGGATATGTCCTTATCTGCTGCATGCGACTTTTAATAGACATCTAATATTAAAGAAAAATATTTTTTAAGATTTCGGAAAATAAATTGAACACCTCACATTTGTTTTATTTTTTGTTAATTAAAGCACAATTGCTGTGGAACAATGCTCTTTGTTTTAATAAAATGCTGATTGGCCAGTAGCCAGGCAGGGTGACCAGGCAGGAAGTAGATGTGGGGCAATGAGAACAGAAGAATTATAGGAAAAGGAAAGATTCAGTCTGCAGTTGTCACCCAGACACAGATTAAGCAAGATGAGAATATTTCAGTGATAAAGATACCCAGCTGTTCTGACCAGCAGAACATGAATGGACATCATGAGCCCTGGAGGGAAGGGGAATGAAAGGGACAAAAGACACAAGACTTGGATAGCAAGTCTGTATTTCTGATCAAGCTGCCAACTTTATTTTTTTCTAGGGAACATTATATAACAAACAGACAAGGGGAGGATAGGTTGCTGGAATGTCAGGTAGCTAGCAAAAATATAATTGCTGGTTTAGGTTAGCAGCTTATAAAATAAAATGTCTCTCTCTCTGCTTAGCTCCTTCACAGTCAAAAATTCAAAGAAGACACAACAATATACATAGTCTATACTCTGTGAATTTTCCATTTTTACTTGGCTTATTTTTCTTTATTCGTTTTGATTGATGACTATCTGTACTCTGTCACTTTAAAGACTTTACCCTTTTTAAACCATTAACTTTTTTTATGTCTTTCTATACTCTTCCTCTTCTATCTCCCCAACCTACATACATGTATCCAACACTGTGACCCATTTAGAGTTGTTTTATGTCGAAATCTGTCCTTGTTTCACTATCTGTAATTCTTTACTGTCCAGGGGTGCTTTTTCTTTGTGCTTTTAAAATGTTAAGCACTTAAGAATCTAAGCTGTGACATAACTAGGTCAAATGCAGCACTTCCTGCTCTCTCCACACAGTCTAGCATGACAGAACTGTTTGTGCCTCTGAGCCACACATACTGCCCCAGTTCCACACATAAAGTTGATCCATTTTGCCATTAAGCAAGCTGCAACAAGCTGCTTGCAAACCTAACTCAAATGCTCTGTTTGAAAGAGTTAGAGTTTGTACCTGCAGCAGACTAGAAAGCCAGCATTTTTAAATGGTTGCAACTTTTTTTTTTTTTGTGCTGTGGCTGAATCAGAAAAATTTCTCTTAAAGGAGCTTTGGCATGCTGCCAGTAAATGGCAAGAAGCTGTATTGAACTCTGTGTTTTTATTTTTTTTCTAGAATTACATTTTAAGCTCTCTCAGGTTTTACATGATGGATTTAGATAACCACACAGGTGTCAATCTGGTGGAGGAGGCAGCTTTTTTGTCCAGAACCAAAATAACCACAAAGAACATATATTATTTAAAACACAGCTTGGCGCATTAGTTTTAGCTTCTTATTGGCTAACACTTATATTAATTTAACTCATTTCTATTAATCTGTTTATCACCATGAGGTTGTGGCCTACCAGTTAAGTTCATGCAAGTCTGGCTCTGGCAGTGGCTCCATAGTGTCTCTCTGACTCTACTTTCTTCCTCCCAGAATTTCCTTTAGTTTTCCTCACCTAGCTCTGTTCCCCAACATCTCTGCTATAGGCCCAAAGTAGTTCCTTTATTAACCAATGAAAGCAACATATAGACAGAAGGACATCTTACACCAGATAAAATACTGAGAGAGAGAGAGAGAGAGAGAGAGAGAGAGAGAGAGAGAGAGAGAGAGAGAAAGAGAGAGAGAGGGAGAGAGAGAGAGAGAGAGAGAGAGAGAGAGAGAGAGAGAGAGAGAGATGTTGGGTGTGATGGCATACCACCTTTAATCTCAACACTTGAGAGGCAGAGGCAGGTAGATCTCAGTGAGTTCAAGGACAGCTTGGTCTACAGAGTGAGTTCCAGGACAGTCAAAAATACACAGAGAAACCCTATCTCACAAAAAAAATAATTAAAAAAAAGAAAGAGTTTAAAATAAAGACATATAAATATGGAAAATACAAAGACAATCTGAATAATGTATGTTATTGTCTTGTCTTTGAATTGTTTGAGAGGTGAGGAAGGATCAATAGCTGCTAAATGGCATTTGATTATTAATGCTGTGGGATTAATCCCACATATATATTTTTAAAATGCCTTAACTTCAAAATTTAAGTCAAAAGATATGTTTCTTTGGATAAGAAGATTTTCTTTTGTTTTCACAGGGAATGAGGGGCTTTGGATTCATTCTGTGTTAATAAAAATCAGGTTTGATCAAAGAAGAGCCCCTGAGAAATCTCTGATAGGACCTAGATGTCTGAATTCTTCATTCAGAACAGACTCTAGACTGCTGGCTGAAATGATCAAGCCTCACAGAATATCCCAGTCAGTAGTTGACCATAATTCTAACTTTTCTTTAGTTCCCCATAAGATTATTAGTGCCCTAGTCAGCAGGAAGTATCCTAGAAAACTATGACCACATTCCATTGATTATGGATATTTATCTTTGTTCAGAATGTTGGTTACAAGTTGTTATGGATAATGGTCTGGAAAAAATATTGAACAATGGATATTAAATTCTAAGTTCTTATTTTGAAAAAGAAAAAGGGGTGTGCTGAGGGACAATGATCTTGTATCCTGTCACTTGCTTTGCTTTAATAAAATACTGATAGGCTAGTAGCCAGGCAGGAAGTATAGGTGAAGTGACCAGGCAGAATGCAGAAGTTAGGCAACAAGAACAGGAAGATTCTGGGGAAAGGAAAGACTCAATCTGCAGTCATCACCCAGACATAGAGAAAGCAAGATGAGAAAGTTTTCCTGATAAAAATGACTAAACCATGTAGCTAACACAGACAAGAATTTTGGGTTAATGTGGGATATAAGAGTTAATAAGAAGCCTGAGCTAATAAGCCAGTCAGTTTATAATTAATGTAGACCTCTGTGTGTTTCTTTGGGTCTGAACAACTTCAGTACTGGGTGGGACAGAAACCTCTGTCAACACATAATTATCTCATTTCCTACCTTCTGTTTCTTCCTGCTAATCATCCAAGTCTCTTCTTAAGTCACTCTCAAATTCATGGCTCTTCTTTAATTTTTATCCTTAAACACAAACACACGCACTCCAGCACACATACATACAAACAGAGACATGAATAAATACATAAATAAAACTGCATATTCATTGTTAGTGGTGCGTATATAGTTTCAGCACTGATGAGATGATTTGTAGAATCAATTGTGAGCTTCCCCCAAGGAAGACCATTTCTCTTTCTCTCAGAATTCCTTAGTTGCCTGTCATTCTTTGTTTATAGGGTGTTCCTCTGAAATTTCCCCTTCCTTGTAAGCATTCCTATTGTTGTTGTAATTCAAGAAGGTTTAGGCAGTCATGCTTTTGAGATGTCATGGTGAAAGCTTCCTTGTAACTTCTAGAAGGCATAATCTTGTGGCAACTTCCCTGGTCTTGAGGTCTTGTTTCATCAACTAGTAGTTTTATTGATACTTCTGGCTTTTTACATAATACACCCAGACAACAATCACTTCTCAGCCTTTCCATGTCCATTCTCTCCCATCCTTGTTACGCCCTCCAATTAACAAATGCCCAGTTTGTGTTATCTATATACTTACTGTAGCATAGTTAAACTCTCAGTGGCCTGTCCCTTAAATAGAAGTGATTCCTTCTTGTACTGTACCAGCAATGGAAGACATAAATTGTGAAGAGCTACAGTCCTCAACCTTATCACACTTTTTAAGATTTATCTTCAACCGTTGCCTGTTTAGGCTATTATTTGGGGAGCGGGAAGGGAATTTAGGAAAGGGTAGTAGTTGTCATAAAATCCTTTCATCTTTTTCTTGCTCAGCTGTGCACAGGCAATCATCAATATCCCCCCAAAAGTAGCTTCCTTGCTCTTTACAGTCAGTAGAAGTACCAATCATGTGCTTCCACATGATTTCTAGTGACAACACAGAACAGAAATATGGCCTCTGTCTGTAGTAGGGCCATGGACCCAGATGAGGATCTCAGAGTCAGCTTGGACTATGGAAATCACCATGTCCTCAGGCAGCAGAGCAAGGCACTCAGATCAATATGACCCACTGTGGCAGCATGGCCCATGGACATTTGCATGGCTTCAGGTGGCAGCATAGACCATAGACATCCACATGGCTTTTGGGGGTAACATGGCGATGGGCATTGATGTGGGCGACAGCACCAGAGAGCCAGACATGTCTCTCAGCAGCAAAACAGATGTGGACATTACCACTGCTTCTGAGATGTTCCCTGAACCTTAGGTGCAGGAGTTGAATACCCAGGCTTAATTAGCATAGATTCCTGACTGATATAATATTTGAAATTTCGTGAAATTTAAGAATAAAAAAATCATTCAAGCTTAGAACATTGTCTAGATTAGGAAAAATGTCTTCAAGACATTTTTCGGGGGATATTACAGGCTGTTACCAAAAGTTAAAGTCTATCACGAGTTCTCTCTATTGATCCCACAATCCACACTCTAACTCTGCCCTGACTGTAATGGATGGAAGTTCCTTTGTTCACTACTTCAGGAATGTCAATTTCATGAAGAAATTCATGAAGGAATTTTGGTTACTTTCTTGTGTCCTCTTTGCTCTGCGTGACTTCCTCAGGCTGTTTTCTTAACACGACTCAGGACTACCTGTCCAGGAATAACAAGGTCCATAGAGAGGGCATGGCCCTCCCACATGAAGTAAGAAACATCAAGATTCTGCAAAAGGCTACACATAAATAAAATCCATTATAATTCCAGTTCTTTTCATATAGCCTAGCTACTGGAAAATGTCAAAATGTCTACAGAGTATTTATGATATAAATGGAAAATCTCATCTACAGCCGTATAAGATCATGTAACATGTAGCTAATGAATAGTTTCTTGAGCCCCGAAGGCAAATCTAGGTTTTTTTTTTCTTATGAACAATTGTTGTCAAGATCCATGACTTCAATAAATGAGGAAGCAAATCTCTCTCTAGGGAAGTCCTACTCTCCTATTTAGTGTTTCAGGAACTTGATACAAGCTTGATACTCTTCTTGTTCACCTGCATAGAGAGAATTTTAATTGAGACTATATCTCCATCACATTGTAGGCAATTGTTGGGGCATTTTTTGTTTGTTTGTTTGTTTAATGATCGATGTGAGGAATGTACAGATCACTGTGCTCATTATCACCCCTAAGCAGATAGTTCTGAGTTGTATTAAGAAAACAGGCTGATACAGCCATGGAGAGAAGGGAAGACACACTACAGAAAGCAACATTCTTCCATTCTCTCTGCTTTAGCTCCTGCTTCTAGATTCCTGCCCCGATTTGCCTCAATAGTAGACTATGTTTTGTAATGTGAAATAAACCCTTTCCTCCCTCACTTGGTTTTTGTTCATGGTGTTTCTCACAGCAACTAAGAGCAAATTAGGAAAATTACTATACAGTTTTTTGAGTTGTTCTCATACTTTCCTCACTTCTCGTTGAAAAATCCCAGATTTTTCACTCCCTCAGGGAGGCAGCTTTTAGAAGTGATTGTGTATTGTGGCAGAAGGCAGCATTAACTTAGGTCACACTCAATTTGAAATAAACACAGCACACAGGTGTATAGAGGCTCAAAAACAGAAATCAAAACTAGGAAAATTTCATCTCTTTCTGTTTTTAGGAGGAAATAAAAGGGCAGAGTGGTCACTTGAGACTGGGAACTTTTGTGATTTCTCTGCCTGATTAAACTTAAAGTGGTGTGTCACTGGGCCAAGAAGCTTAAGGGCAAATGAGAAATTCACTGTGCATTGTTACAGAACAGAGCTAAATCCCATCTCAGGAAAGAGACTTAGGAACTTTCTAATAGAAGAAGCCTGGTCAGCTGCAAACAACCCCTAAAATACAGAATAAAGTCTTTTCAAATTGACAAAGCCTAGACAGTTTTCAATTACTTAGCTGTACATAAATCACATTTAGGTGCAAGAACAGAAAATGAGGGAAAAATAAAACAAGATACACTTGTACAAATAAGGATGTTAGGGTTTGCTGGAACCATATGAAGAAAAAGAATTCATTCTTTGCCTTCAAGCTACTATTTGGTAGGGTTACCTGTTAATCTGCAGAACAAAACTTTGAAAGAAAGAATTTGAGACAGGAAGTAAAAAGAAATGAAAGGGAAAGAGAAAATAAACAGAAGCACTTTTTAAAATTTCTCCTTCAGCATGACCTCTTTTTATTTCTCTGCTTGAACTCCATGGTTTTGGTAAAGTGAATCACCTGCAGTTTAATGGACTTATGATTATCTACTTTTAGTCTGTGTCCTTGCCTAAGCTATTCTGTCTATGGCACCCTTGATTTTCCTCTTGAGTGTCTCATATTCTTTCTTTGCACCATGAAGGTTTTCTAATTGTGGAGAAATGTTCCCTGATGTACCAAAACACTGATTCATAGGTCATGAAATGCACTAAGTAAGAAATATCATTTTATTCTATTTTACATAATCTTCTATTTTCCTAGATTAGCTCATTGTGCAGAAGAATCATCACATATATTTGAGCTGGCTAGTGATAAATAAAAACTTTTTTCTTTTTTTCTTTTTGTTTTTTTGAGACAGGGTGTCTCTGTAGCTTTTAAACCTGTGCTGGAACTAGCTCTTGTAGCCCAGGCTGGCCTCAAACTCACAGAGATCTGCCTGCCTCTGCCTCCTGAATGCTGGGATTAAAAACATGTGCCACCACCACCTAGTCAATACAAACTTTTTTTAATTACCCAATATCAATTATTCATCTCCTCATAATCACCCTCATAACCTAGGAAGAAATAACATAATGTATTATAGCATCAGTGTAAACCTATTGCTAATAATTAAAAAATAATATACAGCATCCATATACATTTAACAAAGATGGATTAGTATAATTTGTTTTGTTCATAGATGAGTAAATCTAACATAAATAAAGCAGAAAGAGATATGATAGCAAAGACGATCTACGTTGTTTTTCAGTAGCAGTCAGACAGTAGCTGACAAAATGAGATAATCAGTGAATGTTATTTAATTCTCACATCTCTGAACCAATCATATTCTCAAAACCCCTTGTTCTACCTCTTCTGAAAAATGCAATACTTCTTTATTTCTGAAAACCTCATGTTTTACCCACTAATCAAAACTCAAACAAATTTCATTAGTTCTTTACTTCTAGGGAATTATCAAGGAGATAGTCAATGCTGAACTCATTGAATATAAAATCACTTAAAACTGAAAATGTTTATGTTTAATGAAAAGAATTACCACTGAAGAGATTTTTCAAATATTACAAGTTATCTCCAGTTAATTTTAAAAGTTTCATTAATAAGTTTTATTGTTGAGATGTAGACTGCCTTTCCTTTGTGGTTACATACTAGGACACACATAAGATTAAAGAAAAATGGGGAAACAAAATATATTTCAGACCTACAACATTTCAGAAATTGTTTACTGTGATTAAAAAATCTCAGAAATTTTTGTGATCATTTGGCTATAAGGGCATTATAGGTTTATTCACAATATATTTACAATTGATCCTTTAACTGGAGGTTTCTGAAATGACAGGGTAGTGTTCACATACAAACTGGTATTACTTATTCCTCAACTGTGAGTAATGAGAGACAGCAAGGACATTCAATCTGCTTATGATACCTGAAGAAAAATATAAACAAACGTTAAGACACATTGATGCACATTTTTAGGGTAGGTAAACCAAATAGGTAAATAATAGATTTGTAAGAAAAAATTTCCATACCTAGGTGCTAGATAGAAGGAGATATGTCAATAGATTTCTAAATACAGTCTGTGTTTTTAATGCTTTGCAAACAAATAAGTGCACTTATCATTATATTCTTTGAAATATATGTTATATTTTATAACATGTGGTTATAAAATGCTATCATCATTGAACATTAACTACTCACATAAATCCAAAAATATGTATATATACATTTATATATGAATACACACACACACACACACACATATATATTTCAGACAGGGTATCACTGTATGTCCTGGTCCCTTGGAAATTTCTATGTAAACCCTGAGACTGGAATATAGATTATATAGTTAAAATGACCAGTTCAGTGGACTTTTTTCTATAATATTACTCAGTAACTATTCTAGTAGTTGAAGGTTGATTCCCTCGCCTTGGATGTCATATCCCACTACTTAAGTGGGAAAGAAACATATACAAAGTAGTTCAAAGTTGAATACATGAAGTGTCTTTTCTTTACGGTTCCAAAGATATGATCATACTGTCTACAGATTGATGAACAGCTTTAACTTCTGAGTCTAATTAAGAAATGGAACGATAGGGTATCAAAAATATCTTGAGAGCTGTGACTGGATTTTGAATTGTGATCCTCATTGCTAAATAAAGGCTACTGAGACATCTGCCCCTTACAAAACTATAGGTAGTCCCCTAAATACCCAAATTATTTTTCTTATTCTTCAATCTATACCTTTCTTTTCTGTAAAACCTTGTACTCTAAATAAATGTTTAATATTTCCATTAAACAATAAAGGTTGTACCTACATATGCCATTAAACTTCACTTTTAAGATCAGTTTAATTTTATTGGTGTGTGTCTAAACATTATTCCAAAACTAAGCATTAGTATCACAAAATTTCCAAGCTCCCATTTGCTAATTTTTCAAAGTCACTAAAATTAAATTTCTCCATTAAATTTCTATTCATTTGTTTTTTTTTCTTACTTGTGAAATGGTCACTTATATTAAATGCTGCATAAATCCCTGAATTTGAAAATATATTTTTGTAGGTCCTACATCATGGGAATTTGGCCCTTCACTCAGTCAGTGTATTATGCCTGTGTCTAGGGAGATGGAGGGAAGAAATGTCCTCTCTGCCTCAGACTGCACAGTATCTTTGACTCCAGACCCCAATGTATGTTTATTTAAGGTGTCTGCTGTTTATGAATTAAATCTGTCCATCCTCATCCATTCAAGTATTTTTCTTTCAACTTTTCAAACTACTTGAGTGATTGATTTACACTATTTGAACAGATGGCTGCAATGTGGTAGTGGTGAAGCAATCTTAGGTGATTTTCTGCCCAGAAATTTACTTAACAGCTCAATCGCATTTTGACTTTATGTAAACGGCTCTATTGACCTGTGTTCCTCTGAGCCAGTCATGTAATTCCTACCTACCAATCAAGATCAACCTCTGGTCTTTTCTCATACATTAGAAATCTTACTCACAGATTATCTTTATTCCAAATTTTTAAACTTGGAATAAAAATTGGTCGTTGTTTCATTGCATTCAAAATAGGGAGGAGGAAAAAGAAAGGTCATCAAACTATGTACATCATAAAAAGATAACGGATGATCACCAGGGTATAGGACAAAACAGCTGCGGCGTGCAGAAGTGACAACAGGGAAGGGAACAGTCAAATCAAGCTGCTAGGGCACATATATAAAATTACCATACTAAAAGTATTACTTATTTAAAATTAAACTAATTAAAATTTTTGAAGTTGTATTTTCCATACTTATAAATTTTAATTACCCAAAAAATTTCAGTTAGCCATCTGAATTATAATCTATGAAGTTTACAAACCATGTTGTCAGAAGGGACATAAGTATTGAATGCAAGTGTCTTTTGACTGAAAAATGTCATTGCCTTTATCATTTACACCAAAATTTCACTAACCAATTATTAACTCTATGATTCAACTCATATTGAATAAGGGTATATTATGTTAAGTTGTCATACCCTAAGGACTCTGAACATATAAAATTATACAGAATGAGATTTCAAATTGCATCATTTCTCAGCTGACAAAGATAAAATAAGAATTTGCATAAGACAAAATAGTTGACAGAGTGTAATCTGCTACTTTACAGATAAATGTATATTAGAGTTTTTTCCTATTTCATAGGAAATAATTAATTCCAAATAAGAAAAATATTGGTGGGATATATTCTTTATATATCTTCTGAGCTTCAGAAGATGAGTAAAATATTGACAGATGTGCACAGAAGAAAGGGTTCCTGAATCTGATGGAAATCTGAGCAAAGATGTTACTACTCTATTTCCAGTAAAATGAGTGGAAATGCACTTCTATCTTAAGTGGTCACTGCTGTCAAGTGGCTTCAAAAGCTTCTTAACCTTTTTTCCAATGCATCAATCATCAACAGCACCAATGATGCAGAAACAGATTTTACTCACAGTATAACAAAGCCGTGGCCTGCAGAGTCCCAAGAAGTAAAAGAGGAACACACAGCTCAGTCTGTCTTTAGTTTTACTTACTCTTTAAAGCTGATACATATTTTCTCAAGAAAACATTTGACCTGAAACATCTCTACTGAAAATTGGAAATTAAATTATGAATATTTCTGAAGAAGCATAGAATTCTTTTTGTTTAAAATTATAAAATTAATAAAGACCTCTATTTGTCAATGCAAGACATTTTCCATCAGAGACATTTTGCAAGAATGGAGAAATCACATGAAGAGACAGCGTTTAACCTATCAAAGTAGGTCATTTTGACAACATGGTATTAAGAAATTCTCTGTGCTACAAAACTAAGAAGTGCTATGCTTGAGAGAATTTTAGTTTGATTTAATATCACACCCTTCTATCTTGCTAACCAAAAACTTGTTGAATATTTCAGTCATCCTTTTCATGTAATGGTGTATTCTAGAAAACAGAATCTTAACTATTGCACTGGTATCCTGCTTAAAAGCCCCAAGCAACTTTCTTTCAACATTTTTTACCTCAAATAACCTCCACAAGATGGTTTTCAAAGGACTCAACTTTATAATATATTGAAAAATATAAAGATTTGTATAATAGTGAAATATTTGAAACAAAAATAAAATAAGTAGATACTATGTAGAATCTTATAATTACCCTAAACTGAAAATTATGAAATTGTCAAGTGTTGGAAGTAATAAGGACCAATGACAGTATCCACACATTAAGTTTCTTGTTAAGGTTTATATTGCTGTGAAGAGGCAATTCTTTTAAAGGAAAATATTTAATTGATTCTGGTTTACACTTCCTGAGGTTTAGTTCATTATCTTTATGGTGGCATGCAGGCAGAGAGAGTGGCATGCATGGTATGCATGCAGGTGGATCTGGAGAAGGAGCTGAGCATTCTATGTCACGATCCTCAGGTGATAGAAAGTGAACTGTGCTATACTTGTGTGTAGCTTGAGCATAAAAGACCTCCAAGCTCACCTCTACAGTGACACACTTCTTCCAATAGGGTCCCACTTACTCCAACAAAGCCATAACTCCTACTAGTGCTACTCCCTATGGATGTCATTTTCTTTCAAACTACCCGATTAAACAACAGCATCTTCAGTAGCTTTGTTCATAAAAAAAAAGAAAGAAACAAGACAAATGTCAAAAATAGGAAAATACAGCTGCACCATGCAATGTTATATATTCTTGAAAATGATTAAACTTCTTTTGTGTAATCATGAGTGACTTTTAGTAACTTTAGTAGTGAAGAAATAATTCCAGAAGATATTGAAATATGGTAGCTTTTTAAAACCTAAACAAAACTACTATATTCTACTAAAATTGCCCAGAGCTACTGAACTTTCTGTTTGTTAAATAGAAACCCTTCTGTATATGGCAAGAATTTATTTCTTCGAAGATTGTTTTTCTGAGATAAAAAATGTAGATACTGACTACTAGTGATTGGATATATTTCCCTTCAAATTCCAATTTAATTGGTGGGAAATCCTATTTTCTACTGACACAGTATTGGAAATGGACTTGTTGAACTGTACATGGATCTTGGGAGTAAATTCCTCATGTTGGGAAAAATATCCAGATAAGAAGAGACAGGGATCATTGCTTTTCTTTCTGATTTTTGTCATGTGAGGACACACACCCCCACACACACACAAAAGTGGGTAACTGGAATCAGAAGTCTGCCCATGAGAGTTGTATAACAGGCTCTATTTCAAATTAATGAAGAAACCCGTCAATGAAAATTTATGTTTCAATGCAAACTGTGACATTGATTAAATATTGCTTAGTTTTGAAATCTCAGAAAACAATTATATTCTCTACAGTCAAGACAATTTAATTAACCATTATTAGGAGAGCTTGTTGCTATGGATGTTCAGAAAAAGTGTTCAAAGAAAAAGCATAATTGCCAATTTGGCTCAATAAGAAATATTTGGATTGTTACTTATTGCTGTATAATATCAAACAAAAATTAAATAAAATTTAGTAATCTCCTTGGTATTAATTTCTTTACTATAAAATATTTAAAAAAGAAAATGAAAGCATGAGTGTAAAATATCACAGACTGACAATGAAACCTATTAAAACTGGTAAAATAATATACTACAGACAATGTAATGGAGAAGATTACTTTAGGTCAATATAATGCTATTATTTACTACTCTTTTAAGCATTCCTGGAATTTTATAATATGTTTATTTTTATAAGGGGCGTGATGGTATTAAAGTGAGAAAGGAAGTGAAAGGAAATGGAGATAAAAATGCAATGAGTGAAGAGGTGAGGAGGCAAGATAAGGGAAAGGAGAGAAGGATCAAAGATAATGTAATACATGTATACATGGACTCAGATCACACATACACTTTTTGATTATATCTCTGAATATGTAAACTTTTGTTTTGATTAGTTTTTAGATGTTATTTTCTTTGTATCATGAGTGTGTTTCTGTGAGTCCATTTCATCAGTATATAAAATTGAAAATAAAACTACAAGTCAGTTGATTAGAAATGTATTTTAAATATGTTAAAGTCCTAGCATAAAATGTGCGTTCAATAAAACAAGTCCTTACAAGATATACACATTGATAAGCCATATAATAAGGAAAAAAGATGCATATGACCATGAATTCTGTGGCAATAAGCTCAATGAAAAAGAACAATCCAAGTTACATTATATTCAATTTAATCATTAGAAGTCTATAAACAAGTAACATATGGCTACTTAAATATAAAGAGTGTTGAATTGGCTGAAGCATATTAGTGAATATAAAGGCTCTAAGTTCATTTTGCAGCAGGAGTTGGAGAATAAAGACGATGTTAAAAAAAGGAGGTAAGGTGCTGCATTTGTCATTCATAGAAGGAAAATAATGACAGAGATATTGAAGGTGGAATAAACAAGATGAGGACTTGATCACAGAAAAAGACAGAAGTCACTTTTATTGGTACTGATGCAAAAGTTAGGATTAGTAAAATCAGAGGAAAATTACTTGTATGTGTGGAATTTCTTTAAATTTTCTGAGAAATTGTTCTCATGACTTTTCATATGCACAGTGGTGAGTTAAGAATAAATCTATTACCAGAGAGAAAATATCCCTGGCCCAAGCTTACAACAAGATGTAAGATATATACATAAATGCAATTAACAAGTAATATAATGAACAAGGTGAACTTTAGTCAAATATTTTAAGCTTTAGTTCTAAAATTCCACGTAGTTCTAGTAATTCATTTCTATTACTCTTGAGGAAAGAAAGCATCAAAATTTAGTAATATCCTAATTAAATTTAATATCTGGCCAGATAACCAGTAATTAAAAAAATACATAGGTAATTTCTAAAACCATAGTTTTATATAACATTATCTATTGTTACACCTTCTTTCAATAGAAAGTATATATATAATATATATATATATATATATGTGTGTGTGTGTGTGTGTGTGCACATATATATACATATATATATATAAACCTTCATATTTTCAAAGCATCACAGTGATAATTGTTTCATGAGCTAATGGTTGTTGAATAATGCATGTTAAGGAATCCCAGGCTATGGCAAGATAAACCAATTATATATGCTTTATTATAAGGGGAAAACTCACAACACAGGAATGATAAGTCCAACTACAGCTGTGAAACTTGGGAAACCACAGTGAGTGCAAACCCTAGGTCACCTGGCATTTTTCTCTAGGTACCCACAAGATCAAGCCTTATCTTGATCCCACCTCTTAAAGATCATTGGCTGACAGAGATTCCCCTTCACCTCCCCCTTTTCTCAAAATAAGATGGTTCCAAGCCCAATACAAAACTATATAAAATAGACCCAGACCCAAAAAGATGAATATGGGATGTACTCACTCATAATTGGTTTCTAGCCATAAATAAGGGACACGGAGTCTACAATTGGTGATCCTAAAGAAGCTAAGTAAGAAGGTGAACCAAAGGAAAAACATATAGTTACCCTCTTGGCTATGGGAAGTAGACAAAGTTGCCGGGGAGAAAATTGAGATCTTGGGGGTGGGGTGGAGTGGGGGTAAGGGGAGATGGGGAGAGAAAAGTGAGAAGGGGAGGATGGGGGGAACTTGGGGAAACAGGATGATTGGCATAAAGGAAGATTGGATAGGGGAGCACGGAAGCACAATTCTTAGTTAAGGGAGCCACTTTAGGGTTGGCAAGAGACTTGAACGTAGTGTGGCTCCGAGGTGCCCAAGCCGAGGTCCCCAGTTAATTCCTTGGGCAGCTGAGGATAGGGAACCTGAAATGACCCTATCCTATAGCAATACTGACGAATATCTCGCATATCATCATAGACCCTTCATCTGGTGATGGATGGAGATAGAGACAGAGACCCACACTGGAACACTGGACTGAGCTCCCAAGGTCCCAATGAGGAGCAGAAGGAGGGAGAACATGAGCAAAAAAGTCGGGACCACGAGGGGTGCACCCACCCACTGAGACAGTGGAGCTGATCTATTGGGAACTCACCAAGGCCAGCTGGACTGTGACTGAAAAAGCATGGGATAAAACTGGACTCTCTGAACATGGCGAACAATGAGGGCTGATGTGACGCAAGGACAATGGCAAGGGGTTTTGATCCTAGGTAATGTGCTGGCCTTGTGGGAGCCTAGCCAGTTTGGATGTTCACCTTCCTAGATATGGACGGAGGGGGGAGGACCTAGGACTTACCACATGGCAGGGAACCCTGACTGCTCTTTTGACTGGAGAGGGAGGGGAAGAAGGGTGAGAGGAAGGGGAGAAGGGTGGGAGGAGGGGGAGGGAAATGGGAGGCTGGGAGAAGGTGGAAACTTGTTTTATTTTTCTCCTTTTCTCAATAAAAATAAATAAATAAAAAGTTCAAAGGGAAAAAAACTATATAAAATAGAAACAGATATCAAGTATAAAATTACAACCAACATAAACAATATTAAGCAAGGAACACAGGAAAATGTTTTAATATTCTATTCTAAAGAGTCTAAGTCTTGCATTGGAAATAGCTTGGCTAAACCATAAGAGGAAGGTAACTATGACTATCAAATTTTCAACCCCATCAAATGGCTGAGAAAGGAGAAAATATTATTTGAGCAGGCAGGAGGTGCACTCAAGCACCTTCTAAAGCATAATCATGCAGTATATGACAGAGACAACCCACTACCTGATTCCTCAAAGTCTCATTTGCAATGTTAAAGCAACCAACTTTGACTAAGGCCTAGAGTAACTGATAGACTATTTTCAGAGGCAGAAAAAATTTCAGAACTGTCTTATCCAGTCTTGGAAAGGTTTTTCAGTCTTTTTCCTTGTGCCCTGCTTATTCATTCTGGATATGATGTATTTTGTCAGTTTTTGAGGCATGGGTAGTTTCTTGCCCAAAGCCAATTGTACCAAAAAAAAAAAAAAAAAAAAGAACAAATACTAAGTGGAGTGTCTTTGGTTCTCAAGTTTCTCACAGGAATAGATTGTTGCTGTCAGGAGCAATTATGTCTCATGTCAACAGAACCCAAATTATTTGAATGCCATGTTCTACATATCCTTGAAGTGGTTGAAGATTATCTGTCTATATAGAGTACAATGACTATGTTTCTAAATAACTGAAATGAATAACTATTGATCTCCCCATCCCCCTTCTCACATTTTTCTCTCTATATCCCCTTACCCCACACCCCCAGCCTCAAGTTTCCAATTTTTGCCTGGCAATCTTGTCTCCTTCAAATATCCAGGAGGATAACTATATGTTTTTCTTTGGGCTCACCTTCTTATTTAGCTTCTCTAGGATCATGAATTATAGGCTCAATGACTTTTATTTATGGCTAGAATCCACTTATGAGTAGTACATACCATATTCATCTTTTTGGGTCTGGGTTACCTCACTCAGGATAGTGTTTTCTATTTCCATCCATTTGCATGCAAAATTCAAGATGTCATTGTTTTCTACCACTCAGTAATACTCTACTGGGTATATATTCCACATTTTCTTTTGATGGAGGAAGGTCATTGGTTAAAATAAAAGAAGCTGCTTGGCTATCATTGGTTAGGAGATAGGTGGGAGGAGTAAACAGAACAGAATGCCGGGAGGAAGAGGAAGTGAGGTCAGACTCCGTAGCTCTGTAGTAATATGGGGAGTGGGGCTGCGTTCCCCAATACCCCAGCCACCCGCTCGGCTAGCTTATGCCCCAAAATAATTACACAGACACTGTATTCATTTAAACACTGCTCTGGCCCATTCCTATCTAGCCTCTTCTAGGCTATCTCTCGCACCTGGACTAGCTCATTTCTTATCATCTGTGTAGCATCGGTCTTACCGGGAAGATTCTAGCCTAAGTCCATCCTGGGTCAGAGCTTCATAGCGTGTGTCTTCCCTGGAGAAGGTAGCATGGCGTCTCTCTTGCATCTGCTCCGGAGAACAGAGCTGTGGAGTCTGAGCTCACTTCCTCTTCCTCCCGGCATTCTGTTCTGTTTACTCCACCCACCTAAGGGTGGGCCTATCCAATGGGCCTAGCAGTTTCTTTATTGCTTAGCCAATGAAATCAACAGATTGATATATGACACTCCCACATCACTTCCCCTTTTTCTGTTTAAACAAAAAAAGGAAGGTTTTAACTTTAACATAGCAAAATTACATATAACAAAACAGTTATCAAGTAAAAATTACATCAGAAACATTTATACATATAACAAAATTGACCTTAAAATCCATACCAATGCAAATTATTCATACCTATATCATTTCCCCCTTTAAATGTAAAAGAACGTTTATAAACCATATTTGGGAACATGGGCGCAGTTTTTTCTCTCCAAACTGCTTCCTGCTGAATGGGGGTGTCGTTAATTAGGTCTTTCATGGTATAACCTGTGTGCTAGTTTCGTCTCAGTTGGCAGTTGAGCAAAGCAATTTTCTGAAGATGTTCACAGCAACCCTTCAGGAGGACGTGGTCCATCATACCAAATCGGGATAGAAGAAATCCTAAGGGTCTGGTCCTCTGTGAAAACAAAAGAAGACTCTCTCCAAAGCATCATGTCCTTAGACCCAAATTCTGAAATCATACCCTCATGATATCCGTTTTGGTTCCACTTGGCAGCCCATATAATGAAATGTCTCTCTGTACTTAGCTCCTTCACAGTCAAAAATTTTAAAGAAAACACAATGTACATAATCCAGACTTTCTGTGAATTTTTCATTTTTATGCGGCTTATTTTTCTTTATTTCTTTTAATCTCTTAACTATCTGTACTCTGTCTCTTTAAAGACTTTACTTTTACTTTTTTCTTTTTAAACCATTAACTTTATTCTCTATATTCTTTTTCTTCTCTCTCCCAAGCCAACGTACATTCATCCAACAGTGTGACTCATTTAGCGGTCTGAATCTGTCCTATTGTGAATCTGTAATTTTTTACTATCCAGGAGCAGTTTTGATTTGCGCCTTTAAATCATTAGGCGCTTAAGAATCTAAGCTGAGACATTCCTAGGTTAAGGTTTTGTTTTTTGAGCGCATATCTTTGACCTGGAATAACCCTGTAGACCAGGCTGTCTTTGAACTCTCAGAGATCCGCCTGTCTCTGCCTCCCAGGCATTGGGATTAAAGGTGTTTGCTACTACACCTTGAACTCACAGAGATCTGTTTGTCTCTGCCTTTTAGGCACTGGGATTAAAGGCGTGTGCTACCACACCTTGAAGTCACAGAGGTCTATCTCCCTCTGCCTCCCAAGTGTTGGGATTAAAGGTGTGTACTAAGACACACAACAACTCGCTTCCTTTTTTTTTGTTTTTTTGCGTTAAGAACTTCAACTTTCAGCTTGCATATATTTTTAACACACTTTAAACCATTCAGAAATTTTCTTTGTCTTTGAATCTCTCTTTACTGTATATCTCTCTTTTTTCTGACCACATGAATCTTTAATTTACCAAGTAATCTCAGTAGGACTAAAGGCGTGGCTTTGCCAGCTAGATCCAGTCCATTCCTAAACTTTCCAGCCTCATGGCAGATATACAGGCTGCAGCCATGTTTATAGCCACACCTCTATGGCCGTTCAAGGTCCCTGCCAGCCAGCAAGCTACAACAGACAACACTCAAGTCCTCTCTCGGTAGCTGGCCCTCCTGCCTCAAACAGTCAGAGTTTGCCCTGGCAGGACAGCCCAGAAAGCCGGCATTTTTAAATGGCACAGCTTTTTTCCTGCTACGGCTGAAAACCGGAAAGCATGTGTTCAGCTTTTCATCAACACCGTTTAAATGTTTCGTGGTAGGACCTCTTAATGAGCTTCAGGGATTTGCTGCTGAAGCTGAGTCAGGAAAATTTCAAAATGGAGGACGTACCATTTTGTGCTAGCTCTGGGGCTACCAGGTAGGAGCGGCACTCAGCACTTTAATTCTGAAACTGAGCGTGCAGCACAGAAATTCTTTTCATCCAAGTAACATCCAAATCTGACACGCAGAGCACTGCGCAGTCTGAAAACACGTCCCTGTATGGCGGCAGGAATCCGCCATGCTCTTCCGCCTGCCTAAGTCTGATTCTGCCTTCTGCCCAGGAGCAGGCGGGGAGCGCTGAGAGCCATCAGCACGGTCTCAGAGCACTCTCCTTCCGATCCCAAGCGGGAACACAAACATAAAGCCAGATTTTGCACTGGCGGCACAGCCCCGGGAAGCCACACTTTAAAATAACGCAGCTTTTTTTCTGCTGCTGTTGCTGAATCAGGAAATCTCTCTACAGCACGCCACCAACAAACAGCAAAAATCTGTGTTAAATGCTCTCTCCCTTACTTTTAAGCCTTCTCAGGTTTTGTAAGTGGGTTTAGTTAGCCCCACGTTGGGCGCCATTTGTAGTAATATGGGGAGCGGGGCTGCTTTCCCCAATACCCCAGCCACCCGCTCGGCTAGCTTATGCCCCAAAATAATTACACAGACACTGTTTTCACTTAAACACTGCTCTGGCCCATTCCTATCTAGCCTCTTCTAGGCTATCTCTCGCACCTGGACTAGCTCATTTCTTATCATCTGTGTAGCACCGGTCTTACCGGGAAGATTCTAGCCTAAGTCCATCCTGGGTCAGAGCTTCATAGCGTGTGTCTTCCCTGGAGAAGGTAGCATGGCGTCTCTCTTGCGTCTGCTCCGGAGAACAGAGCTGTGGAGTCTGAGCTCACTTCCTCTTCCTCCCGGCATTCTGTTCTGTTTACTCCACCCACCTAAGGGTGGGCCTATCCAATGGGCCTAGCAGTTTCTTTATTGCTTAGCCAATGAAATCAACAGATTGATATATGACACTCCCACATCACAGCTCTCCTCTCCGGAGCAGACACCTCAGAGAGAGACGCCATGCCCAGCTCCCAGGCAGACGTACTTGATGAAGCTCCGACCCAGGATGGACTTAGGCTAGAATCTTCCCGGTAAGCGCACCTAGGGGCGCTACACAGATGATTAGAAATGGGCTAAAGTAATATGTGAGAATTAGCCTAGAAGAGGCTAGATAGGAATGGGCCAAAGCAGTGTTTAAATGAATACAGTGTCTGTGTAATTATTTCGGGGCATAAGCTAGCCGGGCAGGGCAGGCGGCTGGGGTGTTGGGGAACGCAGCCCCGCCGCTCCATATTATAACAAATGACGCCCGACGTGATGGAGTAAACCCACTTAAAAAACCTGAGAAAGCTTAAAAATAATGGAGAGAGAGTTTAACACAGATTTTTGCTGTTTGTTGGTGGCGTGCTGTAGAGAGATTTCCTGATTCGGCAACAGCAGCAGAAAAAGCGCTGTGTCATTTTAAAGCACAGCTCCTTGGGGCTGTGCTGCCAGTGCAAACTCTGGCTTTATGTTGTGTTCCCACTTGGGATCGGAAGGAGAGTGCTCTGAGACCGTGCTAATGGCTCTCAGCGCTCCCCGCCTGCACATGGGCAGACGGCCGAATCAGGCTTAGGCAGGCAGAAGAGCATGGCAGATTCCTGCCACCATACAGGGATGTGTTTTCAGACTGCGCAGTGCTCTGCATGTCAGATTTGGATGTAACTTGGATGAAAAGAATTTCTGTGCTGCACGCTCAGTCTCAGAATTAAAGTGCTGAGTGACGCTCCTACCTGATAGCCCCAAGAGGCTTCCTGACTCAGCTTTAGCTGCAAATCCCTACAGCTCATTAAGAGGTCCTGCCACGAAACACTTAAACGGTGGTGACGAAAAGCTGAACGCATGCTTTTCGGTTTTCAGCCGTAGCAGGAAAAAAGCTGCACGTTTAAAAATGCCGGCTTTCTGGGCCATCCTACCAGGGCAAACTCTGACTGTTTGAGGCAGGAGGGCCAGCTACCGAGAGAGGACTTGAGTGTTGTCTATTGTAGCTCGCTGGCTGGCAGGGAACTTGAAATGCCATAGAGTTGTGGCTATAAATATGGCTACAGCCAGTACCTCAGCCATGAGGCTGGAAAGCTAAGGAATGGGCTACATCTAGCCGGCAAAGCCAAGCCTTTAGTCCTACTGAGATTGCTTGGCAAATTAAAGACTCATGTGGTCAGAAAAAGAGAGATATACAGTAAAGAGAGATTCAAAGACAGAGAAAATTTCTGAATGGTTTAAAGTGTGTTAAAAATATATGCAAGCTGAAAGTTGAAGTTCTTAAAGCAAAAAACAAAAAAAGGAAGCGAGTTGTTGTGTGTCGTAGTACACACCTTTAATCCCAACACTTTGGAGGCAGAGGGAGATAAACCTCTGTGACTTCAAGGTGTGGTAGCACACGCCTTTAATCCCAGTGCCTAAAAGGCAGAGGCGAACAGATCTCTGTGAGTTCAAGGTGTAGTAGCAAATACCTTTAATCCCAATGCCTGGGAGGCAGAGACAGGCGGATCTCTGAGAGTTCAAAGACAGCCTGGTCTACAGGTCAAAGATATATGCTCAAAAAGCAAAAAGTTAACCTAGAAATGTCACAGCTGAGATTCTTAAGCGCCTAGTGATTTAAAGGCGCAATTCAAAAGTGCTCCTGGATAGTAAAAAATTACAGATTCACAATAGGACAGATTCAGACAACTAAATGAGTCATACTGTTGGATGAATGTACGTAGGCTTGGGAGAGAGAAAAAAAAGAAAAAGAATATAGAGAATAAAGTTAATGGTTTAAAAAGAAAAAAGTAAAAGTAAAGTCTTTAAAGAGACAGAGTACAGATAGTTAAGAGATTAAAAGAAATAAAGAAAAATAAGCCGCGTAAAAATGAAAAATTCACAGAAAGTCTGGATTATGTACATTGTGTTTTCTTTAAAATTTTTGACTGTGAAGGAGCTAAGTACAGAGAGACATTTCATTATATGGGCTGCCCAGTGGAACCAGAACGGATATCAGGGTATGATTTCAGAATTTGGATCTAAGGATATGATACTTTGGAAAAGAGATTCTTCTTTTGTTTTCACAGAGGACCAGACCCTGTGGATTGCATCTATTCCGATTTGGTATGATGGACCACGTCCTCCTGAAGGGTTGCTGTGAATATCTTCAGAAAATTGCTCTGCTCAACTGCCAACTGAGATGAAACTAGCACACAGGTTATACCATGAAAGACCTAATTAACGACGCCCCCATTCAGCAGGAAGCAGTTTGGAGAGAAAAAACTGTGCCCATGTTCCCAAATATAGTTTATAAATGTTCTTTTACATTTAAAGGGGGATATGATATAGACATGAATAATTTGCATTAATATAGATTTTGCTTTATTGATAGAGATTTAAGGTCAATTTTGTTATATGTATAAATGTTTCTGATGTAACTTTACTTGATAACTGTTTTGTTATATGTAATTTTGCTATGTTAAGGTTAAAGCCTTCCTTTTTTTGTTTAAACAGAAAAAGGGGAAGTGATGTGGGAGTGTCATATATCAATCTGTTGATTTCATTGGCTAAGCAATAAAGAAACTGCTAGGCCCATTGGATAGGCCCACCCTTAGGTGGGTGGAGTAAACAGAACAGAATGCCGGGAGGAAGAGGAAGTGAGCTCAGACTCCGCAGCTCTCCTCTCCGGAGCAGACGCAGGAGAGACACCATGCTACCTGCTCCAGGGAAGACGCACGCTATGAAGCTCCGACCCAGGAATCTTCCCGGTAAGACCGGTGCTATACAGATGATAAGAAATGGGCTAGTCCAGGTGCGAGAGTTAGCCTAGAAGAGGCTAGATAGGAATGGGCCAAAGCAGTGTTTAAAAGAATACAGTGTCTGTGTAATTATTTCGGGGCATAAGCTAGCCGGGCAGGTGGCTGGGGTTTTGGGGACATAGCCCCACCGCCGCCCCATATTAAGACATTCTTTATCCATTCTTCCATTGAGGGGCATCTAGGTTTTTTCCAGGTTCTGGCTATAACAAATAATGCTGCTATAAACATAGTTGAACAAATGCTTTTGTAGTATGATAGAGCATCTCTTGGGTATATTCCCAAGAGTGGTATTGCTGAATCCTGGGGTAGGTTGATCCTGAATTTCCTAAGAAACCACCACACTGATTTCCAAAGTTGTTGCACAAGTTTGCATTCCCACCAGCAATGGATGAGTGTTCCCCTTACTCCACATTCTCTCAAGCAGAGGCTATCATTGGTGTTTTTGACTTTAGCCATTCTGACAGGTACAAGATGATATCTCAAAGTTGTTTTGATTTGCATTTTCCTGATAGCTAAGGAAGTTGAGCATGACCTTAAGTGTCATTTGGCCATTTGAACTTCTGTTGAGAATTCTCTGTTCAGTTCAGTGCCCTATTTTTTAATTGGGTTAATTAGCACTTTAATGTCTAGTTTCTTAAGTTCTTTATATGTTTTGGAAATCAGACCCTTGTCTGTTGTGGGGTTGGTGAAGATCTTCTCCCAGTCAGTAGGTTGCCTTTTTGTCTTAATGACAATGTCCCTTGCTTTACAAAAGCTTCTCAGTTTTGGGAGGTCTCATTTATTCAATGTTGTCCTTATTGTCTGTGCTTCTAGAGTTATATTTAGGAAGTGGTCTCCTGTGCCCATGTGTTGTAGAGTACTTCCCACTTTCTCTTCTCTCAGGTTCAGTGTGTTCAGATTGATATTGAGGTCTTCAATTCATTTGGACTTGAGTTTTTTGCATGGTGATATATGTGGTTCTATTTTCATTCTTTTATAGGTTGACATCCAGTTTTCTAGCACCATTTGTTGAAGATGCTTTATTCCATTGTATACTTTTAGCTCCTTTGTAAAAAATCAGGTGTTCATAGGTTTGTGGGTTAAAATTCAGGTCTTCTATTTAAGTCCATTGGTCATCATCTCTGTTTTGTTCCAATACCAAGCTGTTTTCATTACTGTAGACCTGTAATAGAGTTTGAAGTCAGGGGTGGTAATGCCTTCAGAAGTACCTTTATTGTATAGGATTATTTTGGCTATCCTGGGTTTTTTTGTTTTTCCATATAAAGTTGACTATTGTTCTCTCAAGGTCTGTGAAGAATTTTGTTGGCATTTTAATGGGGATTGTATTGACTTTATAGATTGTTTTTGGTAGAATTGCCATTTTTCTATGTAGATCAGCCCAATCCATGATCATGTGATATCCTTCCATTTTCTGGTATCCTCCTCAATTTCTTTCTTCAAAGACTTAAATTTATTGTCAAATAGATCTTTTACTTCCTTGGTTAGAGTTACTCCAAGATAGTTTATGCTATTTGTGGCTATTGTGAAAGGTGAAGTTTCTCTGATATCCCTCTCTGCTTCCTTTTTCTTTGTGTATAGATGGATTACTGATTTTTTGGAGTTGATCTTATATCCTGCCACATTACTAAAGGTGTTTAGCAGCTTTAGGATTTCTTTGGTAGAGTTTTTTGGGTCACTTATTTACACTATGATATCATCTGCGAATAACAAAAGTTTTACTTTTTCTTTTCCAATTTTAATCCCCTTGATCTCCTTATGTTGTCTTATTCCTATTGCTAGAACTTCATTATATTGAAGAGGTGTGGAGAGAGTGGACAGCTTCATATTGTTCCTGATCTTAGTGGAATGGCTGTAATTTTCTCTCCATTTAATTTGATGTTAGCTGTTGGTTTGCAGTTATTAGAAGTTATGGCCATCATGGATATTCCTGTGCAATTAAAGACAGTTAATTGTCCAGCATATGTATTTAATAGCTGCATGGTTACTGAATCATCCTTTTCTGATTCCTCAAGTGAGTTGCCCATTGAAAACCTTAAAAACTGCTTATGGTGTTTTGCACACATTTTAATTTTCCAAATTCTCTAAAATGGAACACATCAATCTGCCAGATATATTCGTTTGAATACCCTTTGGGTTACTCCCTTCACTTAACAGCATTTGGTTATAGAAAGAGCAAGTAGGATATCACTTTATAACATCCTTATCTTGTTTACCTTGTGATAGGAATCTCATTAAATCTCTGAAATTGGCATGATGTTTTTCATGAAGTCCAGAACCTTTAGCACACTTCAAATCAATAATTGATCAATTTCTGCATTACATTGTGCCATGGGACCTGGTATGGATCATATGGAATCTGATATGTTATGTATACAGGACAAAGCCAATTCCTGATTATGCCTTGAAACTGTATGAATAATGAAGCCAGTTCTGTACCACCTGGTATAAATTCAGCAGTTTCAATATGCAAGACAACTTTTTTTGCATATTGTGAATTAGTAACTATATTGAGAGAATCTTTAAAATCCCTTAGTGCCATAAGAATGGCATATAACTCTGCCTTCTAGACAGAATTATAAGGTCTTTGTTTCAACTTACTTAATTCTTCTGCGTTGTAACATGCCTTTCCTGATTTATTTGCATTAGTATAAAATGTACAGGCTCTAGTTATTGGCACATAACATAAAATTCGGGGAAGAATCCAAATAAATCTATTTATAACATTAAGCCTAATACTTTTGGGATAATTGCTATTAATCTCTCCCAAAAACTTAGCACATGTTATTTGCCATGGTTCATTGTCTTCCCATAACATTTTAATTTTATCAGCAGTAAAAGGCACTACTGATAAATATTTGCTGCATCTATACCTTCTAATTTATGATGTCTCAGTTGTACTTTTATAATTCATTCATAGAATTTTCTACATAAGTTTTTACTTGGTTTATGAGGTAAAAAGATTCATTATAAGATAATATCTTCCCTCTGCATTAAACTTCCTGTAGGAGAAAATTCTGGAGGGCAATATGACTAGAATACAACTAAAATTTAGATTCACCCTATCCATATGTGCCTCCTGTAGTTTCTCCTCAATGATCATCAATTCTTCTTTCACTTCAGCAGTCCCAAAGAATTGACAGTCTACAATCCTATTATACAACAATTAAAACATGTGGCATTTTTGTGTCTCCTCATGCCATTGGAAATTCCTTCTCTTTTCCAAACTTCAGTACTATAGTCAAGTGTCTCAACATTCATTGTATATAAGATCCATTCATCTATTGGTACTGATCTGACCTTTAAAGGCCCAAGGATCTTTTTGCATTCTAAGTTGGCATTTTCAAAAGCCAAAGATTCAATGAGTACACATCTAGCTTCTGGGTCTGTTATTCGTACAGCATTAGATAATCTTTGTAAAAAGTCACTAAAGGGTTATCTATGAACGTGTTTAACCTTAATATATGATCCATTTCTCCTTTCTGGTTCCTGAATCCTGTTCCAAGCATTTGAAGCTTCTGTGCTACATAGGGACAAGGTGTGTTTGTCATAAAGAGGCATATCCTGAGGATCAGAGTAATGCCCTTCACCAAGAATTTGATTTTGGGAGATCTCAAGTCCTTTTGCTTTTCCGTATTTTTCTAGAATTTTTGCATTTTCTCTTCAATAAAACTTCCAAAGAAGCTGAGGTCAATTTTCTAGGATTGCTGAGATTATTTGAAGCCAATTTTCTGGGGTTGCCTTATTGCTTGAAGCCCATGTTTTTACCATTTCCCTAAAGAATGTTGAATGTAGACCATAATTAATTATTGCTTGTTTAATTTGTTTTAGATCACTCATTTGTATAGGTTCCCATGTATATTCTTTTATAACCTTAGGGTACTTGGTGCCAAATGGTCTTTCCAAGGAGAATGCTGAATAGGCAGTTAGAACTCTGGGTAAGCTATCCTAGAGTTTGGTATATACTGATGAGTCTAAATTCAGTCTTTGTATATTTTGTCCCTGGTCATCAAATTTGATAAATTCCTCAATCTTTTCAAATCTTTTTACTACTACCTTTTGTCAGTCTGTATCTTCTGTCCGGTGTTTCATTCTAATGCACTCACTGAGAATTCCAAGGTATGAAATCTGTAGAGTAGATCTTTCATCTTTGAACATAATTTTTATGGCGTATATATTACCTTTGGGAAGAGACACCCTATTGGTCAATCTATCATAACTGTTAAACAGATTCTGATTAGTACATTCAACAACACTAATTCTCTCAGACTATGTCTCCACACCTTCTGCCATTGATTATGTTTTATCTCTGAAATTATTCATATCCTTCTTCAGAGTGCTGATTTTCCCTTTTAGCTGTATCATTTAGAAAAGTGCTTCATTCTTGGCTCTATTATCAAAACATTTTTAAGCAGAAAGTATGGAAGGCAATCTAATCCCTAGAATCAAATATAGTGATGGAGAAGGTAAATCACATAAGCTTTGCATAATACCATCCATGGTATAAATTAAAAAGGTTTTGAACTCTTGTATCATTAAATTATTTTTCATCTTGCCTTTTAAATTATAAATTTGACTTTATAAATCTCACCTGTACTAAGTTGGAGAAGGTGCAATAACTGTTACTGGCCTGTAGGTTTATCAGTTGTAGCTGCATGACCAGCCTTAACAGTTTGAATTGATTTTAGCATGTTAGATACTGAAAAATACACTTAAATTAAGATCAGTTATTAATGCAATCAAAATGATTTGGGGATCAGGATAAAGTAAAAAGACAGAGCCTTGAATCAGTGCAAGTGACAGACTGTGCATTCCATGGAGATTCCTGACTGGGTGGCAGTAACGAGTGCTGGGGAAACCAGATTTAAGATGGGCTCTGAGATGCCTCCGAGGCCAGAGGCTGCTGCTACAGGGTCTCAGTGCAACTGAACTATACGGAGCCCGGTGGCAACTGACTGAAATTACAGGCAACAAGGGTCAGTGCCCAAAACTCAAATACCAAAGTGCACCAGGAGAAGCCTGATGGCAGGTAGCTGGAGCCTTGAGGAACCAGAATCCCCAAGTCCCACAATTTTGCACCAACTGTTGAATGACATGGGCTAAAGAATCTCAGGCTATGGCAAGATAGACCGATTATATATTCTTTATTATAAGGGGCAAACTCACAAGACAATAATGATAAGTCCAAACTCAGCTGTGAAGTGTGGGAACTACAGAAAGAGCAAACCCTGGGCAGCTTGGCATTTTTCTCTGGGTACCCAAAAGGTCAGCTCTAACCTAGTCCCACTGCTTAAAGATCATTGGCTGATAGAGATTCCCCCATCACTAAGTGTTAAAACTAAAGGGGTATTGCCTAATCCTCTTTTACATTTTATCTGTTATTTTTTTCCAATAATTGTTGGCCGGGGAGGCCACAGAGGCTCCAAAATAATACAAGCTTCTTTTATCCCTTTTAGTTATACATTAGAACTAAATGAAAATATCCTATGGCTGAAGATATCACAAAGCTTGATTCTAGAATATAAGAAAGTCAAGGCAGACCTAACTGACTTGGATACATACTCCCTGATGGTTGGCATTCATAGTGCCAGAAAGTTCTATAATAAAAGCTTCTTCAGGGAGGTGGTGAGACATCAGTAGTCTTATGTATCTATAAACTATAAAAATGATGGTATCAATTTGACAGTCAATAAGGGCAGACTTGTGAATATAACTCAACTGTTATGTGGATATCTAAACATTCTATCAATGGATTTGTGGTTCAATCTTCGTAAGGAAACCCATATTTGGTAACATAAACCCATTAAAAAGCTTCATTTATGGGGTTATAATAGACCTTAGGAGTAAAATTAATTATGCTACTTAGCTATACCGACAGTCAAATACTACGCTCAATCTTAATTTCAGAGGCTCCTTTCTCCTAGGAATAACAGTGAATGCAGAGTCGCATTACTGCTCTAAGTTTCAATAATAACTATTGATTAATTAATATAATAGAATAGTCATAAGGAAGATAAGTCATAGAAAATAGGGAGGCTCTCTGAACAATGCCTTCTTCTGGGCAAGACACAACATTTCAGTAATGAACACATATCAGCAGTGGCTACTTCAGCTGAGTATGCACAAGAATGGGCTGGTCAAAGTCGGGCATAGTTTGAGGAGGGAATTAAGAGGTCCTACTCCTCACAAGTGAGCTCTCTGGGAGCCAGGGAGGCATTGCCTTCACTTGTCTACCCACAGGTGAACTAATGAGTCTCCAGTGAGTATTTCAAAGCTAATGTTCACAGACATGGCCCTGTGATTAGATTCAATGGGTCACTCACATAGAAGGCCATGGCACTAAAAAATGGATTTGTAGGAGGAAGGAAGGGTTGTGGGAGTTACGGGGGATAGAGAATGTAGGGAAGGATGCAACACGAATGTATCACAGGCAGTTATTAAGGTACCAGGGAATAAACAAAAAAATAATACACTACCACTAAAATATAGATAAAAAACTAAAATAAAGTGGAACAAATGTTAATCCAGTTTTTCCCTTTCTCATAGAAAGTAACTTTATCTTTTTCGAAATTGAAAGTATAAGTATGAAGCTAACCATTTTTATTTCCTTGAGATCATTCCAAACAAGCACTTTGAAGATGCACATTCAAACTCAAATCAACTCAAAATAATAGAGAAAACCTTCTATTTTTTCTCACATTTTTACTCAATGACTGGTGAAGTGAGCAGGATTGTAAAAGTCAATCATCTGTCTCTCTCTTTCATGGAAAGTAGGCTGAGTTTGTCTAACAATAACTTAAACAGCAGTGAAACAGTTGCATTCATGAAATTCTTTCTATATGCTACGACTTCTGGTCAATTTTACAAAATATGTTCTGTACTAATTTTTTGTTTTTGTTTTTTCCAGACAGAGTTTCTCTGAGTAACCACGCTGACTGTCCTGGAAGTTTCTGTAGACCAGCCTGGCCTTGAACTCATAGAAATCCACTTGCCTCTATCTCTTGATAGCATACGCCAACACTGCCTAGTCTGTAATTTCATTTTGAGGCAGATAGAATTGAGACAAATTTGGGCCTAATTGTTCTACACCCTGATATCTGCTAACAAAACTGTCAAAATTTGTTTGAAAATAATCTAGTTTTCAATGAATAAAATAATGATGTTACAGTAGTATGTGGTTTGATGAAGTAAAATTTCATGCACCAAAGTGATGGGGACAGGAAAGTAGATGATATGATGTAGGCAAAAAGCACAAATATGCTTTTTTATTGAAAAAATAGGCTAGATCAGAAATTTCACCCAGGTTCAAACTAGTATTTGAAGGGAAAAAAAACTTCCATTAACTACATTATTAGAGTAAAACATCATTAATGGGCATGTGCCCTAAAGTAACAAAATTTTCTTTAAAAAATCTGGAACCAGATTGCAGGTCAAGGTTTAATATAAAATCAATCAGGAAATTTCTGAAGGTAGCAAGTAAAATTCATTCAAAATAAATGAGGGATTAAAGACTACAAAACCCTATACCATCATATAGCTCCCAGTCTGTAGGGTCTGTTTTGAACTGCATCAGCAATTCTCCTGTTTGTGGTTTTGTTATTGTTCTTATCTAAGACTTGTTCATGATTCATGTAAAATGATGTTCTATGGATACATAAATATGGGCAAACAAAAAGATTCCTCACTCTTTTTTCAACTATTTGTAATATCAGTATCATGAAGAGGTTCCATGAAGTAAGAATTCTATTTTTGTAACACTTATATTCTATTGCATTATTTATATAATCTTAACAGCTTTTTGTAGCATGGATAATATAAACCCAGAGACATATTTTGGGTTTCAAGCTTGATGTGGGATTTCCCTCTGTATGCTGTTTATACTCTTGGATAATAAAGATGCTGCTTTGGGCCTATTGCAGTACAAAATAGGTCAAGGCATGAATTCCAAGCAAATAGATAAGAAAATGGACTGAGTCAAAGAGACACCATGTTGCCACTAGAGGAGAAAGATGCCCAAAAGGCAGTACCAGTAAACCACAAGACTCTTTGTAAAATATAAAATAATAGGAATGGTTTAATTTAAGATATAAGAGTTAGGTGATAAGAAGTATGAGCTAATAGGTCAAGCAGTGTTGTGATAATACAGTTTCTGTGTGCTTATTTCAGGACTGGACAGGTGGGAAATGAACAAGCAGCCTCTGCCTACAAAGTTAAAGATCAGAGAAGCAAAGCAATGAAGCCATTAGAGATCTTTTATGTCCATGAAGACTTCAAACTGAAATCCTCTTTAGTGCTAGGATTAGAGGCATGCATCACCACTGTCTGGCCTCTATGGCTAACTATTGTGGTTGTTGGGATTAAAGTATATGCAACCAACTGCCTAACCTGTATGGCTGAATAGTGTGGTTGCTTTGACCTGGCCTTCTGGCAAGCTTTATTTATTAAAATACAAGTAAAATATCACTACACATTTCTGCTGTCACTTTTTTCACAAGCCAAAGTATGTTGGGTGTTTTCTAATCATTGCTACTAAAAATAGAGTAAGCCCATATTCAACAGGGAGTTAGACACGGTATGTTAAATAGATGTTTCTATTAACTGCACAGTAAAATGGAGAGTTAATAATACAATGTGTGGGCTTTCAATAGTGATGTTAACATATGCACACTAATTTAAAACAAATCCTAGTATGTCATTATGACCTAAAAGTAGGCAGTATTTGAGCTCAAATATGACTATTGAAATGACTTCAAGGGAAACCTCTGCAGAGTCTTTGGTGTCATTGGTTTAAATCTAAAAATAATGAAAGCCAAGTGCCTTACAAACTGAGCCTGAAGATGAAATCACATGTATTATGTTTAAAATGATAACTGCTGTATATCTTACCAAATTACTGTACTTACTTTGATTTAGCACCATTTTTAGTGGCATGGAACTTAATAAAATATATTGGAAACATTTTTTTAAAGGTTACTTTGTGAGTTGGTCTATTGACCCATGTTTCTGGTCAATGGAAAGGACACTCCTAAAATAGTTAACATCATTGAATCTACAAGTTATAAACAAAGAATTTCACCTTTATTCAGTTTGACCCACTCTGCCTTTTAGTGCCAGTATCTCCCAAGCTCATCTGGTAGGTGTCTTCAGAACTCTAAAAGTAATAAAAATATGGAGTTCATCTGTTGGATAACTAAATTCTTCATCAGGAAAGTATCAATGTACTTTGGGAGGGTTTGTGCTTTTCTTTTTTATATGGTATCTTTATGGTATATTTTAAAAATGGTATATGGCCTCAATTTAAACTCTGAGTTATCCTCTCAGCATTAAAGTTTAATTGGAATGAATATAAGAGAAAACTCAAAGTCCTGTGAAGGCAATCTTATTTTAGATTCCATGTGTTTAATAATAGAATTTTTCTACACAAATTTTTAAAGTATTGATAACCCTTATTCAGAGGTTCCTTCTTATTTATTACATAAAAATGTGGATTACAGTAGGACTGTAGACATAACAGCCCTTGGAAGATATTCAGTTGGATCATTATTTTCTCTTACCCTGATTTGTATAAAAATAATATCAGTATCAGACATAGAGCATACTACAAACTAGAAGTAATATTATTATAAAAATGATGGGCCAATATAAAACCTGGGTTTCCATAATCTAAACTCCACAGTCAACTACTTCAGATGAAAAGGCCATGCCCTCCCTTGAAACTGAGTATGCTTTGAATTTTGTAGAACACAAAACATATACCATGGTGTTTATACTTATTATAAACAATTTTGAATTAGTGGGAACAAGATGAGAACAAATGTATTTTTAAATATCAAAAAAAGTTCAAAACAATTGAAAAATTGAAATAAACTAATACTACAGTCAAGGAAAGAAAACATCCTATTGTCATGTTTCCTTTCTTGTACTGAAATTTTATGTGCAAGTACCATGGGCACAGAAAGGATGACAGATTATCTCCATCATGGAAAATACTGGGAGAGACTGTCCTGTTCTTGAGAAAGAAAGGAAACTGATTCTACTCACATGTCACAGAGTGTACTGAAACTATTCACACACCACAATTTAACAAAGTAGCATTACTTTTTTTTTTTGTTATAAACTGATTGGCCTGGTAGCGCAGACTTCTTATTAACTCATATAACTTACAATAGCTTATTATTATAGTCTATGTTAGCCACATGGCTCAGTACCTTTTTCCTCAAAGCAGGCACATCTTGCTTTCTCTGTGTCTGCAACATGACTGCAGACTGTTCTTTCCCTTTCCAGCATTCACATTGTCCCACTTGTACTTCCTGCCTGGTAACCCCACCTATATGTCCTGCCTGGCTACTGGCCAATTAACATTTTATTAAATATAATACAAATGACAGGATAAAAGACCAATGTTCCATAGCACCCCCCATTTTTTAAACAAGAACTCTGAATCAAATCTCCTTTGTTCAGCTTTTTTACTGACCATTATCTATAACAACTTGTAATCAACATTATAAACAAAGGTAAACATTCATAATCCATTTTTTGGGGGGAAAGTGGGCATAGTTTTTCCAGGTTACTTCCTGCTGTTTAGGGTGCTGATAATTTTTTGGGGACCTAAAGAAAATTTTGAATTATGATCAAGTCCTTACAGAAGTATCCTGTGAGGCTTGATCATCTCAGGCAGAAGTCTTGAATATGTTCTGCATGTACAACTTAGACATTTGGGCCATCTGATCCTATCAGAGATTTTTCAGGAGTCTTCCTTGCTTCCTTGATGAAATCTGTTTTTTTTTTCCCAGAATGAATCTACAGTCTCTCATTTCCTGTGGAAACAAAAACAAAAACTATCCTCCAAAGTAACATAACTTTGACTACAATATTAAATTCAAGGTATTTTCAAAATACCTATCTTGGATTAATTCAGCAGCATTTATAAACAAATATCTTTTAGCAGCTGTTGCCTCTTCCTCAGTATTCAAACAATTCAAAGAGAACATAATAACATACAGTATCCAGATTCTCTGTGTGTTCCATCTTTACATAGATTTATTTTAAAATCTGTTTCTTTTATTTTTAATTTCTGACTTTTTCAGACAGAGTTTCTCTCTGTATCTTTGTCCTGGAACTCACTCTGCAGACCAGGCTGTCCTTGAACTCACAGAGATCTGCCCACCTCTGCTTCACAAGTGCTGGGATTAAAGGTGTATGCCACCATTCTGAACTACTCTCTTTTATTCTTCTTACTTTTAAAGGCCTTGTACTTTTTTCCCTCAAAGCTTACATATATTTTTAAACACACAGTAAATAATTTAGAGTTTTTTTCATCTTTGAACCTGTCTTTACTGCATATATCTCTCTTTTTCTGAACACATGTGTCTTTAATTTGCTAAGCAGTATGGCTAAGATTAAAGCCATGGCTTTGATGGCTGGATTCAGCATTTTTTATGGTTAGGAAGTAAATGTTAGAACAAAGAAAAGTGAAAAAGAAGTAAAGATTTAGCAAACAAGTTTGGAGTACTTTTTTAAAGGATTGCATGTATTTGTATCTTATTTTAAAATATTTTTTTATATTTTTCATAAATTTTATAAAAATTTTATATTTAGCATAATTTCTGTATTGAATCTTTGGAAATTTCACATTATGCTTCCTAATTTTGACCACCTTAAAGTCTCTCTATATCCTTTTCTACAACCCACAGTTGCACCCAAAATGAAAATCTTTTTTTTTTTTTTTTTTTTTCAAGACAGGGTTTCTCTGTGGTTTGGAGCCTGTCCTGGAACTAGCTCTTGTAGACCACGCTGGTCTCGAACTCACAGAGATCTGCCTGCCTCTGCCTCCTGAGTGCTGGTATTAAAGGTGTGTGCCACCACCGCCCGGCCAAAATGAAAATCTTAAAAAAATAAATCATACCAAACAAAAAATTTAAAGAAAATCAAAAGCAAAACAAAAATCTTCTTTCAATCTGATCCTCAATCTTTTTCTGCCTATTCATTAGCTCTTCATTCATCTTAGTGACATTGGGTGTGATGGTGTGTCACACAATTTATTCTTTAGACCAATCAGCTTCACTTGCAAGTGTTCCTTGCAATGAGTCACTAGTCTGGTTCAAGGCCTCTGGTTTCTGGTACATCACTGTCTTTTCACCCTCAATGAAATACCTCTGGAATACTCCAAATCTATTCTGAGTCATGAAGATCCTACAGTTATTGTTCACAGGACCAGTCCCTTCAGGAGCACCAGCAGATCCTACATGTGTTTTAAGCATTACACCATTCCTTAATTTTTATAAAAGTCTAAAATCCTTCATATTATCACTTTTTGAAATATTTTTCTCCCTCTTTCTCTCTCTGTCTCTCTGTCTCTGTCTCTCTCTCTCCCTCTGTTTCTCTCTGTCTTTCTGTTTCTGCAATTTTTTACAATGTTTCTCCAAACTTGGTTTTCTTACTCTGTGCATAATGTACTTATACAACAGTTGTATTGATTCATATTTATAGAAATCAGTATTTTACATTATGTTCTTTAAACACATGACAAAAATAATTTAAATCTTTGAAATATACTGATTTCATGATGAATGAAGTTAGAACAAGTCTATGAGTGGAATATGCACTTTATACTTTTGTCAGTTAATGATTTTTATCTTGAGAAGTCAGAGTTCATCCAGAGGTTACAAACAAAAATATGATTAAAAAATCTGCAAAAGCATGTAGACATGACTGTGGCTTACCAGGTAAAGTTCTGTCATCTG
The DNA here is from genome assembly GCF_037038515.1 of Microtus pennsylvanicus. Lineage (NCBI taxonomy): Eukaryota > Metazoa > Chordata > Mammalia > Rodentia > Cricetidae > Microtus > Microtus pennsylvanicus. The sequence continues at coordinate 107,997,587 of NC_134586.1, read as the reverse complement.
TCTCTGGTGGGGCTACATAGCTTTTTTCTGAATCTGCCTTCTTTCTCCCAACATTCAGTTTAGTTTTCCCTGCCTATCTAAACTCTGACTTGCTATAGGCCAAAGAAGTTTCTTTATTCACTAACCAATAAAAGCAGCACATACACAGAAGGACTTCTCACACCATTTTTCCTTTTCTATTTAAGTAAAAAAGAAAGGTTTTAAATTTAGCATAATAAAATTGCATATAACCAAAAAGGTACCAAGCAAGAATTACAGTTACAATATTTATATATACTTTATATTTTTTTACAACTAAGGAAGAGTATAACTATGTATTCTTCAACTTCATCAAAGACTCCAGAAGAATAAAATATTTCCTAAGTAAACAAAAAGTGCATTATAAGCAACTTCCAAAACTCCAGATTTGATAGACTTGACAGAGATATCTCATTGCCTGGACAGTCACCAAAAGTTCTTCTGTATAGATTAAACATCTATCTTTAGCCTACAGGCCTTAATATCTAGCAAACTTTTCCATGAAGCAGAAAATTTTAAAGATAGTTCTACTTATATTGGCAGTTTGTCAATCCATTTTTCTATGTCCTGCAAAATATCTGGCAGAGTCTTTCATGAAACAGGAATCCCAAAGGATCATCTCACCTTTAGGCAAGTTTATCAGTCATTTCTCTATGGCCTCTGCATGTCTAGTTCATCGAGCAGTCCAGGCAAACCGAGTTTCCTACCGAAATGCCTAGCAACATCCATGATAAGCCTCATTGTTGCCCATCATCCTCTTGAAGTAATTAGTACTTCCAAGAGCAGATGTGTCTCATTGTCATGAAAAGTTTTAAGTTATTAAACATTTTAAATGCCATATTCTGTGATCTTTGAAAGGTTTGAAGAATGCCATCTGAAATACATCTTTGTACATCAAGAAAATCTAACAGGACAATTAGTTTGACTATTATAGATAATTATCTATTAATCTATATTTCTTAATTATATATTACACTTTAAATGATATGAACAGACAATACCCCAGTCAAGAGAAGAAATACACTAATAACAATATTGACCTTATATTTGTATCAATAGAGCAAGATTCATACCAATGCATATTCCCCTGTAAATGTAAGTAAACATTTAAAACAATATTTGGGAATATGGGCATGGTTTTCTCCAATCTGCTTTCCACTTTTTATGGGGTGAAGTATTTTCTTTTGGGGCATTTTGACGGAGATCTTTCAAGTGGTTTTGGTTCATCAAACCTCATTAGTCTGGCAGGATTCTACAGATTCTCATCCTCTGTGGAAACAAAAGCAGAACTTCTTTTCCAAAGCAACAAATCCTTAGCCCCAAATATTAAAGTCAAGATACCTTTAGAATATATGTTGATTTAGTTTAGCAGTCTGTACAATGAAATGTCTCTCTGTTCTTAGCTCATTAGCAGTAAAAAAATAAATAAAAATAATATACATAATCCAGACTTTCTGTGTATATTCCATTTTTACATGACTTATTTCTTTTTACTCTATTAATATTTAATAGTTATTATCTTTATTTCTTTGATCTATGACTGTCTCTACTCTCTCTTTAAAAACTTTCTTTTATTTATTTTATCAAACCATTTATTTCCTTTTATAACTCTGTATAATCTTTTTTTTTTCTCTCCCTCAAGCCTATGTATGTTTATCTAATACTGTGACCCATTTAGAGGTCTTTTCCATATGAATTTGTCTTTATTGTGTATCACTAATCCTTTACTGAAGAGGACTTTTTCTTAAAATGCTAAGTGCTTCTTGAAAACCTAAGTGGTGGCATTACTAGGGCAAATACAGTCATTCCTGCTTCCTCTGCCCAGTCCAACATGGTGAAAGTCTGTTCACTACCTTTGAGACTGCTGAGTGGGAGCATTCTCACCCCCTCAACCCTGATAAACAGCTGTCCCATGTTGCCACTAAGTAACTTGCAGCATACTGCCGAGAAACCCCATTTAAATGCTTAGCCTCCTGAAAGAATCAGGGCTTGTGCTAGTAGCATTGCCCAGATAGTCACAGTTTCAAAATTTTTAGTCTACTACCACTGAATAAGTTAACCCTCTTTTAAAGAAGCTGCAACATACTGCCAGCAAACAGATCCCATGTGTAAAAATGTATGTGGGTAGACTTTGCTTTTTAGAGTGAATTCCTTTCCAAGCCCTTTAAGGTTTTATGTGGATTTAGCTAATACATGTTGGAGTGCCAATTTGTAGTGTCCAGTTTGGCCCAAAAATGTATGTTCAGGAACAGACCTGTAAATGACTAAAATATATCAACTAGATTCCAGACAATGACACATCCAGTAACTATTATACAGGTATATGCATCAAAGTGGAAGCAGAAGAAGTTGTTGTCAACAGTTTCTACCCAGATCTACACAATGAGGTCAGAAGTAAACATAAGAATGCCATATTAATCATTACAGGTGACTTCAATGCAGAATTGGGATCAGAGAAAGGATGATAGTGTCATGGGAACATATGAATTTAGACAAGGGAAGGAATCATGAGTTGTCTTCTTTACAAACCTGAAACCTAATGAAAGGTTTATCACAACAGCAGCAGAATGTATTTGAGATGACATGTCTCAAGAAGATTCTAGGCATCATATGCAGAGATAGATTGCTAAATGATGACATTAAGAAATCTCTCCATCTATAGAAGGAAGTAAACTATAGGATACAGAAACAGTGCTTGAGATACTTCATCCATATTATGAAAATGAATGATGACAGATTCCTGAAGATAACATTGCTTGAAGGAGTGTATTGGATAAGGCAAAGAGGAAGGCCCTAAAAATGCTGTATAGGTAAAAGAAAGGAAGCTGTTGGAATCATATATATGATAACAACACAAGCATCAAGAATTGGACAAGATATGACCAATTGGATTACCCCAATAAATGGGCTTCCCATGAATACTTAAGCATTGCTGGGGCATAAATGATGATGATGGTGATGATATTGTTATTACCTTTAAGAGTTAAAATGATCTATCAGATAATTTTGGGCTACTGTCAGATGTGGAGTTGTTTGTGTTTTCTCATCAGCCTTATTTTGGGATAACTCTTTCTCTTAATTATGTCTCTTTGTGATTAGTTCTAAATTCAGAGAGTATGGATTTAAAACTTTCTAAAATATCCTACTGATTTATTAATGAAAAGTTCATTTCTGGAACAGGTCTCCAGTATTTATAGTTTAAGAACACTAAAATGACACAAATCAGAATAATTGCAATGGTTACAGTCATATTTTACCCATATTTTATCTCTAATACTCATTTTGGATCTCCTGAGTGACAGAAACTACTACCAAAGTATTATTTAGCAAGCAGTAAAGGTAGTAATTGTAATGCCTCATAATTTTCCCTATGTTTTCTACTTACTATAAATAATATAGTGAGCAAGCTAATACATAGTAGCCAGTCTTGAAAGAATGCAAGGAGAAACTGTTGCAAATGAGAAAAGATATACTGTCAGCATCAATTGTAAATGAGACAGTTAATCACAGGTTTAAAAACTGAGATGTACTGTAAGAATAAACTCTATGGGCAAGATGAAGCTTGGTTGTCCAAGTGATGACTTTGCACACACAAATCCCTAGACTTGACTCATACCCCCAAATAAAAGGGGCATGGTCACAGATGTTTTCAATCCCAGATATTAGAAAGTAGAGGCAGAGGATTAAGATTTCAAGATTGTCTTCATTTACAAAACAAGTGCAAGGCTAGCATTAACTATTTGAGAGGGGTTCAAAAATTTAAATTGTTTGGATTTCTCCTCTACAGACACTTAAAAACAGCAAACAAACCAACAAAAGTTTGCTTACCCTAACATGAGAGGGCTTTTACAGCCTTGGTGGCTTACATAAACAAAGCTTAACTTAGGTAATGGTATGGAGACTTGTGGTGGGAGTGGTGGAAAATCATCTACATTTTTACTGAAACATTCCCACATTTGCTTTCTCTTTATAATGTATTATTTGCTATTTATAAATAACTAGAATACATGCTCTGTGACACTAATGAGATTAGTGAGATTGTAGCCCTCAAAGAAATGACCTCATGAGATGGTAGCCCTCAAAGAAAGAGAAATAGACACCACACCTCACAGTGCCTAACCCATACACCTTACTTAGTTTATTGTCTCTGGATCAGCAATGGGATACTATCCTGGACTTAAAAGATACCTTTTTCAGTCTGTCTTTGGCTCCCCAAAAGCCAACCATACTTTACCTTTGAAGGGCATGACTCGGAGATTGGGGTCAGCAGTCAGCTGACCTGCCCCAATTACCACAAGAATTTAAAAATTCTCCCACCATCTTATGTCTGTTTGTTGCAGCAGGTTGATGACCTTCTGTTTGCAGTCAGAAATGGGGAGATCTGCTTAACTGGGACTGAATTGTTACTGTGATACCTGGGGGACATAGGGTGCCATGCCTTAGTCAAGAAAGTCCATACTTGCAAACAGTAGGTAATGGACCTGGGTCCCATTCTGAAGAGAGGACAGTGGTGGATCTTAGATACATGAAAAGAGAAGATGCTTAAGATAACAATCCCCACAATACCTAGACAAGTCAAAGTTCCTAGATATGGTAAGCTTTTGCCGCTTATGAATTCCAGCTTTGATGAACTGGTGAAACCCTGATATAAGACCACCAAGGAAGGGCATGACAATTTATAGACAGAATACCATCAGCAAGCTTTTGGCAAAGTCAAACAAATCCTTCTCTTGGCCCTAGTGCTGGACTTGCAAAATTCTACTAAGCCTTTTATCTTATTTGTGGATGAGCACAAAGAAAATTTAAGGGTGTCCTGATCTAGAACTTGGGTCCAGTAATGACCAGTAAAATTTCTGTCTAAGAAATTAGAGCCCATGGCATCTGGATGGTCTCCCTGTCTCCACTAAATAGCGGCTGTGGCCTAATGAGTGAAGAATGTTGAGAAATTGACTTTGAGACAAAATCTCACCATAATTGCTCCTAATGCTTTAGAAGGCATTAATAAGTAGCCATTGACAAATGGCTGAGCAATGCTACAATGATCCACTATCAGACTCTTTTACTCAACTCGGCCAGAATGTTTCAAGTGGTCACAACCCTGAATACAGCCACCTTACTATCTGACCCAGACCTGGAGGTGCCATTGTATGACTGCTCCAGAATCTTGGGGCAGGACACGGTTTATGACCAGATCTGAGGGCTGCTCCTATGGCACTCCTATGTATAGGCTCCCTGGTCTACTGACAGGAGCAGTTTTGTGCAGGATGGTCAGTGACCATCAAGTCACCATCTTGGAGGAAGTAGTGTGGGCTTAACCAATGTCTACTGTCACCTTCGCTCAAAGTGCAGAATTGATGGTCTTGACAAAGGCCCTAGAACTAGGACAAGTTAATATTTACACTGATAGCTGCTATGCATTTGCTACCACCCATGTACATGGGACAATGTATAAAGAGTGGGGAATCATTGTTTGCAAAGAGAAAGACTATCAAAAATATAATAAATTCTGCCCATTCTCAAAACCCTATGGAAACCCAAGAAAGTGGCCACCATACATTTTCCAGAGTGTCAAATTGGCATGGGTATATTCCCAGGTTTATCAAATTTGACAGATAAAACCTCCCAGGAGGTAGCAGTAAAGAGCAGCCTGATCATGGCTTCCATCCTGGTAGATAAAGACACTCTGCCTTACCTGAAACTCCCAAATACACCTGAAAGAACCTGGCCTGAATAAAGTCCCCATACACACCATGATACAGTGCCTTGGAAGAATGACAGCAATTAACAGACAGCAAAATTATTCTACCTGATCATCTGGGGCAAAAACTGTTCCAAAAGAGCCATTTCTTGTCTTACATGGGGATCTGCAGAATGCAGGACCTATTGAGGCACTCTGGAGTTAAAATCAGAGATGGGCAGCAGAAAATTATAGACACAGTTTCTAAATGCAAGGCCTGTCATTTAACACATGTGTTGCTAATCCTAAAAATCCTGGGACCCAATTCATAAAAGAAGCCTAGTGCAAATTATGAGGTACATTTTATTGAAATTAAGCATAGAAAACATGGATATAAATATTTTCTAGGGTTTATAGACACCTTCTCAGGCTGAACAGATGTATTACTCACCAAATGTGAAATACTGCAGATGTTGGCGAAGAAACTCCTTGAAGACATTCTGCCTAGGTATGGATATTCTACTATGACAGGATCAGACAATGGGCTGACTTTTGTGTTCCAGGAGTGTTAGAGTTTAGCCACTGTCCTGGGGAATGATTGGAAATTACATTGTCCTTTTAGACCCCAGAATTCAGGACAGGTAGAATGCATGACCAGACCTCTACAAAAGACGCTTACAAAATTAGTCCTAGAGATTGGCATGGACTGGGTGATCCTCCTCCCCACTCCCTTGTTCAGGGTTAGAAATTCCTCCTATCAGATGGGACCAGCACTCTTTGAGATTATGTTTGGTGCCCAGTGCTATTATTCCCAAGCAGCAGACTGACCTCCTGGTGGAGTTGAATGTGCAGTGCAATGGGCACATAAGCATGTATGACCAAAGCTTAGGGCCCTTTATGAATCTGGTGTCCCCCCCCCCCCCGCCCAAACCCTACTGATTCCAACCAGGAAACTGGGTCTATGTTGGAAGACATCACCAAGGAACACTACAGGTGGAAGGGACTCTTTGTCATCCTGTTGACTATACCCACCACCATTAAGGTTCACAGCATAGTCACCTGGATCCACTACACCCATAACAGGCCTACAGATCCCTTCAACTTTAGGGAAGACTACAGAGGAGAAGGATGGGAGCTTTCCAAAAACCCAAGCAATCTGTTCAATCTCCAGGCTGGACAAATTTCTGAGCAGCAGCAATCTTGATGGCAACTAGTAAGTGAGAGAAGTCATTGTCTATGTGGCCCCATTTGGAACATTGTTCCACAATATCACTGTGTATCTCTGCCAATTCTATTTCTCTTATGATTCAAATATGATCCAGAGTCCCCATTTACCCTACTATTCTGTAGATTTGCAGATAAGAGAACCATATTTCTATGTGTGCACAAAACAGGCTGCTGATTGGGCATGGAAGGATCACCTAAAATATGGGGGAGCAAATGACCACTAGTGCACCAGCTGGTTGTGTGTGTCTACTAGACATTTATTGTGTAACCACCTCCTTAAGATATATTTTATTTCCATCAAAAGTCTTATCCTTCCAACATGTAATAAAAAGCAGACATTGCCTGTGTAGTGCTCCTGGGAACACTAATGTAACCTCGTGAATATTCCCTTTCCTTCTTCAGGATGAAAAAATGAAGTCAACTGAATATCCAAGGATACAGTTGGGGAATTACACATTACAATAAAGGTCATATCTTTGGAAGGACGCCACACCCAGGGTGTTGTGCCCAAGTTGAGACACCCCCCCCCCAGAGAAACCGCCAGAATCTAGTCAAGTCAAGAATGCAAAAGCAAGGTTTATTCTTTCCAGATAGCTTGGAGTTCCCCATTATATGCAACTCAGTGCAGTAGGGAGAGCTCCCATTCCTCATTTGGGGTTGACATATGTAGGCAAAACCCACTAGCCAGGTTTACTCAGGGTCAAGGGGTTTGGTTTTTCTGAGTACAGGATATAGACTCCTTCTGCATACCTTCTTCCTCCTTTAAGCAGCTACTACTACTTCTGTGAATTGCTCCCCTGCCCTTCCTCCACCCCCTGAACAGTTACTCTTGCTTCTTTCTAGACCACAAAGCTGGGTGTTGACAGGTGGCTAGCTGTTAGAAACATTGCATGGTTTATACTTTTGCAGAGATTCCTGTTTTCAACTAGTTCTTGATATTGCAAAGTTAGTTGAACCCAGTGCCTTAAACAGCTACCAATGAAGCAAAGTTTCTTAAAATTTTCCATGTCCTTACAAGGGCTTTATTCACCATAAGGCCCTAACGGAATCCCTCAGTTTATGGCAGTAGGTTGCGAAAAAGTGATTAAGTCTAGGTTCAAGACTAAACCCAGATCTATGCCTACCCCCAAATTCAAATAGCCCCAGATACAAACCTCTAGCCCAAACACAGGAACATCTAAAATGGACCAAGTCCTTGGTTTGATGCAGAAATCATTCTTGGTCTTGAACTTTACTGAGCCAGTCTTCACCTCCTTTTGCCTGGCTTTGCCATGATACTGCAGCCGCTTATTATGAAGGCATTGTTGTTATGGAAAATTATACCTTGGTGACTGAGCATAAAGAGTGCTGCTGGCAGTCCAAGGCTAGCCTGAACTTTAAGGAACTAATGGGTCAACGGCTCTGTATAGGTGCCTATACCCAGACAGAAATGGGCATTATGTAGCCTTTCCAACCTTCCAAAGATATTTCAATACTCACAATGAAACTTGGTGGGCATGCTCCTTTGGATTGATACCATGAATATACAATGAAGTACTTAATAACAGCAAGGGATTCTATATTTTGATATGCTTAGTCCCCAGGCTAATCTATCATGCTGATGAGGAACTACTTAAACTAGAAGCCCTGCCTTGGGGCATGGTGGCTGCTCTCAAGTATTTTTTTTTTATATTTTTTTTTATTGAGAAAAGGAAAAAAAAGTATCCGCCTCCTCCAAGCCTCCCATTTCCCTCCTCCTCTTTCCACCCTTCTTCCCCTCCCCCAAAATCCTCTCCCCCACCCTCTCCAGTCCAAAGAGCAGTCAGGGTTTTCTGCCCTGTGGAAAGTACAAGGTACGCCCCCCACCGTCCATGTCTAGGAAGGTGAACATCCAAACTGGCTAGGCTCCCACAAAGCCAGAACATGAAGTAGGGTAAAAACCCCGTGCCATTGTCCTTGGCTTCTCATCAGTCCTCATTGTTCGCCATGTTCAGAGAGTCCGGTTTTATCCCATGCTTTTTCAGTCACAGTCCAGCTGGCCTTGGTGAGCTCCCAATAGATCAGCCCCATTGTCTCAGTGGGTGGGTGCACCCCTCGTGGTCCTGACTTCCTTCCTCATCTTCTCCCTTCTTCCGCTCCTCATTGGGACCTTGGGAGCTCAGTCCAGTGCTCCAGTGTGGGTCTCTGTCTCTATCTCCATCCATCACCAGATGAAGGTTCTATGGTGATACGCAAGATATTCGTCAGTATTGCTATAGGATAGGGTCATTTCAGGTTCCCTATCGTCAGCTGCCCAAGGGACTAACTGGGAACATCACCATGGGCTCTAGGGAGCCATTCTAGGGTCAAGTCTCTTGCCAAACCTAAGGTGGATCCCTTAACTAAGAATTGTGCTTCCATGCTCCCCTGTACAACACTCCTTTATCCCAATCCTCCTGTTTCCCCAAGTTTCCCCCTCCTTTTCTCACTTTTCTCTCCCCATCTCCCCTTAACCCTATCCCACCCCACCGCCAAGATCCCAATTTTCTCCCCAACAATTTTGTCTACTTCCCATAGCCACGAGGATAACTATATGTTTTTCCATAGGTTCACCTTCTTATTTAGCTTCTTTAGGTTCACCAATTGTAGACTCCGTGACCCTTATTTATGGCTAGAAACCAATTATGAGTGAGTACATCCCATGTTCATCTTTTAGGGTCTGGGATACCTCACTCAGGATAGTGTTTTCTATTTCCATTCATTTGGATGAAAAATTCGAGAACTCATTGTTTTTTTACCGCAGCGTAGTACTCTAGTGTGTATATATTCCATACTTTCTTCATCCATTCTTCCATTGAAGGGCATCTAAGTTGTTTCCAGGCTCTGGCTATTACAAATAATACTGCTATGAACATAGTTGAACAAATGCTTTTGTCATATGATAGGGCATCTCTTGGGTATATTCCCAAGAGTGGTATTGCTGGGTCCAGGCGTAGGTTGATCCTGAATTTCCTGGGAAATGGAAACACTGATTTCCACAGTGGTTGCACAAGATTGCATTCCCACCAGCAATGGATGAGTGTTCCCCTTCCTCCACAGCCTCTCCAGCAAAGGCTATCCTTGGTGTTTTTGACTTTAGCCATTCTGACGGGTGTAAGATGATATCTCAAAGTTGTTTTGATTTGCATTTCCCTGTTTGCTAAGGAGTTTGAGCAGGACCTTAAGTGTCTTTTGGCCATTTGAACTTCTTCTGTTGAGAATTCTCTGTTCAGTTCAGTGCCCTATTTTTTTAATTGGGTTAATTAGCATTTTAAAATCTAGTTTCTTGAGTTCTCTATATATTTTGGAGATCAGACCTTTGTCGGTTGCGGGGTTGGTGAAGATCTTCTCCAAGTCAGTAGGTTGCCTTTTTGTCTTAGTGACAGTGTCCTTTGTTTAAGAGAAGCTTCTCAGTTTTAGTAGATCCCTTTTATTCAATGTTGCCATTAATGTCTGTGCTGCTGGGGATATACATAGGAAGCAATCTCCTGTGCCCATCTGTTGTAGGGTACTTCCCACTTTCTCTTCTATCAGGTTCAGTGTGTTCGGGCATGGTGATAGATATGGGTCTATTTTCATTCTTTTACAGGTTGACATCCAGTTGTGCCAGCACCATTTGTTGAAGATGCTTTCTTTCCTCCATTGTATACTTTTAGCTCCTTTATCGAAAATGAGGTGTTCATAGGTTTGTGGGTTAAAATCTGGGTCTTCTATACAATTCCATTGGTCGACTTCTCTGTTTTTATGCCAGTACCACACTGTTTTTATTACTGTAGCTCTGTAATAGAGTTTGAAGTCAGGGATGGTAATGCCTCCAGAAGATCCTTTATTGTATAGGATTGTTTTGGCTATCCTCGTTTTTTTTTTTTTTTTGTTTTTCCATATAAAGTTGATTATTGTCCTCTCCAGATCTGTGAAGAATTTTGATGGGAACTTGATGGGGATTGCATTGAATCTATAAATTGCCTTTGGTAGAATTGCCATTTTTACTACGTTGATCCTCCCAATCCAAGAGCAAGGGAGGTCCTTCCATTTTCTGGTATCCTCTTCAATTTCTTTCTTCAATGCCTTATAGTTCTTATCAAATAGAACTTTCACTTCCTTGGTTAGATTTATCCCAAGATATTTTATGCTGTTTGTGGCTATCTTGAAAGATGAAACTTCTCTGATTTCCCTCTCTGCTTCCATATCTTTTGTGTATAAGAGGGCGACTATTTTTTTGGAATTGATCTTATATCCTGCCACATTACTAAAGCTGTTTATCAGCTGTAAAAGTTCTTTGGTGAAGTTTTGGGGGTCACTTATGTACACTATCATATCATCTTCAAATAACGAAAGTTTAACTTCTTCCTTTCCAATTCGATTCCCCTTGATCCCATTATGTTGTCTTAATTGCTATTGCTAGAACTTCAAGCACTATATTGAAGAGGTATGGCGATAGTGGACAGCCTTGTCGTGTTCCTGAGTTTAGTGGGATGGCTTTGAGTTTCTCTCCATTTAAATTAATGTTAGCTTTTGGCTTTCTGTATATAGCTTTAATTATATTTAGGTATGACCCTTGTATCCCTAATCTCTCCAATACTTTTATCATAAAGGGATGTTGAATTTTGTCAAATGCTTTTTCAGCATCTAATGAAATGATCATATGTTTTTTTTTCTTTCAGTTTATTTATATGATGGATTACATTGATAGATTTTCGTATGTTGAACCAGCCCTGCATCTCAGGAATGCAGCCTACTTGATCATAATGGATAATTTTTCGGATGTTTTCTTGGATTCGGTTTTCCAGTATTTTTTTGAGGATTTTTGCATTGATATTCATGAGTGAGATTGGCCTGTAATTGCTCTTTCCTGGTTGAGTCTTTGTGCGGTTTTGGTATCAGAGTAACTGTACCTTCATAAATGGAATATGGTAATGACCCTTCTGTTTCTATATTGTGGAATACATTAAGGAGTATAGGTATTAGTTCTTCTTGGAAGTTCTGGTAGAATTCCGCATTGAAACCATCTGGTCCTGGGCTTTCTTTGGTAGGGAGATTTTTGATAACAGCTTCTAATTCTTCACGACTAACAGTTCTGTTTAGATTGTTCATCTTTTCCTGGTTTAACTTTGGTATATGGTATTTATTTTAAAAAGCGTCCATTTCTTTTACATTTTCCAGTTTTGTGGTATACAGTCTTTTGTAGTACCATCTAATGATTCTCTGAATTTCCTCTGTGTCTGTAGTTATGTCCTCCTTTTCATTTCTGATCTTATTAATTTGTGTATTCTCTCTCTGCTCTTTAATTAGTTTGGATAGGGGTTTATCAATCTTGTTGATTTTCTCCAAGAACCAGCTTTTTGTTTCATTGATTCTTTTGATTGTTTTCTGTGTTTCTATTTTGTTGATTTCAGCTCTCAGTTTGAATATTTCCAGTCTTCTACTCCTCCTAGGTGAGTATGCTTCTTTTTTTTCAAGATATTTCAGGTGGGCTGTTAAGTCTCCAATATGTGCTTTCTCTGTTTTCTTTAAGTGGGCACTTAGTACTATGAACTTTCCTCTTAGGACTGCTTTCATAGTGTCCCATAAGTTCGAATATGTTGTTTCTTTATTTTCTTTGAATTCAAGGAAGACTTTAATTTCTTTCTTTATTTCTTTCTTAATCCAGTTATGTTTCAGTGGTTGACTATTCAGTTTCCATGAGGTTGTAGGCTTTCTGGGGGTAGCATTGTTGTTGAATTCTAACTTTAATCCATGGTGATCTTATAAGACACAGGTGGTTAGTGATTTTTTTTGTAACTGTGTATGTTTGCTTTGTTACTGAGTAGGTGGTCAATTTTCGAGAAGGTTCCATGAGCTGCAGAGAAGAAGGTATATTCTTTCCTCTTTGGGTGGAATAATCTATAGATATCCGTTAAGTCCATTTGATTCATTACCTCCATTAATTCTCTAATTTCTCTGTTAGGTTTCTGTCTGATTGACTTGTCCATTGGTGAGAGAGGAGTGTTGAAGTCTCCTAATATTAGTGTGTGCAGTTTGATGGCTGTCTTGAGTTTGGGGAATAGATATTCAGGATTGAGTCTTCATCCTGATGAATTGTTCCTGTTATGTGTATAATATGTCCCTCTCCATCTCTACTGATTGATATAAGTTTGAAGTCAAGTTTGTTAGAAATTAGTATGGACACACCTGCTAGTTTCTTAGGTCAATTTGCTTAATAAGCCTTTTCCCAGCCCTTTACTCTGAGTAGGTGCCTGTCTTTGTGGTTGAGGTGTGTTTCTTGTAAACAGCAGAATGTTGGATCGTGTTTTCGTATCCAATCTCTTAGCCTGTGCCTTTTTATAGGTGAGTTGAGCCCATTGACATTAAGTGATATTAATGACCAGTGGTTGTTAACTCAGGTCACTTTTTTAGTACTAGGGTTTGTGTGTTTCCCTTCTTTCAGTTGTGCTGGTGAAGGGTCTCTAGATGTCTGAGTTATTGTGGTCATTGTTGGACTCCTTGGTTAGTGATTTTCCTCCTATTATTTTCTGTAAGGCTGGATTTGTGGCTACATATTGTTTAAATTTGTTTTTATCCTGGAAAATTTTGTTTTCTCCATTTATAGTGAACAAAAGCTTGGCTGGGTATAGTAATCTGGGCTTGAATCCATGGTCTCTTAGTTTTTGCAGTACATCTATCCAGGACCTTCTGGCTTTCATGGTTTCCATAGAGAAGTCAGGTGTAAGTCTGACAGGTTTTCCTTTATAAGTAACTTGGCCTTTTTCCTTTGCAGCTCTTAATATTCTTTCTTTATTCTGTATATTTTGTGTTTTGATTATTATATGGCGAGGGGATTTTTTTTTTTTATCCAACCTATTCGGTGTTCTGTATGCTTCTTGAACCTTCATAGGTACATCTTTCTTTAGGTTGGGAAAGTTTACTTCTATAATTTTATTAAGTATATTTTCTGGACCATTGAGCTGCACATCTTCTCCTTCTTCTACTCCAATTATTCTTAGGTTGGGTCTTATTATTGTGTCTCATATTTCCTGAATTTTTTGTGATGCGAGTTTCTTGGACTTGCTGTTTTCTTTGATCAGTGCGTTTATTTTCTCTTTGTTATCTTCAGAATCTGATATTCTTTCTTCTATCTCTTGTATTCTGCTGGTTATGCTTGTTTCTGTAGTCTCTATTCGTTTACCTAGATTTTCCATGTCCAGCTGGCCCTCTGTTTGTGTTTTCTTCTTTGCTTCCATTTCAATTTTCAAGTCTTGAACTCTTTTCATTATCTGCTTGATTGTTTTTCCTTGGTTTTCTAGGGTATCATTCACTGATTTACTCAATTCCTCAAACTTTCTGTTATACTTCTCATCAATTTCTATAAGGGCGTTTTTTATATGATGTTTAAGGGCCTCTATCACTTTCATAAAGTCAGTTTTTTCTACTTCTTCTTGATTAAGGTGTTCCTGTCCTCCTGTTGTTAGGTCGCTTGGTTCTGGTGGTTTCATGTTGTTTTTCAGATTGTTGGGTGAATTCTTTCCTTGGCGTCTCCCCATCTCTTCCTCCGAATACTCCCTTAAGGATCTTGTTTTACAGGATCAGGTCTTCTTGCCCACTGATGTACCTTCCCAGTGATGTCACTCCCCATTGATGGTTCTCCTGGTGTCCAGATCGGATGTCCGTGCTGCTTGGGTAGCTCACAAACAAAGGGCCCACCCTGCTTGCTGCAGGCAGGCTATGGAGACAAAGGAACTACCGCCCTCCCTTTTGCCCTCCAGATTCGGGTTCGGTCCCAGCACCCGAGCAGGCTGAGCTGGGAGGTGCTATGCCACCAAAGAGGGGAGGGAGGGAGGGAGACAGGGGGTAGGGGGTGCTGGATGTAAGCTGGGTGGGATAGGAAGAGAGAGGAGGTATCTGGCAGTATAGCCCCTGCAGGATGACCAGGAAGTGGAGGAGGGATGAGGAAAGTCTGAGTTCCCTGTTCCCTGCTGCCGCTGCACTCACTCACCCCAGTGATGGCTCTCCCAGTGCCCAGATCGAAACTCTCTCAAGTATTTTTTTTGCAGGGCCAACTTAGGTGGTTTGGGATCTGGGACAGTTTCCCTAATTACCAAGAAACAACATTATTCTTGCCTAAGTGCTGCCATAGATATTCACATGGAGCAGATGTAGGATTCAGTCTCTCACCTGCAGGAATCCCTAACATCACTGACAGAGGTTGTTTCATAGAATAAAAAGGAACTGGTCCTAATTTTTCTACACCAACGGGGGCTCTCTGTTACATTAATTGAAGACTGTTGCTTCTATATAGACCCTTCTGGAATGATAACAAACAAACAAATAAAAAAAAACCCAACCTGGCTAAAGTGAGGAAGGACTAGCAAAGCACAAGAGAGTGAGAAGTGAATCAAGGATGGTTCAGGTCTTGGTTTAATATCTCCCCTGGCTGACTATCTTAATCTCCACCAAAAATTCCCCCCTTCTCATATTAATTTTGTTCCTGACCTTTGGTCCTTGCATTTTAAAAAGGCTAGTATAATTTATAAGAGACTTGAGACTATCCAGCTGTTGGTTGCCAGGTATCAACCAGTGGAAACAAATGTGTTAGGGGAAGCTTATTATCAGCCATTGTCTGAGAGGGGCCAGGAAGCAATGATGGATAAACTGGTACAGAACCAAGAACCATGATTGTGTTTCATAGGCACAAGTAGGAGGAGGGAATTAAGGAGCAGGACAAATTCCATTCTGAGAAAGAACTCCATTTTAGATATTGCCTAACCAGAGAATGAATTCAGCTTTAGCAAAATAATAAACATTTCCAAGAAAAGCTATTATCTGCAAAGTCCCAAGCCAATGTGACCCCACCTATGTGATCCAGCCCATGAAAAACTTCAGTAAACAAAATCTGTTGGCTCCAGATGTCCTTGTTTTCCTTATTTGTTTGTTTTTGTTTTTGATAACCATTGTTTGAATATTCTCCTAGACCCCAGGCAATGAATTCAAGTGTTGCATATCATTACCAAATCCTGAAACATCAAGGCTTATACCACTTGTGCAGGTTTTCCCTTTAAAAACTCCCAACCCAAAGGCTCTGGACAATTTCTTCCATCTCTACATTTGAGTGCTGAATGATGGTCCAGTCTTGAGCTTGTAATCAATAAACCCCAGTGTGTTTTCACTGGGCACCAGCTCTGTGGTGTTCTTGCTTGGAAGTTCCATGACATGTCCACAACAATGCAACGGAGGAAAGCTAGAAGAGAGGATGGTGGTCTTTTTCTAGGAAGAGCATATCAGTTGGTTTCCAGAAATTTCATTCTTAAGTAAAGATAAGTTGTATCAAACTGATGAATGCTTTGCTTTTAATTACACATAAATGGTAAAATAACTTAAGAATAGTGAAAATTAAAATGAAATTCTTTTAAAGAAAATATGGGGAAAATGTTAGGTATTAGAAGTAAGTCTATTATAAAGTAATGGAAATTTATATGCTTAATTTTATATTTTCAAAAATTAATATCTATAATAACATACAAGATAGTTTTAACTGAGCCATAATATATATGCAAAAGAAGCAGAAAAGGAAGTCTATTCTGTGAAGGGAAGTGTGCCTCCTATCTCTAGTAAGTGTTCCCAAGGTAACTCACAGGTCACTCAAAGCAGGGAAAATGGTCAGCTAAGCCAACATCTTCACTTCTCCTTCAACTCCTCTAAATCCAGTACCCCAAGCTCTTTTCTAGATCTTCAGCAAACGACCTGCAATATCTACCCTACTCCCTGACCTCAGCTTTGGTGGACTACACAGATCTTCTAATACTACTTCCAAGCCCATTGCAGTATTCTAGTCCACAACTCCAGTGTCCATTCCCTGAGAATCCAAAGAAAAGAGCCACTGCAAATGAGCAGATTGTAGATCTTGAGCTCTTTCTCTGTTTCTCCACATCCAATTTCTCAGTCACATTTCCAGCTCTACATCAGCATACCTGCTGTAGTTTAGATATCCCCAGCACTGAAATCCAGTAGGTCACACATTTTCCCCTCAAAGATTTCTTTTCCTCACACATACATTTATCCTACTCCCCAACTGCAGCAGGCACTCCCTACTCTGATTAGGGAATCAAATAGGCTAACTGCATATATATTCACCTCTCACTCCATTACTCCAATTCCAGTATTCTTGGCTCACTCTGAGCTCTGTAGCAGACCTGCTACTATAGTATTTCCTCACTCTCTGAACTATTCCTAAGAATCCTAGTTATGGATATCTTGGTAAAACAAAATGTGAAATCTAAAAAAGAAAAAAGTCAAAGCACAAAACATTCAAGATATCTAGGACACTATGAAAAGAACAAATCCAACAATAATAGGAATAAAGGAAGGAGAAGAAACCAAAGTCGAAGACACAGAAAACATTTTAAACAAAATAATAGAAGAAAATCTTCCAAATCTGAAGAAGTTGGCTATCAAGATATCAAAGGTATATAGAACTCTGAAAAGACTTGACAATATAAGGAAGTACTGTTGGCACATAATACTCAAAACACTAAACGTGAAAGAAAGAATATTAAAAGTAGTAAGGGAAAAAGACCATGTAACATATAAAGGCTTACTAGAATAAAACTTGACTTCTCAAAAGGAACTCTAAAAGTTAGAAGTTATTCTAGAATTGAATGAAAAGAATATAGAACAAATCCAGTCTTGTGGTATACAATGAAAGGAGTTCTAAGAGACAAGTTTACAGTATTAAGTGTCTATATAAAAAATGGAGAAATTTTATACTACCAACTTAATAGCATACCTGAAACCTTGAGAACAAAAAAGCTTAAATCATATCACAAATATGATGGTATTAATAATAAAACTTAAGACTGAAATGAATAGAATAGAAACAAACACACAAATGAAACCCAATGGAATATAGAGTTTGTGTTTAAGACAATCAATAAGGCTATAAAACCATATCCAAACTGACTAAAAGGCAACTAAAGTACATAGAAATAGACAAAATTAGAAATGAAATTGGTGACAAAGCAAGAGATACCAGAAAATCTGGAGAATGTAAAGACATACTTTAAAAATCCGTACTCTAACAAACTGGAAAATCTAAAAGAAATGGATACCATTCTTGATACATAGCATTTATCAAAGTTAAATCAAAATCACAGAAGTTATTTAAGCATACCTATAACTTGTAGTGAAATAGAAGCAGTTATTAAAATTTTGCCAACTAAAAGAAGCCCAAGGAAAAATGATGTTATTGCATAATTCTAACAGACTTTAAAAGAGTAATGCAAATACTTTTCAAAGTATTTCACAAACAGAAATAGAAGGAAAATTTCTCAATTCATTTTAAGAGGTCACAATTACCCTGATACCCAAACCATGTAAGGCTTAACAAAAAGAATTACAGATCCATTTCCCCCGTGAAAATAGATACAAAAATATTTAATAAAATAGTTGCAACCAAATTTAAGAATAATTCAAAAATATTATTCACCATGATCTAATGATGTGTGATTTCCCTCTGTACACTATGATTACTATTGATTAATAAAGAACTGCTTTGAGCCTAATAATTACTATTGATTAATAAAGAACTGCTTTTGGCAGGGCAGAACAGAACTAGGCAGGGAAAGCTAGGCTGGATGATGGAAGAAAGAGGGTGGAGTCAGAGAGAAGCCATGGAACCTCTGCCAGAGACAGACACATTGAAATATTAGCTAGTAAGCCACAGCCACGTGACCATACACAGATTAATAGAAAAGGTTTAAATTAATATGTAAGAGTTAGCCAATAAGAAGTTAGAGTTAATGGACCAAACAGTGACTTAATTAATACATATTCTGTTTGATTATTTCTGGGCTAAGTGGTCAGGAACCAACAAGCAGCTCTCTCCTCCTACAATCATGTAAGTTTCATCCAAGAAATTCAGGGATGGTCCAATATAGGAAAATCAGAAGATGTAATCTACATTGTAAATATAGTAAAAAAAAAAACAACACTTATTTCTCTCCATATTATCTCCTTAGATGCAAAAAGGCCTTTAACAAAATCCCATAACCCTTCATGGAAAAAGAAAACACCTAAAGTGATTGGGAATAAAAAGGACATAGCTAAACATAACAAAGGCAGTTTACAGAAGCTCTTAGTCAACATCAACTTAAGTGGAGCTAAACTCAAAGCAATTCCTCTAAAATTTGGAGCAAGAAAATGTTGTCCACTCCTTCTATGTCTGTTGAGTATAGCGCTTGAAGTCTTATAAAAAAAATAGACAACTGAAAAAGATCTAGGGGATACACATTGGAAAGGAAGAAGTCAAGGTATCTTTATTTGCAGATGTTATGACAGTATGCAGATGTGAAACAAAATATTCCAGAAGAGAACTCTCATAGCTGATAAACACTTTCAACAAAGTGACTAGATATAAGATTCACTCACAAAAATCATTAACACTCCTATGTATGTATGTATATATATATATATATATGTGTGTGTGTGTGTGTGTGTGTGTGTGTGTGTGTGTGTGTGTGTGTGACTGAGAAAGAAATCAGAAAAACAACACTTATCACACAACAACTTCAAATAATATAAAATAACAGTCTTAGGGTAACTCTAACCAAGCTAATGAAAGACTTGTATTATAAAAACTTCAAGTTACTGAAAGAAATTGAATAATATATAATAAGATTGAAAGATCTCCCATGTATCTAGGTCAGGAAAATTTATAAAGCAAAATTTGCTATCATACACAAAGAAATCTACAGATTTAATTTAATCATCATCAAATTTCCAACAATTCCTTTCAAACTTTGAAGGATTATTTTCAGCTTATATGATAGTAAATATCCTAAATATTAAAAGATCTGTTAGAGTTATCACCATCTCCAATCAAAAATTGTACCAAACAACCATAATAAAAACAACAACATGTTATTCACAAAAAAAACCCAGACACATTTATCAGTACAATTGTACAATTGAGTTGAAGACATAGTCATAAATCCATACACTTATGGGCACCTGATTTTGACAGGGAACACAGAAATACACACTGATAAAAATAACTTTTTCACCAAATAGTGCTGGTCCACTTGGATGTTTGAATATAGAAGAGTTAAAACAGATCCTTAAGTATTACTCTGCATAAGACCTAACTCCAAATGAAACAAGACCTCAACATAAAACAATATGGACTTAATCTATATAAGATCAAGTGAGTAATAGCCTTGAACTCATTGGCACAGGGTAAGTCTTTCTGAACAGAACAACATTAGCAAAGGCACTAAGATCACCTTTACTTCACATCTTCATCAGAATATGCTAAGATCAATACAAGTAACAACATACTCTTGTAAAGATGTGAAATAAAGGAGACAAACATCTATGGTAATATTTTTTTTGTTCCTGACAAATAAAGCTTGCCTAGAGATCAGAGGGTGGAGCTAGCTACTAGTTAAACATAGAATTGAGGCAGTGGTGGCACATACCTTTCATCCCAGTACTTGGGAGGATGCTCCCAGCACTAGGGAGGACGAAACACCAGGAGTTCAAGGCAACCCTGAGATACATGAGATTGATTCAGTCTCAAAGAGAAAGACAGCCAGGTGACGTAGGTTCATACCTTTTATACCAGTACCAGGGACATGGAGACAGGAATCAAAGGTGGGTAGAGACAGCATCTAGGTACACGCAGTATAAGAATTCATAGAGACTGGATATTGTCCAATTTGGTTTGGAGTAAGAAGTCTTTCTAGTAGCTGTGACACTGCTTCTTTGATCTTTCAGCTTTCACCCTTGATATCTGACTGTAGGTTTCTATAAATAAGATTAATTAGGATTACACTAAACTCATTCATTGCTGCAGATAGTGTGAACTTTTACAGTTAGTATGAAAACTAATGTGGTGGTTCCTCCAAAAATTGGGACTTGATTTACCTTAAAATCTACCCATACCACTCTTGGTTATTTACCTCAAGAATTATTCATTCTACCACAATGACATGCTCAATCATCTTTATTGCTGCTCAATTCATAAAGCCACACATCTTATAATTCCACTGATGGATCATCTTCCTACAGTGTTCTAGAAACCCTCTTGAGGGTTTGAGGGATAGAGAGGAGAAGGTAATCATGGGTCACAGGGAGAAAACATTTGGATGTGTTGAAAGTGTTCTGCTCTTGACTATGTTGATGAATGCACTAATGTATGCAATTGCACAGATTTATAACTATGTACCCAATAACACAGAGAATTTTCTGCATGAAAATTTAAAATAGATTTAAAAAGATTTAAAAAGCCAAAATATAGTAGATTGCAGAATAAATTGTGAAATAAACTGCTCCCCATTCACCTACCAAGAAGACAAGCTTCCAGTGGAGTGTCTTTGGTGCTAAACGTTCTCTCGGAAGTAGAGTGGTGTTGCCAGGAGTAATTGTGTCTCGTTGGCACAGAATTCTAGGTTAGATTAAAGGCCATTTTCTACAGCTCTTCGAAGAGGCTGAAGATTATACTATCTATACTAAATATAATCTCTATGTATCTAAAAGACCTGATTAACCTAAAATTAAATATGACAAACATATAATTCTCAATATCTATCTAAATTGAAGACTAAAATAATAAACAACTGCAATATGTGAAGACAATGATCTTCAACTGTAAACAATGTTATTATATAAATAGTATCAGAGTTAGAAATGTACATTGTAATATGGTAGATGTATCAATACAATATAGACAAAGTTATAAGCATACTCTTATACAAAAATCGAGGTAGGAACACTCACATTCAATATTCAATATATCAATATACAGGAAACATTACCAATACAATTTTCGAAAACCAGTAATTCACAAATACCAATCATCCCATCAAACCAGTTAATCCCTTTTTTTTCCCGAAAATACCCCTAATTCCATAAAATATCAGCCCCATCCCCTCAACCCTGAACCAACCACTAAAAGATGTCCCTAACCCTTAGGGCAAACTCTGTTGGGAGAGGGGATATCATCCTCAAAAATTGCTTCTAGCTGACATGGGGGCAACATTCTTCTCAGGGGCTCCTGTGAAAGCAAATGATGGTAAAATTTCCAAAATAACCTTTGATCTAAGAAAATTATAACTAGTCTCTGAGTGTTTTGAGAAGATCCGGCCAGAGTGTTGTCAAAATGTGCACCATTTGAAATTGTCTCATGCAGTTGGTAACAAAAAACAGGTCTAATTTTAGCGCTTAAAAAAATATTCATGACGTCATAAAAACCAGATTGAATTGATGTCATGGGGCCCCATCTTCAACCTGGAAACTTTAAAGATTACTGTAGGGAAAGATGTTGCTTATTATGGAAAATTTAAACATTAAAAACAAGGACATATACTGACATATAAAAAAAGGCACAGATATGAGGAAAGGCAAAGAAAGTTTATCAAGTATATAATTATTCTTATTCTGTCCCAATTCATGGCTCTTGACCTGAGACAGAAACTCTGAAATATCTCTTATCAACAGGCTTGGGGTTGAAGAGGGACTGAGCCTTAGTCCAACTCCAAAACCAGCTCTACATATTTATAGGTAAACATTAGCCAGAGGCAAACATGCCCCCTAAGGCTAGGCTTAACCCTACAACTATTAAATAGGATTACTTAATATTTTGATGTCTCATTTTTTTATATTCTTACATATATATATATATTGGAGATCAGACCTCTGTCAGATGTGACATTGGTGAAGATCTTTTCTCATTCTGTATGGTGCTGTTTTGTCTTATTGATCTTATCCTTTGTCTTAGAGAAACTTCTCAGTTTCAGGATATCCCATTTATTGATTGTTGCTCTTAGAGCCTGTGCTACTGGTAGTATATTTAGGAAGTGGTCTCCTGTGCCAGTGTATTCAAGGTTACATCCCACTTTCTTTTGTATCAGTTTCAGTGTGCCTGGATTAATGTTGAAGTCTTTGATCTACTTGGACTTGAGTTTTTGCACTGGGATAGATGTTGTTCTACTTGCATTCTTCTACATGCTATTATCCAATTATGCCAGACCCATTTATGGATGATACTTTCTTTTTTTCCAATGTATAACTTTTCTTTATCAAAATAAGTGTCCATAAGTGTGTGGATTAGTATTAGGGCTTCGGTGTGGTTCCACTGATTCCTGTGTCTGTTTTTATGCCAATGCCAAGCTGTTTATATTACTGTAGCTTTATTTTGAGGTGGCAACACCTCTAGAAGCTATTTAACTGTAGAGGATTGTTTTGGTTATACTGGGTTATTTTTTTTTCCATATGAAGTTGAGTATTGTTCTTTCAATGTCTGTGAAGAATTGTGTGGGAATTGAACTGAATTTGTAGATTACTTTGGATAAAATTGTCATTTTTATTGTTAGTCCTACCTATCCCAGAGCATGGGAGATCTTTCCATTTTTCTTTTTTGAAGACGTAATGTTCTTGTCATACATTCTCTTTAGTTTGGTTAAAGTTACCCCTAAATATTTTATGTTATTTGTGGCTATTTTAAAGGGTAATGTTTCTCTGATTGATTTTAATTTTGGCCTGTTTATCATTTGTACATATGAGAACTACTCAATTTTTCTGAGTTAATCTTGTGTTCTCCCTCTGGAATATAAGACATTCACCTTTCCCTACAGATGAAGTTCGGATTGTTGGATCCTGTGATCTCTGGTCAAGTTTTTTTATTTGAAACAGCACAGGTATAAGAATAAGATTTTTCAATCGTCTTCTATTTTTCTTCTACATCATTATCATGCATGTTATCCCTACTCATATTATGAAGCATACACAAGATATGCCATTTATTCTCAAACCAAAATTGATATTGTAAACATCTCAAAACACATCTCCAAAGTTACCTTAGAGATGACATAGAACTTGCAGAAATAACTATTAAATTTAAGGAAATATTTATAAACTTAACTCAAGATGTTTGTTTTGGATTAATTCCAAATGAAAATTAATAAATAAGTAATGTGTAAATTATCTCATGCTTTCATTTATTATTAATCTTTTAAAAATTATACTTATGTATTTTATGTGTAAGAATCTTTTTCTTGTATGTGAACCATTTATCCTATTTATGCCTGGCACCTGCAAAGGCCATCAGAGAACCTGGATCTCCTGTAATTGTAATTGCTGACTGTGTACCACCATGCTGGAAATGAAATTCATGTCTCTTCAGGAGCAAGTTTACTTAAATGCTGAGTCATCTCTCCAACCCTTTGCTCCTCTTCTTAAATTAAAATCTATATAAAATAATTTAGAATTTTTTTGTGTGATTTTTAAATTGTATCTATATTCTTGATACATGTATTATTAAAGATACTAATTTCAGACTACTGACAATCATATTGATTGGCCTGGCTGTTTATTCTTATCTGTCATATAATAATTCATTGAAGATTCTGAATTTTATTTCTTTAGTTCATTATCTGTGGGCATATGTCATATATAATTTAAAAAATTAGCATTCTAACTGGTTTTGTCTTGAGCAAATATTTTAAATTTCTCTTGGGCATATTTTCACGAGTATCTCTAGGCTATACACTTAGAAATTTAATTTCTGAATTAAATTTTATGTATTTTTTAAAGTACTTAAAATTTCTGACTTACTTTTCAATGTGGCTTAAAGTGTTCATGGGATTTGGAGACTTTCAAGGACTCATTAACACTGTATTCTCATTTGATTTGATTTTCCCTTCTAATTGGAGGAAGATAAACATAAATCAAACTATATTAGGAAATCTGCTGGTTAACCAACAGATTTTTCTAAATCATCTACTATTTTTCTTTATTATTCTTGTTCATTTGTTGTTAATTCTATTCCTGATTAATATGGAATCTTTGTTGCTAGTTTTACCATACTATTTTTTTAATGTGTAGTGCATTGTTGTATATGCAAACATTGTGAGTTGATCCACTTGTTTAAATTTCATTAAATTTTAACTTACATGCAAATAATAAATTTTACAGTATTTTGATTATTTATTTTACTGTATTATGTGGTGTGTAGGAAGTCCAGATGAATATGTAAAGAGCAGATAAATCGTGAGTATATGTGCAAGGAGCGGATAGAGTGCTAAGTGACTGTGCTGCTAACTAAAGCACAGCCATGTCAAGGACCCCTGGGGAAGTCCCCTGGGGAGTAAATCTTCCCCTGAACAGCCTATAAGAAAGGCCAAAACATTCCCCTAGTCTGTATACAGATTTTGTCAATGTGTGCAAAGTATTAAATATAGTTTCCTTTACCTAGAGGTTTATAGACTGTGGCTGTTTCATTATAGATAACTTCTTTTCTTTTTTTATTCATTTTTATTGAGTTTTCCATTGTCTCAGCTCCACTCCCTGCCTCTCCCCTCCCCTTCAACCCTCTCCCAAGGTCCACATATTTCCAATTTACTCAGGAGATTTTGTCTTTTTCTACTTCCCATGTAGATTAGATCTATGTATGTATCTCCGAGAGTCCTCATTGTTGTCTAGATTCTCTGTGTTTGTTGTTTGTGGGCTGTTTTTTTTTTGGGGGGGGTATTATGTTTAAAAACTACCTCTGAGTGAGTACATGTGATAATTGTCATTCTTGCTCTGGGTTACCTCACTCAAAATGATGTTTTCTAGGTCCATCTATTTGCCTGCAAAATTCAAGATGTCATTATTATTTTCTTCACTAATACCTCAATAGACAGAGGTCTGATTTCCAAAATATACAAAGAACTCAAGAAATTGGTCATCAAAAGAACGAGTAATCCAATAAAAATAATGGAGTACAGACCTAAACAGAGAGTTCTCAACGGAGGAATCTAAAATGGCTAAAAGACACTGAAGGAAATGTTCAACTTCTTTAGTCATCAGAGAAATCCAAATCAAAACAATTGTGAGATTCTATCTCACACCTTTAAAAATGGCCAAGATCATAAACACTGATGACAACTAATGCCGGAATGGTTGTGTGGTAAAGGGATCACTTCTGCATTGCTGGTGGGAGTGCAAGCTGGTACAGCCCCTTTGGATGTTAGTGTAGTGATTTCTCAGAAAATTAGTAAACAACATTTCTCAAGACCCAGTAATTTATATTGGGAATATATTCAAAGGATCCCCAATTTTGCCACAAGGACATGTGCTCAACTATGTTCATAGCAGCTTTGTTTGTCAAAGATAGAATGTGGAAACAACCTAAATGCCCCTCAACCAAAGAATGGAAAAGGAAAATGTGGCACATTTACACAATGGAGTAGTACACAGCAAAAAAAAAAAAAAAAAAAAAAAATTGACATCTTGAATTTGCAGGCAAATGGATTGAGCTAGAAAGCATCATTTTTAGTTAGGTAACCGAGACTCAGAAAGACAATTATCACATGTACTCACTCATAAGTGTTTTTTAACATAAAGCAAAGAAAACCAACCTACAAATCACAATCCCAGAGAACCTAGACAACAAAGAGGACCCTAATAGAGATATATATATGATCTTACCTACATGGGAATTAGAAAAAGACAAGATTTCCCGAGTAAATTAGGAGCATGGGGACCTTGGGAGAGGGTTGAACGGGAGGGGAAAGGCAGGCAGGGGAGCAGAGAAAAAATGTAGAGCTTAATAAAAACCAATAAAAAAATTAAAAAGATCACAACTGTGGTCTCCACTTCTGGATTGTAGTTTATCCCACTTAGAGTCAAACTGGCAATGAAGAATAGATATCACCTTATCACCTCCCATTATTTCTCATGTAGATGCTTCCTTGGTCTCCATCCATCTTGTAGCTGCTGTCTGGTCTTTAATAAGATTTCCTTCAAGATTAAAAATTCTGGAGCTTCACAGTCATACTCCTGTTGATAAAAGTCCTGTGCTCTATGCGCAGATTATTTATTGTGTTAAATATGCTCAGCACCTGGTATTGGTTCCAAGTTTTCTTCCAATTTCTAGTGAAAGGAGACATATAATTTTATGTGTTTTAAAATATCTTGAACAAGGCGCAGAGGTTGCAGAGAGACCGGGCGGGTGCACAGACATGGAGGAGAGACCACGGCACAGATGCGACAGAGAGACCTAGGTGCAGACACGACAGACGGGGCACAGACGTGGGATGGTCCAAGCATAAAACAATGAAGCCCAAACTGTGAGCAGATGATCCCACTACAATTAAACCAAGTGCAAGACATAATCAGGAATAGGCTTTGGGGGACCGGCGGCTGCGGCAAACACAAACGGGGGAGACCAGCACACAATACCGAGAGCAGATCACCCCACTACAATTACATCAAAGAGGTAGGCCTTTTCTTGGCAAGGTCCCTAGCAAATGGGGAGCCTGGTCCTGTTCCTGAAGACCCTTCTGAGGGGTGAGAGGGATCTTGGCCCACAGCAGGAACCAGGAAACAGAGCTAGGGCATTTCATAAGTGGAGCCCCTGGACAGCAGGGAAACCTGATATGGTTTTAAAAGACCTATTAGATAGCATCGATAGGAGGAGATGGGCAAGTGCCAAGGCAAGAATTCACCCACTAATCTGAAAAACAACATGAAAACACCAGAACCCAATGATCTTACAACAGAAGGATTTGAACACCCTAACACAGAAGAAGTGGAAAAAATTGACTTTATGAAAGCAATAGAGTCCCTTAAACAACATGTAAAAAATGCCCTTATAGAAATGAATGAGAAGTATAACAAAAAGTTTGAAAAAATGAGTAAATACGTACATGATATCTTGGGAAACCAAGAAAAAAACGATCAAACAGGTAATGGAAACAGTTCAAGAATTGAAAACCGAAATGAAAGCAAGGAAGAAAACACAAACTGAGGAACAGCTGGATATGGAAAATCTAGGTCAATGAGCAGAGTCTACAGAAACAAGCATAATCAATAGAATACAAGAGATAGAAGAAAGAATTTCAGATTCTGAGGACACCATAGAGAAAATAAACACACAGATCAAAGAAAACAGCAATGCCAAAAATTCTCATCACAAAACATTCAGGAAATATGGGACACAATAAAAAGACCAAACCTAAGAATAATAAAAATAGAAGAAGGAGAAGAGTCACAGCTCAAAGGCCCAGAAAATATTTTTAACAACATTATGGAAGAAAACTTTCCCAACATAAAGAAAGATATTCCTTGAAATATTCAAGAAGCATACAGAACACCAAACAGACTGGATCAAAGAAAAACATCCCCTCACCATATAATAGTCAAAACACAAAATATACAGGTTAAAGAAAAAAATATTAATAGCTGCAAAGGAAAAAGGCCAAGTAACTTTTAAAGGTAAACCGATCAGACTTACACCCGACTTCTCTATGGAAACAATGAAAGCCAGAAGGTCATGAATAGTGGTACTGCAGAAACGAAGAGACCATGGATGCAAACCCAAACTACTATAGCCAGCCAAGCTATTGTTCACTATTAATGGAGAAAACAAGACATTCCAGGATAAGAACAAATTTAAACAATACGTAGCCACAAATCCAGCCCTACAGAAAGTAATAGAAGGAAAATTGCAACCCAAGGAATCCAACATTGCCAACACTGCCTACAATACCTCAGGCATCTAGCAACCCTTCACTAGCACAACTGAAAGAAGGGAGACACACAAACTCTAATACCAAAAACAATAAGAATAACCAGAGTAAACAACCACTGGTCATTAATATTACTTAATATTAATGGTCTCAATTCATCTATAACAAGGACAGGCTAAGAGATTGGATACGAAAACAGGATCCAAAATTTTGCTGTTTACAAGAAACACATCTCAACCACAAAGACAGACATCTACTCAGAGTAAAGGGCTGGGAAAAGGCTTATCAAGCAAATGGACCTAAGAAACAAGCAGGTGTGGCCATACTAATTTCTAACAAAACTGACTTCAAACTAAAATCAATGAGAAGAGATCAAGATGGACACTTTATACTCATAACAGGAACAATTCATTAGGATGACAACTCAATCCTGAATATCTACGCCCCTAATCTAAAAGCACCCACTTATGTAAAAGAAATATTACTAGAACTCAAGGCAGACATCAAACCAC
Source organism: Microtus pennsylvanicus (assembly GCF_037038515.1). Taxonomy (NCBI): domain Eukaryota; kingdom Metazoa; phylum Chordata; class Mammalia; order Rodentia; family Cricetidae; genus Microtus; species Microtus pennsylvanicus. Next base: position 107,968,674 of record NC_134586.1, on the reverse strand, counting down.
ACAGACTAGTAGAAGGAGACTTCAACACACCTCTCTCTCCAAGGGACAGGTCAATCAGACAGAAACCTAATAAAGAATTAAGAGAATTATTCGAGGTAATGAAGCAAATGGACTTAACAGACATCTATAGAACATTCCACCCAAATAGGAAAGAATATGCCTTCTTCTCTGCAGCTCATGGAACCTTCTTGAAAATTGACCACATACTCGGAAACAAAGGAAACCTCCACAGATACAAAAAAAAAAAAAAAAAAATCAGGGTCTACCTGTGTCTTATCAGATCACCATGAATTAAAGTTAGAAAGCAACAACAATGCTACCCCCAGAAAGCAGACAAACTCATGGAAAATGAACAATCAACTCCTGACCCACACCTAGGTCAAGGAAGAAATTAAGAAAGAAATTAAAGTCTTCCTTGAATTTAATGAAAGTAAAGAGACAACATACTCAAACCTATGAGACACAATGAAAGCAGTGCTAAGAGGAAAGTTCATAGCACTAAGTGCCCACTTAAAAAAAACAGAGAATGCATACATTGGGGACTTAACAGCACACCTGAAAGCTCTAGAAAAAAATAAGCAGACACAACCAGGAGGAGTAGAAGACTGGATATAATCAAAGTGAGGGCAGAAATTAATAACATAGAAATACAGAAAACAGTCCAAAGAATCAATGAAACAAAAAGCTGGTTCTTGGAGAAAATCTACAAGATTGACAAACCCCTATCCAAACTAATTAAATGACAGAGAGAGAACACACAAATAAATAAGATCAGAAATGAAAAGGAAGACATAACCACAGACACAGAGGAAATTCAGAGAATCATTAGATCGTACTACAAAAGCCTGTATGCCACAAAACTGGAAAATACAAAAGAAATGGACTTTTTTTTAGATAAGTGCCGTATACCAAAGCTAAACCAAGACCAGGAGAACAATCTAAATAGACCTGTTAATCGCAAAGAATTAGAAACTGTTATCAAAAATCTCCCTTCAAAAAAAAGCCCAGGACCAGTTGGTTTCAATGCAGAATTCTACCAGAATTTCCAAGAAGATCTAATACCTATACTCCTTAATGTATTCCACAATATAGAAACAAACGAGTCATTGCCAAATTCCTTTTACAAAGCTACAGTTACCCTCATACCACAAACACACAAAGACACAAACAAGAAAGAGAAATAAAGGCCTATCTCACTCATGAATATCGACGCAAAAGTTCTCAATAAAATACTGGCAAACCGAATCCAAGAACACATTAGAAAAATTATCCGTTATGATCAAGTAGGCTTCATCCCAGAGATGCAGGGCTGGTTCAACATACGAAAATCTATCAATGTAATCAAACATAAAAAAAAAAAAAAAAACTGAAAGGAAAAAAAAAACATATGATTATTTCATTAGATGCTGTAAAAGCATTCAACAAAATTCAACACCCCTTTATGATAAAGGTCTTGGAGAGATTAAGGATACAAGGGTAATACCTAAATATAATAAAAGCTATTTAAAGCAAGCTGACAGCTAACATTAAATTAAATGGAGAGAAACTCAAAGCCATCCCACTAAAATCAGGAACAAGGCTGTCCACTCTCGCCATACCTATTCAATATAGTGCTTGAAGTTCTAGCAATAGCAATAAGACAACATAAGGGGATCAAGAGGATTCGAATTGGAAAAGAAGAAGTTAAACTTTCGTTATTTGCAAATGATATGATAGTATACATAAGCGACCCCAAAAACTCTACCAAAGAACTCCTACAGCTAATAAACACCTTTAGTAATATGGCAGGATACAAGATCAACTCCAAAAAATCAGTTGCCTTCCTATACACTAAGGATAAGGAAACAGAGAGGGAAATTAGAGAAACATCACCTTTCAAGATAGCCACAAATAGCATAAAATATCTTGGGGGTAACTCTGACCAAGGAAGTGAAAGATCTATTTGACAAGAACTTTAAGTCTTTGAGGAAAGAATTTGAATATGACACCAGAAAATGGAAGGATCTCCTTTGCTCTTGGATTGGGAGGATCAACATAGTAAGAATGGCAATTCTACCAAAAGCAATCTGTATATTCATTTCAATCCCCATCAAAATCCCCTCCAAATTCTTCACAGATCTGGAGAAGACAATAATCAACTTTATATGGAAAAACAAACAAAAAAAAAAACCAGGATAGCCAAAACAATCTTATACAATAAAGGATCGACTGGAGGCATTACCATCCCTCACTTCAAACTCTATTACAGAGCTACAGTATCGAAAACAGCTTTCTATTGTCATAAAAACAGAGAAGTCAACCAATGTAAATGAATAGAAGATGCCGACTTTAACCCACAAACCTCTGAACACCTGATTTTTGATAAAGGAGCTAAAAGTATACAATGTAAAAAAAGAGAGCATCTTCAACAAATTGTGCTGGCAAAACTGGATGTCAATCTGTATAAGAATGAAAATAGATCCACATACATCACCATCACAAAACTCAAATTCAAATGGATTAAAGACCTCAATATCAGTCCGAACACATTGAACCTGATAGAAGAGAAAGAGGGAAGTACTCTACAACACATGGACACAGGAGACCACTTCTTACATATAACCCCAGCAGCACAGACATCATTGAATAAATGGGACCTCCTGAGACTGAGAAGCTTCTGTAAAGCAAAGGACACTGTCACTAAGACAAAAAGGCAAACCACTGACTGGGAGAAGATCTTCACCGACCCCACAACTGACAAAGGTCTGATCTCCAAAATATATAAAGAACTCAAGAAACTAGACCGTAAAAGACTAATCAACCCATTTATAAAATGGGGCACTGAGCTGAACAGAGAATTCTTAACAGAAGAACTTCAAATGGCCAAAAGACACTTAAGGTCATGCTCAACTGCCTTAGCAATCAGGGAAATGAAAATCAAGACAACTTTAATATACCATCTTATAACTGTCAGAATGGCTAAAATAAAAAAAAAAAAAACACCAATGATAGCCTTTGCTGGAGAGGTTGTGGAGAAAGGGGTACACTCATCCATTGCTTGTGGGAATGCAATCTTGTGCAACCACTCTGGAAAGCAGTGTTGCGGTTTCTCGGGAAATTCATGATCAATCTACCCCTGGACCCAGCAATACCACTCTTGGGAATATACCCAAGAAAGGCCTTATCATACAACAAAAATATATGCTCTACTATGTTCATAGCAGCAATGTTTGTAATAGCCAGAACCTGAAAACAACCTAGATGTCCTTCAATGAAAGAATGGATGAAAAAAATGTGGAATATATACATATTAGAGTACTACTCAGCAGTAAAAAACAAGAACTTCTTGAATTTTGTATGCAGATGGATGGAAATAGAAAACACTATCCTGAGTGAGGTAAGCCAGACCCCAAAAGAGGATCATGGGATGTTCTTACTCATAATTGTTTTCTAGCCATAAAGAAAGGACATTGAGCCTATATTTAGTGATCCTAGAGAAGCTAAATAAGAATGTGAACCAAAAGAAAAACATATAGGCGTCCTCCTGAATATTAACCTTCATCAGGCGATGAAAGGAGACAGAGACAGAGACCCACATTGGAGCACTGGACAGAAATCTCAACGTCAAATTAGGAGCAGAAGGAGAGAGAGCACGATCAAGGAACTTAGGACCGCGAGGGGTGCACCCACACACTGAGACAAAGGGGATGTTCTATTGGGAACTCACCAAGGCCAGCTGGCCGGGGTCTGAAAAAGCCTGGGATAAAACCGGACTCGCTGAACATAGTGGACAATGAGGAATACTGAGAACTCAAGAACAATGGCAGTGGGTTTTTGATCCTACTGCATGTACAGGCTTTGTGGGAGCCTAGGCAGATTGGATGCTCACCTTACTAAACCTGGATGGAGGTGGGCGGTTTTTGGACTTCCTACAGGGCAGCGAACTCTGATTGCTCTTTGGGCTGATGAGGGAGGGGGACTTGATTGGGGGAGGGGGAGGGAAATGGGAGGTGGTGGCGGGGAAGAGACAGAAATCATTAAATAAATAAATAGATAGATAGAAATATCTTGAACTAGGCACATCATAATAGCATATACCAGTAAACCAAGCAGTGTAGTGAAACGGGTAAACATGAGTTGAAGATGATCCTGGGCTGCATAAGGAGTTCTTGTTTATATATAGAAGAACCTACAAAAGAAAACAAAATATGATATACATTCACATAAAAAAGTTTAGTGTAACCTCATTATTATTGAGGTTTGTTTTGTTACCAAGTATGTGGTTAGTTTTTGAGAAGGTTCCATGAAGTGCTGAGAAGAAGGTATATTGTTTTTTGGTTGGATGGAATATTTTATAGATGTCTCTTAAGTCCATTTGAGTCATAGCATCTGTTAGTTCTCTTATTTCTCTGTTAATTTTTTGTCTGACCGCCTGCCCAATGGTGAGAGGGGAGTGTTGAAGTTTCCCACTATTAGTGTTTGGGGTTTAATGTATGATTTAACCTTTAGAAATGTTTTTTTTTTTTTTTTTTTACATATAAGGATGCCTTGTATTGGGGGCATAGATGTTCAGTATTGCAATTTCCTTTGGTAGATTTTTTTCCTGTGACTAATAAGAAATCACCTTCTTTGTCTCTTTTGACTTATTTTACCTTGAAAATATTTTGTTAGATATTAGGATAGCTACATCCACTTGTTTTTTTAGGTCCCTTTGATTGGTATATTTTTCCCAAACCTTTACTCTGAGACAACGTCTGTTATTAAGGATGAGATGTGTTTCTTGTATGCAGCAGAAAGAAGGGTTCTGTTTTCATATATATTAGCCTGTGGCTTTTTATAAGTGACTTGAGTCCATTTATGTTAAGGGATATTAATGATCAGTGATTGCTATCTCCTGTTAATTTAGTTTTCATTGCTGGTGATGTTAATTTGTGAATTTTCCCTTCTTTGGGATTAGCTGCTATGAAACCATCAATTGTATGTGTTTTTGTTGGTGTAGCCAACTTCCTTAGGTTGGAGTTTTCCTTCTAATATTTTGTATAGGGCTGTGTTTGAGGCTAGGTATTGGTACAATTTAGATTTGTCATAGGGTATCTTGTTTTGTCCTTCTATGTTGATTGAATATTTGCTGTGTATAGTAGTCTGGGCTGGCATCCATGGTCTCTTAATGTCTGCATAACACTTGACCATGACTTTCTGGCTTTCATTGTCTCTAATCAGAAGTCAGGTGTAATTTTGATAGGTCTACTTTTATATGTTACTCAGCCTTTATCCTTTGTAGCTCTTAATATTCTTTGTTTACTCTGTGTGCTTAGTGTTTTGATTATTATGTGGCAACAGGACTTTTTATTTGGATCCAGTCTATTTGGTGTTCTGTAAGTTTCTTGTAGCTTCATAGGCATATTTTTCTTTATGTTGGGAAAGTTTTCTTCTATGATTTTGTTAAATATATTTTTTTTGTGCTTTTGAGTTGAACTTCTTCTTCTATACCTATTATTCTTAGATTTGGCCTTTTCATGGTATCCCATATTTCCTGGATATTTGGGGTTAAACTTTTGTTAGATTTAATATTTTCCTTAACTGATGAATATTTCCTCTATTGTATTGTAGTTCTTGAGATTCCATCTTCTGTCTTTTGTATTCTGCTGTTTATGCTTGTGTTTTGTTTCCTAATTGTTTTCTCATGATTTCTGTTTCTATAATTCCCTTAGCTTGAGGGTGTTTTTTTTTTACTGTATTTATTTCATTTTTCAAGTCCTGAATAGTTTCTATTATATGTTTGATTTCTTTTTCATGGTTTTCTTTAAGTGACTTGCTGATGTCTTCCGATTTTTTGTTTGTCTTTTCCTCCATTTCTTTAAGGGAATTTCTCATTTCCTCTTTAAGAGTTTCAAACATTCTCTTAAATTTATGTTTAGGTCATTTTCTTCTGCTTCATCCACATTTGGTTGCTCAGGTCTTGCTGTTGTAGTGTCTTTAGGTTTTACTGGTATTGTGTTGCTCTTTGCAGCATTGTGTGTGTTCTAACCTTTTCTACTCATCTTTTCCTCTAATATGTGTTGTTGGGGCTGTCTTAGATTCTATTGAATAATCTTCTAGGTGCCAGTGAATCCAAAGCTCATATGGTTGCTCCTTATTGTACAGTCAGTGTCACAGTTCTAGTTACCCCATTGGTTCCTTTGTTTTCTTGGAGATAGCTCAGTGCTCCTGTGCTTTGCTCTGGCCCCTTGGAGTTGGCTGTTTCAGGCCTACTTTGGCCTGGTTTACTGGATTGGACCTGTTTCTATAATTTTTGGTGTGGATCCCCTCCTGCAGAAGTTCCTTACATGGAGTGGACTTACTGCCTCAGAGGTCCTAGGCTCGGGTGCACTTGAAATTGCAAAGGACCTGCTTACTCCCTCAGAGGTCCCAAATTAATGCTTGGACTCACAGAAGTTCCAGGTTTCTATCTATTCCCTTTGATGTTTCAGACCAATACCCAGACACAGAGAGGTCCTGGCTCATGCCTACTTTCTCTGAGGTCCCAGACTCACACCTGGCCACACAGAGATCTCTGGTTACTTCCTATTCCCTCGAAATTCCCAGGTTCACTCATGCCCAGACTGGCAGAGGTCCTGACTCAGGCCTAGTTCCTGGGAGGTCCTAGACTCATGCCCAGAGCCACCAGAGTCCTGACTTAGGACTACTCCCTTGAAGGTCCCAGATTCATGTCTGGACCCTCAGCAGTCTCTGGATCTGGCTCATTTGTTCAGCAGTTACTCCCCTGTACCTGTTCCGCTGGAGATTGCTGCCTCTGGGTCTGGTTGCTGCTCAATCCTGATCTGCCAGTTTCTCAGGAATGGATTGGCTCCTGGGACTGAATTTCCTCCTGACTTCTGCTCCCAGTGGGTCTTGTTTTTTTCAGGCCTTCTCTGTCCTAGGTAGCTCATGTGCAATTTTGGAATGTCATTCTTAAATGAGGAGTGAAATTATGACATATTCAGGAAAATAGGTAAGATTAGTAATCACCATTTTAGACAATATTAATCAGTCTCAGAAAGGCAAATACCACATAATCCACTCTACATGTGTAATTTCAAAAAGAGGAAAGAAAAAAGTAAAAGAGAGACTACTTTTGATGTATAAGAATGTAATAGGAATAGCAATTTAAGTATGTAACATGATAAACTATGTTATATAATATATGTTTTTTGTTGCTTATGTACTTTTCATATGAGTGCATGTGTACATAAATGTATTTATAAAGAGCATATCTAAGGCTAGAACTTCTGGTTTGATGTGGGATTCCCTTCTGTATGCTGTGAATACCATTAGTTAATAAAGTACTGTTTTGGATCTATAGCAGGGCAGAACTTAGATAGGCAGGAAAAACTAAACTGAATGCAGGGAGAAAGGAGGCAGAGTCAGAGTCAGAGAGAAGCCATGTAGCCCTGCTGGAGCCAGTTAGAACTTTACCTGATAAACCACAGCTACATGATGATGCACAAAGAATAGAAATTGGTTAAATTAAGATGTAGGAGTTAGCCAATAAGGATCTATAGCTAGTGGGCCAAGGAGTGTTTTAAATAAAATAAAAATAAAAAATAGTTTTTAAGACTATTACATTAACTTTATACACCTCAGGATTTATAAGTTTATTAGGTATGATTAAAAAATCTGTAGATAACTAACAAAAGAGGAAAATCCCACATCATCTTTATAAGTTCAATTCATTTATAGGAACAAGCTTTATTTATCTGTTTTTATGTGTTTTCAAAGTTAAACCTAAAGCATGTATCTAAAAACAAGTAAAGTTCACTTAATTTAGGTATACTTAATAGATGGCCATCAAAACATTTTAAAACATTTAAAACAAATGTCTAATGGCAAATAGTTTGATTTAAAGTATAAGGTTTATAGAAATTATGAACGTCCAAGAAAATGATTTATGATATAAACATACAAGTTTTATTTTATACCATTTTTATATTAGGGTTTTAATAGTTCAGAGCTTTAACATTTATTAATAAAGTTCTGCTAAGTTGCAAAAACCGTGAATATTAGTATCATTCACAAGTTCAAGATTTTAAATTTCTTCTGGTTATCTTCTAGGTATAGACATAAAGGATCATCTTATCATGCAAAAACATCTCTGACAAATCTACATACCAATCCTTCTGTACAGAGAAAAGAATGATCATACTTCCTAACGCAAAAGCTTTTTTTACTCACAGGCATAAATCTATTCCAGCTGTTTTTCAGACACCTATTATCTGGTTTTCCTGCAATATTGATTTCAATACAGATAGTAAACAATGATAATATAAGCTTATGGAAGTTGAAAATATCATAAGGCTTGAATCTACCTCTCAGGTCATAGAGTCCCTGTTTTTCTCTCTATCAGAAACTTTGGATTCCATGTCTTTTGCCTACTCATGTGAGGGAAGCTCCAAATGTAGAAGTTTACTTTAGGTTCTTTAACTTTAACTTCTGGCAGAGTTCCACTGGGCTGGAAGATAACATCCAGAAAACACTTGTGACTACAAACTGCCCAAAGGTGATCTACACCACACCAATTCCAAGTAGTCCCACAAAATCAAGACGCACAAAACTTGCTGAAAACGGAAGTAAACTAGTGCAACAGATATGATTGCATCCTGTCTCTTCAGTTGCTTCAGCAAATGAGATGCTTCTGATGAATATCCCTAGTCCCCTCGTGGTCTTTCACTAATATTCCAGTCTTTTTGAGCCCTGACAATGGCATCCTAAATTCAGCAGGTAGTAGTTACAGAGAAGAGTAGACTTCCCTCCTTGTTCTTCACAAATGGCTTTAATATTAGGTCCAAGTGAAACTCCCTGGCAAAGGGAACAAAATGGCTACTTATAGCACCTATTGGAATATCAGTGTTTCTCTTCAAATCTTTGGTATTAACACAAAGTCATGCCTATTTGAGCCTATGGAGGCTATTCTTGTTTAACCAACCACGACCACAGAAGTTTTCCCAGGCCTATTCTTTTCAATTATCTTTATTGGATTTTAGCATTTCATGTTAAGAACAGAGAATAATTTATAATTTTATGTTTGTTATATTTCTATAACCAGTAGTTAGCTAACTTAAATACATGGGAAACATAAACTAATTTATATACAAAAGGAATATATTTTTGTCTTATGACTGTTTATGAAAATGAACCCAAATCTCCATTCCGATCTTCATGTTTATTGCTTTTAATTCTGGTATATTGCCTAAAGTTCCAGTTGAAGGATTTCTGTGTGTGCGTGTGTGTGTTTGTGTATGTGTGTGGCTGTTGAGCTCTTAGTTTTCTTTATTGATGAAACTCTTCTTTCCCGATTGTCCCCATTGTGCATTATCAATATAGTTCTCAATCATTTCATAGATCATTTGCAAGTTTATTTCCAGGTGCTGTGGTATTATGTATTAGTTGATTTCTCTGTTTCTATGCCTGTAATCACTATGTTTGTTATCATAACTGTTGCAAGGAGGGCCCAGTTTTTCATTCTGGCTTCCTGGCTAGCTTAGCCCCAAAATAACAACACAGAAATTGTATTAATTAAATCACTGCTTTGCCCGTTATCTCTAGCCTCTTATTGGCTAACACTCACATTTTGATTTAACCCACTTCTATTAATATGTATATCACCACGTGGCAGTGGCTTACTGACAGGATTCTAACCAGCATCTGTTTCAGGCAGAGAATCCATGGCATCTCTCTCTCTGCTTTCTTCCTCCCAGAATTCAGTTCTGTCTTCTCTGACTACTTAAGTCATGCCCTATCAGGCCAAAGCAGTTTATTTATTCATTAACCAATATAAGCAACACACAGAGGGGTCTATGACCAGCATTTAGTTAACTTAAACACATGGGAAGCATGGACTAATTTATATACAAAAAGTTAATTTTTTTCTCATGACTCTTTAAGAAAATGTACCCAAATTTATATTCTGACCTTTATGTTTGTTGCTTTTAATTCTGGTATATTGCCTAAAGTTCCAGTTTTAGTTTTTGTTTTTGTTGTGTGTGTGTGTGTGTGTGTGTGTGTGTGTGTGTGTGTTGCTGTTGAGTTCTTAGTTTTCTTTATTGATGAGACTTTTTCCCCCATTGTCCCCATTGTGTACTATCAATATAGTTTTCAATCATTTCATAGATCATTCCACAAGTTTATTTCCAGGTGCCATGGTCTTTTATATTTGTTGATTTGTCTATTTCTATGCCTGTACTCACTATGTTCACTATCATAACTTTGCAACATATTTTAAATTCAGAGGCGCAATGTTTGTTGCTTTTTTCCCCATCAAGATTGCCTTGTGTATTCTTGAAACTTTAGTAGTTCCACATGCATTTACAATGAGAGCAAGAGAAAAACAATAAGACAAGGGATAGAAAAGAAGAGGTGGAGGAGAGAGAAAAAGGGGGACATGTTTGCCTTTTGGCAGGGAACTCATCTGGATAACACAGAATCCACTTCTGGAATAGCAGTATATTCATGGTTTCAGCATCATCACAAAGGGATGTGTTCTTAAGTTTTCATAATTTTATAATGCTACAGAGATGGTTATATTCCAGCATGAGGTGGGAGTGCATAAGCATTGGAAATGAGTCCCATAGTCTTGCTTACAAGTGTTCCCTTCTGCTGGCATAGCTTCACATATCTTTAGATTTCTCAGTCTGTTTCTTTTTAGGATCTGATTTACAAGTTCCGAAATTGTTTTCCTGGCATCTCTTTTTTTCTTATATGTGTCCTATAAGATTTTAAATTTTTGTTCTTGCAAGTGTTATAACTAAAGAAATGATCTATTTTGCCAATAGGAAATGAAATTCCACATCCATTACCATGTTTAGTTCATATACTAGTGAGTTTGTATTAACTGGTCTTTGGCAGTTTGAATCTTAGCCTAAAGGAAGTTCTATTCTGTTTAGAGCAATACAACTTGTGCTTTGAAAAAAATCAATACACAACAGTATATGCATATAAAGTAGCTAGCTAATCTAATTCTCAGGAGAGAGAGAAATCAATGTATGGCAAATAGAGAACACAGAAAGATGTGAGTTTCCTTCTGAATCTTCAAAAATGGGATAAATTTTGTTTTCCAGACTGACAAAATAAATCAATAATATTAAAATGAATGTTTGTAGAATGTTTATTCACAGTTCAGCAATATACTGAAACTTTGTAAAAATTTCATCTAATCCTCCCAATAAAAACAATGGTAGGTATAATTGCTCTTCACTTTTACATCTGAAAAAAACTTGGTCAGAAGAGCCAGTCATGCCAGTCTTTTGTAACATCACACAATCAATAGTTCATCAGGTTTCAGGTAAATTCTCACAAAAAAATGACAGTCTTGAATAGTGAATGCACTGATCAACATTATTTGATTTGGTTGAAGAATGACCAGGATATTATAGACACAAACCCCAGGATATGTTTGGTAGCACATTTGTAGGTGGAATTAGATGATGATGATTCTGCTCCACAGATTCCCAGCCTTGGGCCTTTTTGAAAGAAGTCTGTAGCAAAAAGAAGGCCCTTTGTGCCATCTTACATTATTTACTTGTCATGAATGGCTCTACTATACTATGCCTCCAGTCATAGAGGCGATACCTCTAAAACCAAGAGTCAATTTCAATCTGCCTTTCTTTTATATTTTTCATAGTGTATTGATAATAGTGTCCAGAGTCTAACAAAGTAAACCTTTCTCATATTTTCATAGATACAGATTAAATTGAGCATTATATTTTTGTTATCCATAAGGATTTCTCAGGAATTATTTTGAAAAGCCAAATATGATTTTTCACATTTACTTTGTATAAGGATTATTTATTGTGTTGTGTATATCTGTGTGAGCTTAAATTATGCACACTGACATTTATAGAAGCCAGAAAAATGAGGTCATATACCTTGGACTTGAGTTGCCAATAATTATGAGCTAACCTATGTGAATTCTGGGAACTAAACTTAAATCCTTCAAAAGATCAGCAAGGATTCTCATCCACTGACCCACCTTTACATTCTCTACCAAATATAATTTTAATTGTCATACACACTGACAAAGAAATTGCAGTTTCATAAATGAAATGACATAATTGAAGAGGATATTATTAATTAATTAATTTATTCATTTATTTATTTGCTACTATTTTGTGATTTATTGAGGGCCAGTAAGATGGCTTAATAGTGGAGGAGAGCTGCTGCATGACATGATTCAGCTTCCAGATAAGAGCTACTTGCTGCAAGTTGGCATACACATGCATGCGTTACTTCTTGTCATGCATTTGGCTATTTTGTCATATAAGTGAGAAAAGTAAGATGAAATATGGTATATATATCATTAAATATCATATGTATATGATGAACAGATAAATGATAGAAATATATGGAGAGAGATAGGTCAGTAGACAAGTAGGTAGATAAGGCATATGTTGTTCTCAAATAAACAGTTTTAAATTATTACATTTTTTAGGGGTACTGTTTCTTTGCTACCAACATACCATTTTTTTCATAATCTATGGATTTTTTAATTGTTCTTTTAGTGTATCTCCAATATATTGAGTAGGATCATTCTCAGGACAGTGATCTAACATTTCATCTTTAATTAATATGGAAGAAAAAACTTATCAAACCATTGGATTGGGTTGAGACAGAAACTGTAGAGCCTCTGATAGGTAGTAGATGAACTACAGAACTCTCAATAGGATCAATTTTAGACAGATATTCATTGAGAAGTTAAAATATGCCACTCTGTTATCACAAAAATATCAGCTCCACATAGCTTCCAAAAATATTTATATGTATCAAACAAAGGCATACCAAAGGTTGAAAATGGATGCTGTAAAGCATGATTCAATCTTTTCTCTAAAAGGCAATGTTTTGGCTCGTTAATTATAGTTAGAAATTACAGACTGAAGATAAATAAAAGCTTTATTTAAGAAGATTTTAATACATCAGTATAGTGTTTTTTTTTTTTTTCTCTATCAGGCTGAGGGAATGTGTTTGTCTCTGGTGGTATAATTTGGTGGACTTTGATTAACAACTGAAAGAAATTTTCAGTATCTCTATACACATTATCAGTTCCTTAAATAAGCCTAGTTGGGTTGGGGACTCAGGATAGATTTTTATCATACTTTCATTACTTCATAGCTAATACTTTGATATCATGTTGTAATGTTTTCAAAAATCTGTCCTCATAGTACTTGATCTGTTTTTTATGCCTCACAGCAACTGCTTAGAAGTCATGAGAACACATAAAATTAGCAGTCATAAATTACCTGAACATTTTACCAATTTAAGTCTATACTTCTTTAAATTATTGTGTAAAGATTTATGTATAGAGTTATGTGTGTGTATGTGTTCAAGGCAGGCATCACACACAGAAAAAGAAGGAGGGAAGGATAGAGGGAATCTCAAGATTTTATATTGACCCATGACCTTCAGTTCTTTGCTTTCCCAAGTAATGTTTTTTTCCTCTCCCCCTTTTTCCTACCTCTTTCCATTTGTCTTTCTCTGCAACCAATTGATGAAGATGTAAAAGGATCATGATATATTTTTAAAGATCACAGTATAATTATATTTTTTACTTTCTTTCCTACCTCCAAAGTCTTTCATATATCCCTGCCCTCACTTTCAATTTCATGACCTATTTTTTTTAATTAATAGGTATGGCATGCACATATATTCCTAAATACATTACTTGTATGTCTGCTTTGAGGGCTACCCTTTCACTATTGGACAATGAATTGTTGTGCTCTTTCATGGGGGCAGGTCAGATCTCTCATTCTGAGAGTTTTTCAATTACTTGTAGTTCTTTTTGTAGGATCGATTCTTCATGGGCTTTACCCATTCACATTTGCATGTCCATTGATGTTCTTGTTCAGTTTCACACTGGGGCAGTCATATTGGCCATACCTATGTGTATAAATTCTGATATTACCAGGAGACATAATCTCACAGCCAACACCTCTGTTTTTATAACCATTATACATTTCTAATATATACACAAACAGCATATCAGAAATATTTGTATATACTTAATAAAAATGTAAACAGAATATTGATGATTTTAAATAGCATGAAATTAAATACAGTTGAGTATTTTCTCATTGTTTCTTTATAACTTCTTTTCTATTCACATTAATTAGCTTTAAACAATAATTTCTCTGATAGGAATATATGTGCTAATATAATTGGGATTGTATATGTCAACAAAAACATAAAAACTTGAAAAAGTAAAATTATGTACATAATGTGGGATATGAACATATAATTTCCAACATTCCCTGTTTAGTTGTAGGCAGACACTCCCTGCACATACATTTAAGAAGTTGTAGAAGAAAACAATGACACAAACTGCACATGTGTATGCATAGTAACTATATAAAGTCTAAAAAGCACATTGATAGTGATGCAAGAATACTGAATATATTTTCCCCATGTTGCAAGATCTCATTCACATTTTTGTTATGCAAAGTTTTGATTTTTGTTGGTCTTTATTGTTTTCTGAAATGTAATATCATGACTCTATTCATGTGATGGACTCCTATTCCTTTTAATAAATCATAGGTATAGTTAATTCTACATCTTAACAATTTGTGACTTTTTAGCACAAAAGTGAGTCTCTGTTAGTAAACATTTCATAGAAGACATTTGAATATTCTCCAAATTTCTTTACTTTGTCAGTTAAAAAATTCTGCATTAATTAATTAAAGTATCCACTGATACATAGATAAGACTGTAGAATGTTGAGGCATGAAGAATTACATGGTCATGTTCTGAGTTCCTGATAAGTATTATACCTTCCCCTAGACATTCATCCTCCATTTGGACTGACACTGCTTTCAACTGTAGAGCAAGACTGCCTCTCAATGAGCCCCATTTATGGTTTGACAATATGTACACATACATTGTATTTTTGTTAGAGTCAAACTAGAATAAAAAATAGGTTTTTCTGAATTTTTTTTAGATGCAAGTTTACCATATATATTATTTTGCAGCTGCTCCGTAAAATGACTTTTAAAAATTCTTATATCCTTGCCAGATTCTGAATACATTATAGTAATAAAGAATTGAAATATATAAACAATTAAAGGCTTCTGATCATTCAGAAAGGGTAGATGAATATCAACACTTAGAGTTCCTTGAAGGCATCTGTTTGATTGAACTGTCATTGAATTTCTCTGTAATAGTGAATGTCCTGGGTGAGGAAAACATTGCCATGGACTTCTTTCCTGGGCTATCCATTGTTATATTTCTTTTTTAAGGCTGAAGTACTCCAGAGATCAACTACTTCAAATCAAAGTAGTCACCATGTTTTCTTGATTTGTAAGGACCATCACTACAATCAACAGAGTGTGCATAGCCGAGTTCTGACTAAGCCTGTGAATGTCCTGATACCTAGGATTCATGGACATAGAGAGCTGAGTTCACCACTATCATTTTCTAAATTACAATAATGATTTAGCTCTGTTTTCCATGGCATTTAAGACACTTCCTGTGGCTCACCTGATACAGGGTTGCTGTGTGCTTTTTCAATTTAATTGCAAAAGTGAGTACGGAATCTCCCTTTGTGCCAGTTTTGACAGAGATGTTAATTCCATCTGCAGTCTTGTATGGGAACAAGCACTTCTATCATAATTCTACTGGAGGAAAGTTGCTAATGGTATTGTGCGGTGAAATATATTGAAGTATGAATCTTCCTTTTCTCTTTTTTTTTATTTTTCCCAACACAGTACTTTTATTAATTTGGGAATTTTGTACACTGCACCCCATCACACTCCCCTCACTTTCTCAGGTTCACCCTCCCACAATTGCTCCCCACCCAAACCAAAAAAGAAAAAATCGCCAAGACAGAGACCCACGTTGGAGCACTGGACTGAGCTCCCACTGTCCAAATGAGGAGCAGAAGGAGGGAGAACATGAGCAAAGAAGTCAGGACAGCGAGTGGTGCACCCATCCACTGAGACTTTGGGGCTGATTTAAGGGGAGCTCACCAAGGTCAGCTGAACTGGGACTGATGGAGCATGTGATCAAAATGATCTCTCTGAACGTGGAGGACAATGAGTGCTGACTGAGAAGCCAAGGGCAATGGCACTGGGTTTTGATCCTACTGCATGTACTGGCTTTGTGGGAGCCTAGTCTGGATGCTCACCTTCCTAGGCCTGGAAGGAGGGGAGAGGACCTTGGACTTACCACAGGGCAGGGAACCCTGACTGCTTTTTGGACTGGAGGGGGGAGGTGGAGGGTGGGGAGGGGAATGGGAGGAGGGGAGGAGGTGGAAATTTTTAATAATAATAATAATAACAAGAAGAAGAAGAAGAAGAAGAAGAAGAAGAAGAAGAAGAAGAAGAAGAAGAAGAAGAAGAAGAAGAAGAAGAAGAAGAAGAAGAAAGATTAAATAGGCCAAGCAGAAAGTGAGCCCTTTGAAGGGAACGCTGTCCTAGCTTGATCTACCTGAGAATGTCTTCTGCCACACAAGAACCACTATAAAATCCCAGTTATACCATCAAAAAAAAAAAACTGAGATAAAGGTGCTGAAGTGTGGCTCTTCACAGTTGATGGCTTCTGATGGGGTTGGGGGTAGGACTCAGTTTTCTTTAAGGGAATAGCCTTTGGGAGTTTGACCATGTTCCAATACATGGTCAAACACAACATGGGAAACACGATGGATCTTCCTTTATCTGAAAGGAATACAAAATATTATCTATGAATTAAAAATTACAATGAACTTAAAGATTACATTCTGATGTGCATGGTACTACATAGCTCAAAATGTCTTAATTCTAGGAGCTAATATAAATTAGCCACTAGAATTTAGTATATTAATAGTTATTAATTAATATTATTAATTGTTAATAATAATTCATAATGGTCATACATTCATAAATACAAAATTAAAGTGCAGTAAGCAAGTTGCCATCACTGGCACTGTGATACTTTTCCTGATTTTTCTTTTGGTTGTTGCTGGTGGTGTTATTTTTATTATGAATTTTCATTCAGCACTTGTACTGCTAGGCAAACACTGCTCTACCACATGACTACATTCTTTGTCTTACTTTTGTCTTTTAGAATGAAATATGATTGTCAAAGTTTAGGCACTTCACTAAATTGCATTAAAACCTGTACTGGAGAGCACCTTTTAATTATGTTGCATAGTAATTCAGTGTTTTGCATTTGTAAATAAGTCATTCAAATAACTTAAGATATTTAGTAACTACCACATACTCTTCAAATGATATTATAGGTACATAAGAAATATATAGGTGTTCTGGAAGAATGTTGAGTTGACAGACATGAAACTGTGTTTTTTTTTAATAGACACTTCTTTTTTTCAAAGATGAAATATAACACTTTAGGCTAGAAAGTAGCAAATGCACTCACATTGAGAAGGGCTGGAGCAACTAAGCTTTGTCCATCAAAAAGGAAAAATATAATCTCAAGCCAAAAGACGACAGGAAACATGGGTTTAATATTGTTGAGGCCATTAGTAAGCATTATTAGATCTTAACCTGATTTTATACAGTTAGTTTTACATTTGCTTAGAAATCAAGCCAGATGAATTGATATATCCAGATTATTGCTGTGGGACAATGGTCTTGTGCCATGTAAATATCTGTTATTTGCATTGGTTTAATAAATTGCTGATTGGCCAGTACCCAGGCAGGATGTATAGGCAGGGCTACCAGAATAGGAGAATTCTGGGAAGTGGAAAGACTCAGTCTGTAGTCATCACCCAGATGAAGAGGAAACAGGATGAGAATGCCTCATTGAGAAAAGGTACCAAGCCACGTGGCTAAAAAAGACAAGAATTATGAATTAATTTAAGATGTAAGAGTTATTTAATAAGAAGCCTAAGCTATTGGCCAAGCAGTGTTGGAATTAATATAGTTTCAGTGTGGTTATTTCAGGTCTGGGTGGCTGGGAAATGAATGAGTAGTCTCCACCTACAAAATAGTACTAACTTGGGCAACTATATCCAAATAAAACCTGAGTTTGGAAAATAATTCTAGGCACAAAAGAACAGAGTTAAATATGGCTTCTTGATAGCAGCATTTTATAAGGTGAGTTCTATTTGCTAGAGGAAAGTGTGTCTCATTTAAGAGAGGCTTCCTAACTTATCTTTAGCTACAAAACACTTGCCGCTCATTTAAGAGGCCCCACCACCAAACTTTTAAATGGTGCTTATGAATACCCAACAACATGCTTCTTGGTGGTGACAGGGAGCTTGAAACTCCATAGAGTTGTGGTAATACACATGGCTCCTGACATGGAGCCTCTACTGTGGTGTTAGACTCTCAGAAAGCTAAGTAATAGGGTGGATCCAGTTGTCAAAGCCACAGCTTTAATTTTGCTAGCCATATTGTTTAGCAAATTGAAGATTCATGTGATCAGAAAAAAAAAACAATTATACAGTAAAGATAGATTTAGTCAACAAAAAAATAAACCAAAACCTCTAAACAATTTAAAGTGTGTTTAAAAATATGTGTAGGGTTGGGAGAGAAAAGATAAAGTCCTTAAAAAAAGAAATAAAGAAAATAATTGGGTGTAGTGTCACACACCTTTAATCCCAGCACTTGTGAATTCAAGGACAGCCTGGTCTATGGCGTGAGTTTCAGGACAGCCAAAGATACACAAAGAAACCTTGTCTCAAAAGCCAAAAATGAAAATAAAAGAAATAGAGTTTTCAATAAAGCCATGTAAAGATGGGAAATACACAGGGAATCTGAATAATCTATGGTATTGTGTTGCCTTTGAATTGTTTGACAGCTGAGAAAGGAGCAACAACTGCTAAAACACATTTAAATACAAATCCTACAGTATTAATCCAATATGTAATAAGAATCCTAAGCTATTGGCCAAACAGTGTTGTAAATAATATAGTTTCTGTATGATTATTTCAGGTCTGGGTGGCTGGGAAACTAACAAACAGTCTCTACCTACAAAGTATAGTGAATTCTAATTGATAATCAATCAAAAATTAAAAATTAAATGATACAATTTTTACGTGCCCTATCTTTGCCAAAGTAAACTTATAGTACATCATAAAATTTTTGTTATTGTTTTTTTTCAAGACAAGATTTCTCTCTATAACAGCCCCGACTTTCCTGGATTTCCTTTTGTAGACCAGGATAGCTTGAATTTAAAGAGATTCATGTGTCTCTGCCTCCCAATGCTGGGATTAAAGGAGTGTGCTTTAATTTTGCTTGACAACTTTTTAAAATTACCAATATTTGTAGACTATTTCATCATTTTCAGGTGACAAGAAAGTATTTAAAATATTTTGTACTTCATTCTAATTTTAGATAGACATGGCAAGTTTCAAATTGAATTTTATTGTACTATCATTATTAATCACTTAAACTCAATTTGTTAGTATGGATTACCATCATCAATTACATCTTTAATCTTGTTAGCATCATGAAGAGAACAAATAGAATCGATCCCTATTTGATAGCTCTATTATTTACTATAATTTAATTTATCTAAATTTCTAATCATTTAAATAATTTAGATTACTGAAAGTAAACCAATTCACATTTTTATACTTAGACATAAGCGTGCTTTATAAAGGCTATTTTGTCTGTGTTCAGCACTTGAGCTTAATAGTTTATTTGCTTATTTATTTAATTACATTTATATTTTGGTGTGAGACTGTGAATGTTCTAAGAATAATGGTGGAATTTTTATTTGATGTTTTAGAAATAATAGCACCAGAAAACCTTGGAAGAGTTCAATCAGTAGGGTGTTAGAAGGTAATGACTTATGAGTCAAATACTTGCAGTTTTTCATAGTGTTTTTTATAAATATACTCAGGGATCTTCTGACCATTTCAAGAAAGAGATCAGAAAGAAGTAAGCAACAGTGACAAATGAGTTTTTATTAGGGCTAACACTTGAACACCAAGAGGAATACCAAGAGGAGGTCATAGGAAAGTTGGAAGACATCTCATAGTGACTCAATAAAGACATTGTACAGTTTTATTGGCCTACTGCCCCTGCGTGCACACACTGGTTGCCACTGAATATGGTCAAGGATTTTTGCAGTTCTCTGTCTTCTGTCCTCAGCACCAGTTTCACAGCTTGGTGGTGCTTTTGTGTTGTGTCCCCCTGCACTTGGCTCACTGGTGCTCCCTGATATCCACCACAGGAAAGCTCCACAATGATTAGTCAGGCACTCTGTGAAAATGCAATCATCAGAAAGTATCTCTGAAAGCTTTCTAGGATATAAGCAATTCCAGAACCTGGCCATCTGTCAACCATCTTCTTTTGAGGACTTTTTAGCTTAAATTGGAGAATCAGGGCCACCCCATTCTTTGATGTATTTTCTTTCCATTTACTCTAGATTTCAAATGTATCTACTCATCCTCTTGATGGAGAGTTTGGGCTACTTCTCCAAATATGTTTGCTCATTGCTTTCTTTGAGAGTTTCAGTGTTGCCTAGTAGCCAACCCTATAGTGTCTGATATTTTCATAATTTCTTTACTGCTTCTTTGGAAATTTTATATTATGCACCCCAATCTCATTCATTTTCCAGACTCTCATAAGCTTTGTGGCCTAAAATCAGTAGTGTTGAAAGCACAGGCTTCCAGATGGTATAATTTAGGCTGTCTCAGGTTAGTCATTCAGTAGTAGTCCTTTCCTCCAATGACAGTGCTATAACTAGTGTTCATCATGTGGATAATTCTAATTTGTACCCTATTCGTTCAACTGCAATAGATTTACAACAGTGCCAAAAACCATATTCATTTGGTCTTTTCTCATGGAGTAAGTCTTCTCTAAGAGAGAGTAGATAGGGGCTGGCCAAGGTCCAGAAGTTCCTTTCCTCTTCTCATTCACAAAAGACATATTTTTCTTAGGATTTAAGTTCATCTATCCTGGCATTAGCTCCAGGAATCATGAAGAATGCTCACAGAAAAGTATCTACATGCCTGTATTTATACCCCAAGTATTCTAATGTAGTTTGTAAGTGAAGACTGCTCTTATGTTTCCCAGCTGTTCACACCCAAATATTCACACATAAACTATATTAATTACAATACCATTTGGGAGACAGTTTAGTCATATTCCTACCCAGCTCTTATATCTTAAAATAACCAATTTCTATCAATCTCTGTATAACCACAAGGCTGTGGCTAACTGATAAGTTTTGATAAATTTCTAGCAACTTTCTTGTTTGGCAGCTATATGTCACCTCTTTGACTCAGCTACTCTCTCAGGCCAAAGCAGCTTCTTTATTAACCAATGATAATAAAACATATTCACAGCATATAGAAGGTAATCCCACTCCCACATCAGTAGTTCTTCATTAGCAGTTATTGTTGAGAGTGGTGACAGAAGCCCAATAACAATGTTCATGGGAGGGGAACGAGGAAGATAGAGATCTCAATGACCTCCTTATTTAATAGTCAGCAAGAAGCCATCCTGCATTACATGAAACCCTGTCTCCAGTGTAGCAACAGAAAATGATGAGCTGTACCCTCTCTAGACTCATGGTTATCATATTTTTCTCATTGTAATGTTTTCCATTGTTTAACGTACCTATGAGATCCTGGTAAGTCATTCACTCCCAATACTTGTTATCTTTAAATAGTCTATATTTTTTATGTAAAAATAGATTGACAGTTCTCTCTGGATTTAAACTTTATATTTGAATGGCAGCAGAAGCAGAAAAAATATTTTTGGATTAGGTATCTGATTTTCTTTTTGATATACCTTAACCTTGCTGTCTAAGATTATTTTTGCAAGTGAAACATAGTAGTGAATTAATTTAGTCTTTGACTCTGTTAATAATGCTAGGTATAATTAAAAACTATTTTTGTCAGTTGAATTATTTTGGCAGGAGTTAACTTATTTATAACATCTAATACTATGGATATAAAGTATCAAACAGATGATGAAAAAATGTGTACCTTCAATTCAGACCTAATCTCTACCACTTCTTGTCCCATCTCTTTATCTTGCCTTCCCATATTTGCATTTATTTGCTCAGTAATTCACCAGTCCTGTTTTCTAACTAGTAAATTATCTTACTCTCTGTCTTAGTCACTGTTTTATGACTATGAAGAGACAGCCTGACCATGGTAACTCTAATAATGGAAATCATTATTGAGTCTTAGTATAGGAGGTTCATGTGTTGCTTTCTTTAGCTTATGAATAAAGAAACTGTTTTGGGCCTGATAGGGCAGAATTTAGGTAGATGGAGTAGACAGAACTGAATTCTGGGAAGAAGGGCAGAATGGGAGATGCCATGAATCTTCTGCCTGAGATAGATGCTGGTTAGAATCTTGCTGGTAAACCACAGTCACATGTCGTTACACAGATTAATAGAGATGGGTTAAACTAATATGTAAAAATTAGCCAATAAGAAGCTAGAGCTAATGGGCCAAGTAGTGTTTTAATGAATTTAGTTTCTGTGTGGTTATTTCTGGTGTAAGTTAGCCAGGCGGCTGGGACAAACAAGGGACCCTCTCCTTGTAACAGAGTTTGGTTTACAGTTAGTCCATTTCATCATGGTGGACATCATGGGGCATGCAGGCAAACATGGTGCTGGAGAAATTGAGATTTCTACATCCAACTCCTCAAGCAGCAAGAACAAACAGATTATAGACTTAGAATGGGCTTTTTCACCCAGTTTCTCCCACAAGGCCATACTTCCTAGTACTATTCTCTCATGCTCAAATATTCAAATCTGTAAGTCCTTGGGAGCCATTCTTATTCAAACCACAACACACTGTTCCTCCACCTCCATGCCCACCTTCTATTTTGCAAAATACCTTTTACATCTTCTCCTTTTCTGGCTTCTACTCACTACTCTATTTTATTTTTGAGTATAATAATATTACAATTCTCCCTTATTTTTTCTTCCTTAAGTCCACCTATATATTTCTCCCTATTCTTCTTCAAATTCATGACCTCTTTTTTTAACAGATTCTTATTCCTAAATATAACATATTCAGTTCTTTACGTGTTATCTATATGCATATATTCAGGGAAGACTCTTTGCCACTGTACAACTAGTTAGTCTCTTCATTCCTGGGGAAGACCACCTCTCCTGTTCCTAGCTTTTCTTAATTGTCTGTAACTTTTTGTGTAGGACTGAGACTTCCAACAACTCTACTGAACTAGGATGCTGGCAATGGCCATCAGAACATGATATCTGTAAGGGTGCTACACATACCTTGACAATAATCAGTGACTTTCTATTTGGACTTAAGACCCTCTCATTAAACGGGGAATTATGGCTCATAATGAAAACCTAGCTCATTGCTAGAGAAGTCATAGTTCTTAGAGGTTAATAATCTATAATGATTATAATCTGTATCCATTAATTTAGTAAAACCCCATGATCCGTAACAACAATCTATAAGCATTTGCCCTTTTACCCAGAGATTTTTAGTCTTCATCCTTCAAGGAACCTTTCCTTTGTAATAGAATATGACAACCAATCAAAATGCAGAATTGTAGAGTTCATTCTCAATAAATACATCTACAAAATACTCTGAAATCTAAGTCTTAGGGAACATTGCAGAAGATGAGTAAGAAAATATTTAAATAGCAACAGGATCAGGGAGTGTGCTATGAGGTTGTATCTCATAATAATGTCAAAGCTATACCTATAAACAGTTACTAACATAACTATCTAAAGAATACCTGAACAACACTGACAGCAATGGACATAACCACTGTTATTATCATTAGAAATAGGTTTATTTAACCTTAAGGAGGAAGGAGTTGCATGTTGCAAAGAACAGACAGTATTAGTATTACTGAGCCTGCATCATCTCAATTAAGATTTTCCAGTTCTACTAATTTTGATGTAAACTTTATAATTTCATTTTTAAGGCTGAATATAATCTATTGAATATAAGTACTACATTTCACTACCCATTCATCTTTTGCCAGATTTCCAGATTGATTCTGCCTACTTCCTGCTGTGAATAAAATAGCAATGCTTTGCACAAGGATAGATGTCTCTGCAGAATCTTAGATTATATGCACAGGAGGAGTATAACTATGACAGATGGTATTTCTAAGTTTTGCTTTCTTGAGAAGCTTTTCCTACAACCTAAGCCAGTTTACTGAATGCCATGTGCATTGCAGGCATGCTTATCAATGTTTACTGTCATTTTCTTCTTGATCTTAAGCCTTCTAATGGGATTGAAATGAAGTCTTAACATAGTTTAAATATTTATTTATATGATGACTTAGACGAATGGATAATTTACAAGTATTTATCAGCCATTTATAAATCTTCCTTGAGAACTGTCTGTTCTGTTCATTGATATATTTCTTCCAAGGTAGTATTATATTTTGATATTTAATTTTTGTAGATCTTTCTACAGTCTAGCTATTAATTCATTTCTAAAGTATAGCTGGCACTTTTTTTCCTATTCTATAGGCTGTTTGTTTGCTGATAGTGCCTTTGGTTGTGTTTCGTAGTTTTATTTAATCCCATATGTTAGTTCCTTGTGTAATTTCTGTTTGGAGTTTCTACTCAGGAATTTCTTTCCAATATCTACATCCTAATGTGCTTTCTTTAGCAGTTTCAGTGTTTCTGGTTTTCTATTAATGTCTTTGACCAAATTTGTTTTCTGTGCATAGTGAGAGATAGGAAACTAATTTTAATTGTTTTAAAGATGAGGATATAGTTTTTCCAGCATCATTCATTGAATGGTCTCTGTCTTTCTCTCTTTTAATCAAGGCATATATTGGCACTCTTTTTTAATCAAAAATGACATCCATAGCTGTGTATGTGATTACCTATACATCTCCCATTATAGTCCCTTGATTGCAATGTCTGTTTTTTACAAGTACCATGCTGCCTTTTCTGCCATGGCTCTCTAGTATAATGAGGTTTGACAATATATTGCCTTCAAATCTAATCTTTCTGCTTAGAATCAGGTCATAGTTATGGTTTCTATTGTTATTCCTATGGTTTCTAAGAGACCCTATGTCATATCAAATCTTCAAAATGAAAACATTTAATTGGAGTTGTTTTAGACTTTCTGAGGTTTAGTTCAGTATCAACATGGTGGGAAACATGGCAGCTTGCAAGCAGCCATGATGAACAGGTGCCTGAGAGTTCCACATCACTTATCTGCCGGCAACAGGATATAAACTATGTCCCACACTGGACAAAGCAAGGGCATATAAGATCTCAAAGTCTTCCACAGTAGTGATATACCTCAACCAACAGGCCACACCTACTCAAACAATCCCACATCTCTTAATAGTGACACTATCTGAGCTGTTGTAGAATAGTGTTTTAAGATGTATTACATTTGTTTATTCTGTGGAACATTTTTTAATGATGCAAAGATGTGTTGTATACTGTTATGCTGCATTTGTCTAACACTGTGAAGCTGTGTTACTTTGTTGGACTAAAACACCTAATTTGTCTAATAAAGAGCTGAATAGCCAATAAGAGGTCAGGAGAAAGGATAGGCAGGGCTGGCAGACAAAGAAAATAAATAGAAGAAGTAAAAGAGAGAAAAAAGATAGAGAAGCAAGAAAGAAGGAGGAAATCAGGGATCAGCCAGCCAGCTACTCAGCAAGACTTGGAATAAGAAGAAAGAAAGGTACACAGAAACAGAGAAAGATAAAAGTTCAGAGGCAAAAGATTGATGAAATAATTTGAGAAAAGCTGGCTAGAAACAAGCCTAGTTAAGTCTGGGCATTCATAAGTAAGAATACATATCCATGTGTGTTTATTTGGGAGCTGGGTGATGGGTCTCCAAAGAGGAAAAGAGCACAAAGAGTAAAAATAACATACTAGAACAAGCATTCAAACATGAGTCTATGGGGGTCACAACTATGTAAACCACCATGGTTATCCTCTGTCTTTTGTGTTTCTCTATAAGTTTTTAAGATTGTTTTCCAGTTTGGTAAAGAATGTCATTGGAATTTTGATAAGAATTTCACCAAATCTATCTATTGTACTGAATTTTTCATTAGCATGGTCAGCATTATATTATTTATTCTTCAGTCCAGGGACATGGTGGCTCTTTGTACCTTCTACACATAGGAGGTTCCTGATATTCAAACCCAGTTATAAGTTCTAAACACATATATTTATGAGTAACACCAGATATGCTCAGTAGGACACATGTATGTGTTTGTATGTGTGTGCATGCGTATAATAAATACTAAAACAAAAACAAGAAGTCTGTGAATTAGATAGGGAATGGGGGAAGATATGTTAGAAATTGGAGGGAGAGAAAAGTGAACGTATAAATACTATCCCTGTAAGAAATTCTTACAAACAGGAAAATAAATTAAAAAAAATATATTGGTGCAAATGAGATGGCTGATGAATAAATGTGCTTCTGTTAAGACTGATGATTGTGGGAGCCCCACGGTGAGGAGATTCCATCTTGACTTATGGTCAGGGAGTTTTTGCTCCTTAAGGCCAAACAGCACAATATTTCACCAAAGACATGGTAACTAGATGATACTAGAGTACTACTCAGCAGTAAAAAAACAATGACATCTTGAATTTTGCATGCAAATGGATGGAAATAGAAAACACTATCCTGAGTGAGGTAGCCCAGACCCAAAAAGATGAACATGGGATGTACTCACTCATAATTGGTTTCTAGCCATAATAAAGGACATTGAGCCTATAATTTGTGATCCTAAAGAAGCTAAATAAGAAGGTGAACCCAAAGAAAAACATATAGTCATCCTCCTGGATATTAACCTTCATCTGGTGATGGATAGAGATAGAGACAGAGACCCACATTGGAACACCAGACTGAGCTCCCAAGGTCCAAATGAGGAACAGAAGGAGGGAGAACATGAGCAAGGAACTCAGGACCACGAGGGGTGCACCCACCCACTGAGACAGTGGGGTTTATCTATTGGGAGTTCACCAAGGCCAGCTGGACTGGGACTGAAAAAGCATGGGATAAAAACGGACTCTCTGAACATAGCGAACAATAAGGGCTGATGAGAAGCCAAGGACAATGGCACTGGGTTTTAATACTACTGCATGAACTGGCTTTGTGGGAGCCTAGCCTGTTTGGATGCTCACCTTCCTAGACCTGGATGGAGGGGGGAGGACCTATGACTTACCACAGGGCAGGGAACCCTGACTGCTCTTTGGACTGGAGAGGGAGGGGAAATGGAGTGGAGGAAGGGGAAGAGGAGTGGGGGGAGGGGGAGAAAAATGGGAGGCGGGGAGGAGGCAAAAATATTTTCAATAAAAAGAAATCTGTTTTTAAAAAAAAAGGTGATTATGCTTGCTTGTTCTTTGTGCCACGGTAAGAAGTCTTTTACCCTCCTGTTTTTGCTTTGGGTATAAAAGTGATATGATAAATAAATTGGGGGACACTATAGTATTTATTGAGAGCCCTCCAGATTCTATCTTTTATCTTTTGTCTCCTTGTTTTTAATTCTCACTCACCTCTTCAGGTAGTGTTCAACAGGTTGGCTGACCCTGATAGAAGACCTGAGTCATCTCCAGTACTTACACAGTGACAACAGAGAAATAGCTCTCCAAGTTGTCTTCCAACTCCTCTTCTGCACCATGGGAAATATCATTCCCATAAATAAATAAGTAAATGGAACACACAACTTTTAAAAGATCTAGAAATAAGCTGAGTTATTATGAACATTCCTTGTATTTGTGGAGAACCTGAGTTAGATCCCCATGCTCTCATTATGGCTGACAATCATGTGCACATACAGTTTTAGGCATCTGGATCCTTCCTCTCAGTTCCATGGTCACATCATACCGGAACTATACTTATATACAAACATTCATGCAAAACCCCCATACACATAAAACAGTACAAACAAAAAAGTCTTTGATGTCTTTCAAAAAGTCTTCAAAAGTTTTTCTACATGTAGAACATTTTAAATTGAGATTGTATATATGTGATATATATATTTGTGTGTGTGTGTGTGTGTGTGTGTGTGTGTGTGTGTGTGTGTGTGTGTGTGATATATATACCTGATTGCCACACCAGTACAGCCTGGATGCCAAGTCTGGGCAAAGGATATAAGGATTAATAAAACACACACTCTCGATTTTGCAGAATCAGAAGCCCTTTATTTTACATCACCAAGAAGGTTTTATACCTAACCCAGACAGGTGGGTCAACAGGATGGAGACTTCAGCGCTGGATCCTTGGGTTAGGGCCAAGGCAATGCGTATTCAGGAAGCAGGGTTGGTAAATAACTCTGAGAGCATGGAACTTGCAAGTTTCTCAGCAACCCATAATAATAAGGGCAAGAAAGGTCATTAACAGGGGAGGGGAGTGGGAAGGCCAACACTCTGTTAGGTCCCAACACCTGATATACATACATACCACATACTTCATCTGTTTTATGATTGCAATGAAATTAAATCTTTATATACAAATAGGAAATAAAATAATGTAATGTCAAATCTCTAAATATTGCCTAATATTTTGTATAAGTTTTCTGTTGGTATAACTTAATTCTTATTTCATTTACAATTTTCACATAAACTGTATACGAATTATTTGCCATCTAAATACACTGCAAATCTCTGTAGTGTGAGCGGCGGGCTGCGTTCCTGCTGCCCCAGCTTCCGGCCTCCTGGCTAGCTTATTCCCCGAAATAATTACATGGAAACTTGGGCTTCCCACAGGTCAGGGAACCCTGATTGCTCTTCGAGCAGATTAGGGAGGGTGACTTGATCGGGGGAGGGGGAGGGAAATGGGAGGCGGTTGCGGGGAGGAGGCAGAAATACTTAATAAATAAATAAAAAAAATAAAAAAAAAAAAAAATTACATGGAAACTGTATTCTTTTAAACACTGCTTGGCCCATTAGTTTTAACCTCTTATTGGCTACCTCTTACATATTGATCTAACCCATTTCTAATATTCTGTGTAACACCATGAGCTGGCTTACCAGGAAAGATCTTAACCTGATTCTGTCTGGAGTGGAAGAATCATGGCGACTGACTGACTCGGATTCTTTCTCCCAGCATTCTGTTCTGTCTTCTCTGCCTACCTAATTCTGACCTATTAAAGAGCCAAGGAAGTTTCTTTATTTAGCCAATGAAATTAACACAAAACAGAAAACTCCCCCATCAAATCTCTTCTCATTTCATTGCATTTTCATGTTCATATTTTAACACACTTTTAATTTGAATATACTATTATTGCAGTTTTCTTTTATTGGTAGTGCTTTATATGAACTATTCAAATGACATTTGTTTATCCAATTCTTACATATATTTCCTAAAGTTTTTCTATGAAAAATGTATTGCTTTAAAGCTTAAATTTTCACCTTATCTATCAACTATCAATCTCGATCTACTATGACAAATCAAAGCAAGTTATTCACACCCATGAATTTCAATAATGTTTGTTAAAAATCAAACAATTAAATATACAAACCAAAACCAAAACAAATAAAAACAAACAAAAAAATCATCCTTTATGTGCTAAACTGCAGTATCCCCTTGTCACAAAACATGGACCTGATACTGTCTGCTTTTAGCCCTTTTTTATTTTGTTGTTCTCTTTATCTTGCCTTACCAAGCATAACATGTTTTAATTAGGATACACCAAAACAATCATAACATCTAAACTGTGATTTCTATTGCTTTCTTTCTCTAGCTGTCCTTCTTTCTATGTCTTTTGCACACCTTTTAGAACCAAGTAGTTAGCTGAATAAAGAAAACAGACATAAATTTAAATATTTTATTGATTTTATTGATCTATACATTTTTCTCTTCTCCCCTCCCTTCCTCTCCCTGCCCCTTTAACCCTCTTTTATTGTTCCTATGCTCCCAATTTACTCAAAAGATTTTGTCTTTTCCTACTTCCCACATAGATTAGATCCATGCATGTTTCTCTTAGGGGTCCTCATTGTTGTCTAGGTTCTCTGGGATTGTGAATTGTAGGATGATTTTCTTTGCTTTATGTCTGAAAGCCACTTAGGAGTGAGTACATATGGTATTTGTATTTCTGGGTCTGGGTTACCTCACTCAGTATGGTGTTTTTTAGATCCATCCATTTGTCTGCAAATTTCAAGATTTCATTATTTTATTTTTTTCTGTGTAGTACTCCATTGTGTAAATGTACAAATTTTCCCTATCCATTATTCATTCATGAGGCATTTAGGTTTTTTCCAGGTTCTATCTATGAACATAATTGAGCATATGAACATATGCTGCTTTGAACATAGTTGAGTGCATGTCCCTTTGTATGACTGAGCATCCTTTACATATAAACCCAAAAGTAGTATTGCTGGGTTTTGAGGAAGGTTGTTTTCTAATTTTCTAAGAAATTGCCATATTGATGTGCTACTATGTACTCCCACCAGCAGTACAGGAATGTTTCCTTTACCCCACATCCTCTTCAGCTTAAGTTGTCATCAGTGTTTTTGATCTTGGCCATTCTTAAAGGTGTAAGATGAAATCTCAGAGTTGCTTTTATTTGCATTTCTCTGATGGTTAAGGATGTTGTGCATATCCTTAAGTGTCTTTCAAGCATTTTAGAGTTCTCTGTTTAGAGTTCTCTGATTAGGTCTATACCCCATGTTTTTATTGGATTATTTGTTATTTTGATGACCACTGTCTTGAGTTCTTTGTATATTTTGGAGGTTAGTCCTTTGTCTGATATGGGGTTTGTGAAGATCTTTTCCCATTCTTTGGGCTGCTGTTTTGTCTTGTTCAAGTCCAAACAGACCAAAGACCTCAACATAAAGTCAACCACACTGAACCTCATAGAAGAGAAATTTGGAAATATACTTGAAAGCATTGATACAGGAAACCACTTCCTAAATATAACCCCAGTAGCATAGACACTGAGAGAAACAGTTAATAAATTCCTGAAACTGAAAATCTTCTGTAAAGCAAAGGACATTGTCATCAAGACAAAACACATTAAATTTTAATTATACTGAAACTATGAAAGAATTGGACACAAATGTCATGGTTGCCATATTGCAGCTTTCTCTTCCTGAACATGCATGGTTTTTTTCCCTCACCTCCCTTATACATTTATTTAGGTCTATTTAATAAGCAGAGCATTAACACAATTTAGAGAATAGTGTGTACCTCATTCCATTAATTATGAAAATATTAACTTAAAATGTTACACTCTCCAAATAAAATGCAACATCTATTTTAATACTAATAGAAAAATCAAATACTTTTTCTATTATGATGCAAAAATTTTAATTTGCCCAAAATAAAATTAACATAGTTTCAGAAAGTTTATATCATAGTACACTTTATTTTACAGAATAGTTGAAACAATTAATCATTGTTTTATGCATGAAATTATCTCAAAATGAATAAATGAGAGAGAATGACAGCTACTGACTTGATGAATGTATAGCACGTGAAAAGCAAACAACGATAAAAGACAAGTCTTAATTATGTATGAAACTGACAATTTACTTTGGTTGAAGCTTGGATACTAATTAGATTTTGATTCTAATTAAACATAGGATAGTGATCTTGGAAGATTATATGGATGATGAAGGCTAAAATTAACTAACATCAATAAAAATGAAGTTTGATGGAGAAATATTTTCTATTAAATTTATTCTTTGTTATAATTATTTGTGTGAAGAAGGTCATCTCTTCATTCTGGATAATATCCATTGATTTTATCATGATTTTGTTGGTATTGCTGATGCTGTTGATACTACAGCTTAGCTACTTCACTAGTTTCCAAAAGCTATTTAAGACTCACTGATTGTTTCCTTCTGTATCATTCCACATGTCCTTATGTCTGTAGAACCAATTTTCTTATCCTCCTGAGGACATTAAATGTTGGTAACTGTAAACATTTTCCTGAATTCATTATTATATGTCTTCATTTTGGGATTGGCCTTTTCTCACTGTTCTACTCTTTTAGATTTCCCATTTAAATTATACCTTGTCTTCAAATGTCTGCTTATTTTCAGATCCATCGTCATATGTAAGAATGGAACATCAAAGAATGACTGTCCCTCCTGGTTCGTGAAATTCTTTCATCATTTATTAGCTTTACTATAAAAGAATGAAGGACATATTTTAATCATCTATGGGACAACCAAATATTTGTATTTTATATATATATTCTCTGATCAAATTAACCTTATTTGATTTCTTTAAACAAAATCTCTCCAAATATATGCATATAAAATTTATGACACAGATAGAGAAAAAAGAGAGACACAGTGACAGAGACAGATAAAAAGAAAGAGATATAGAGACAGACATATAGAGACAGAGACAGATAACGACAGAAAGATAGAGACAGAGAACAAAGAGACATGTGCCTAACAAATCATCATGTTTAATCTTTAACTTTATCCTATGTTTGTTATATTGTTCAGCTTCCATTTTATTTGTACTTATAGCCCCAAATCTTGAGACTTATTAGAATAAGTGAAGATACATTCATTAATTTTTCAGTTCAAAATGTGTGTTTGGGTGGGGGAGAGTACTTAAAGAGATGTGAGGGTAGATACCTGCAGAGGTCAGAAGAGAGCATTGAATCCTCCAGAGCTGTAAGAAGTTGTGAGTTTCCCTATTTGGGTGGTGATGGCTCAACTTATGTCCTCTGGAAGATCATCAGGCACTCTTAAACACTAAGTCATCTCTCCAGCCCAATTCTTTTCCTGCTTATAAGTTGTCAGATTAGCACAAATCTTATATTGGAGGCAACTCTTATTAAGTAAATAATTATTCTTTCCTCCTCTGTCTTCTTTTTATTTTTCCTCCTTTAATTTACTGATTTTTAGCATCCACATATTTTTTATTAATTATTTGTGTATCTGAACATCTGAACATCTATTAACTTAAACATTTAGAAGCAATCTTGGGAGAGTGAGAATGTTAGTATTTATTCCTAATGTATCTTCATTAATTAAAAAGATGACAGTTAATTTTGAAAGCTATTTTATTTCTAATGAAAATCACAGCTTCTTATGATTCTTTTTCTTAATTCTAAGCTTTCATTTGTTTGTTTTTAATTCATTGTTTTGGTTTGTTTGTTTGTTTTCCTTCCTTTGTTTTTGTTTGTTTCCTTGCTTGTTTTTGCCTTCTAAAGACACAGAGTGATGGAGAAGGGTCATCTGTCTATTGGTTAAGTCATCTGTCTATGTGTTGCTTTCATTGGTTAATTAATAAAGAAACTGCTTGGCCTTTGATAGGACATAAAATTATGTAGGCGGAGTAGACAGAACAGAATGCTGAGAGAATGAAGTCAAGTCAGTCATTTGCCATGATTCTCCCACTCCAGACAGATGCAGCTTAAGATCTTTCCTGGTAAGCCAGCTCGTGGTGTTACACAGAATATTAAAAATGGGTTAGATCAATATGTAAGAGGTAGCCAATAAGAGGTTAAAACTAATGGGCCAAGCAGTGTTTAAAAGAATACAGTTTCCGTGTAATTATTCCGGGTATAATGCTAGCCTTTCGGGTGGCCGGATGCTAGGAATGTAGCCCGCTGCTCATATTACTACAACAACAGAGAAAAAAAATGCATAGGGTTTGGTGGTTGGGGAAGGATCTAGGAGGAGTTGGGGGAGAAAAGCCAAGATCAAATATATTTTATGAAAAATGCTTTTCATTAAAAATAGAAAAACAAAAACAATTTATGATGTGGGATTCCTTTCTACATGCTATGAATATGTATTATTAGTGCTTGTTATTAAAGAAGGTGTTTTAGCCAGTGGCTTAGTAGAGTTAAGCCAGGTGGGAAATCCGAACAGAGATACAGAAAGTAGGCAGAGTTAAAGAGATACCATGTAGTTGCCAAAGGAGAAAGATGCCAGCCACCAGCTGCCAATCCAAAATGTGCCAATAGGCCACAAACTCATGTTGATTGACAGATTAATAGAAATGAGTTAATTTAAGATGTAAAAGTTATCTATAAATATGCATAAGCTATTGGCCAAACAGTGTTGTAATTATGATTATTCATGTCTGAGCAGCCAGGAAATGAATGAGCAGTCTCCACCTACAAATATAAGCTTTAAAACCTAGAATAATTGAATCTTTTCTGCCTATTACAGAGAGCTATTATAGTTATAATTATGTATAAAAAATGAGATATACTAGGCAGTAGTGGTGCATACCTTTAATTGCAGCACTGGGAGGCAGAGGTATGCAAATCTATATGAGTTTAAGGCCAGCCTGATCTGCAAGAGCTAGTTTTAGGATAGGCTCAAAAAATGAGGTATTACTAGCCTTTCAATTTATAATTACCATGAAACAAATCTAGAAACACATTCTTTGTGTTTCAGTAGATGTGAAATTTGTAGATGAAAGGATAGATTGCATTATCAGGAAATGTTTATGGCTTTTCGTGGAAGATGTGTGGCCTACATGATGCCTAAAGGAATCTTTCCAGTAGAGATATATTACCTTGACTCTCTTTAGTTCTTATGCAATAAATTCCCTGTAGACTGTTTATAATTTAATTATAAACTGATTGTCCCATTAGTTCAGGCTTTTAATTAACTCTTATAACTTATATTAGCCCATTATTCCTGTCTATCTTAGTCACTTGACTCAATACCTTTTACACTGAGGCAGTCACATCTTGCTTCTGTAGCTGGGTCACAACTGTGTCCTCTTTCCATAATTCTCCTGTTCTCATTGCCCTGCTTCTACTTCCTGCCTGGCTAATGGCCAATCAGTGTTTATTTAAAATATAATTGACAGGATACAGACCGTTTTCCCATAGCAATTCCCCAAAGTCTTGCTCACAGCAGGGATCAACACAAAGGCTATTTATTATTTTATTACATACTTGGCATTATATAATTCTGTCATAATTCAAGTTTAAATTTTCAAATCAATATATAATTAAGAGTCATATTTTGAAAGTGGCATAACAATATGAAAAGTGATATACAAAATAGGAGAAAAAATAACTTTCTTCACTCACTTTCTTAAAGTTTATAAGTATGGAAAATGTACACTGAACTAACCAAAAACAGATTAGTAAGAGAGAAATAGAGATATTATTAAATTGTTCTTAATATAATAAAACAAAATTGGATCTAGGGGTGAATAAGTGACGTTATATATTAGGGTAAAGGAGAATAGATTTTAGAATTCTAGGAAAGGGCACTGGATATATAAAGGTGGAAAGTTAATGTATGGTGCTAACTGCTGGGTTTAAAATTTGTTATCTAGACTTAAGTTGGTGCCTATGAGTTGTTTAAGTACTCTCTCTTTATGGCACAACTAGAAAGCACTGGGGAAATGGCATTTCTACAGATGAAAATTGAGTTAATAAAATGTGAATTTCTTATATAAAATAAAAACCTATATCCCTTTTTAAAAGTTGTATGTATGCTTCTTGATCCTCAGTGGTCTTTTGCTAATAGTAACTAATATTTCAAAATTACAGATTTTTTGCAACATATTCTATTGTTTATTAATACATGCAATGTTTTCTAGCATTTATGAGTATTTGCACTACTAGTACTATTATATCTACTTATTTAAATTACGTATTATCAGTAACTGCCTATGTAGAATTGAAGTACTTCAGTATTTAACTGGGTTGGGACTAAATTAATCTGATAGCAATTAGGACATACAATCCCAAGACACATACCTTGAAATCCAAGAAAAACAAATTAGGTAATTCTTTCTGTCAATACTCTGACAATTTTCTCTTTAACTATCATTAAATCTCATAAAAATTCTTCTGTCTTGACTTAAAGTTGGCCATATATTAACCATTTAAGAGATGATCTTACCCTTTAAAAAGTGTTCAAACATTCAAAGACACATAATACCAAATTTTAATTTCAAGTTATCTGAAAATCAAAAGCTAATATGTGGTAGACAGGAAGAATTGACAGAAAATAATTTGGCACCAATTCTGAAGAAGATGGAAGGGTATGTTCTCAAAGTGTAATAGTTTTTAGAGCACGAAAAGAAGATGAACAGGAAAGCAATTTTTTGTGCCCAATGATGTCTTCATTTTCCAGTGTGAAAATTATTATTATCTATTATTTTTTCCTGTGGAACAGCATATAAAATAAATTTCTATGAAAAAGCCAGGTCTGTGCCAAAGATGTGCTAGAATCATGGTTGTGGAGAGACAATATGTTGTTGATTGAGAACCAAAGTAATGTTTGCTTAATCTTAGTTTCTATTAAGATTTATTGACTACCAACTTCTATACCTGACTTAATATGCTTGTAACCAAATCAACCTTCTGTATATATTCTTAACCCAGTAGCCAAGATAGTTTTGACACACTTGAAACCTACAGAAGAAAATTTCAAATTCTACTATAGCCTTTCTGATGTTTTCACTGTGTTTGACAAATGCAATGATTTACAATTTTCTTCTGTTCTGTTTTTAACTATAGAATATTCGCAAGTTCTTCTAGATAAAAACATGCTGTAATGTTCCTATGTACATGATCAAATTTGGTCCATGAAATTTATATATATATATATATATATATATATATATATATATATATATACTTGTTCACAAGAACTATACATTGCTTTCATGATTGCCTTAAAATTCATTTTCCATTTGTCTCTGAATTAATTATAACCTTCAGGTCAGTTTGTAAATTTCACTAAAATATACAGGTTTTATTTTATCTGATACATAGAACTAAAGACTGAAAGGGAGAATGTTACAGTCCTCAGTGATTTGGGGTTTGGAGATCCAAAGACATCATTAGCAGTAATATCATAGCTATTTATATAGAGGTTCTATTAAAATGTAGAATTTCTGAGAATTCAAAAAGAAAAAAAATATTGTAGACTGTCTTCTAGAGAGAAAGGAGGAGATGAAGAACAGCCTTAGAGGGAGTTCTGTTGCAGAGCGACAAGCATCTGAAAAGCTGATTGAATTACTTCTTGAGTAGTCATGGCAAAAGTACTTAGGGGAGGAAGAGTCTATGATGATTCACAATTTGAGGGTTCTGTCCATCGCGTCAGTAGCAGAAACTTGAAGCAGTTGGTCACATTGAATCTGCAGTCAGGAAGCAAAGAGTGGTGAATGTTTGCCCTCAGCCAGCTTCGTCCTTTCTATCCAAGTCAGTGACTAGTCTAAGAAATTTTTAAACCCCAACCAACTTTATCAGGATAATTCCTCACAACTATGCCCAGAGTTCTGTCTTCTACATGACTCTATTATCCTGTCACATTGAATAAAAATTCAACCATCTCATAAGCCTTTACTAATCTTCTCTCAATTACTTTTTATCTAATCTTGCTTCTCTAGATATAATGCATATGTATACAGCTTGACACAATTGAAGGGGGGCATTTTATAACGAAGTCTATTATGTCACATAATAACTATATTTAGTGTATTTTTCTCTTTTATGCTAACTGAATTTTTATGAGACATCAGACAAAAACCTATAAAAGGAAGGGAAGTATTTTCTCAGTATTTTCTATTCCTAACAGAATACAATATGCATGAGTTGTAGTTTTGTTTTATGTGTACATAGTGTAACTTAGCTATGGGAAACAGGAAATTCTGATCCTAATACATTCTTTACTTTTAAGCTTGACTTCATCAATAGAGGGTTATCATGCCATAAAAATAAAGAGTATTGTTAATTTAAGAAGTAGGACTCAATTTAACAGATTTTGAAAGCTATATCTTAATAATTTAATAAATATTAACTATAGTAAATCATGCACATATCCATTCAATTTTGGTGGTTTCAAACATTTAGGAATGACCTTTAAAAATCAATTATTCTTTTACTCATATTCTGAGTTACAATATACACTCATTGATTATGTACACTACTGTTTTTGGAATACCTTCCTAAAATGAATTGCTTAGAGTATGAAAAAGGTTAAAAACAATTTTTGATTACTCACATAAAGACTGTTTACTCAGAAAAAATAGATAATCCTGCATACTGGGTGGATATGATTTTAATTTCCAAAGTGTTTTAAGATGATTTATTCAAATTTGTTGGGAGAGCAAAATAATTTTACATTAGCATAAGTAAAGAAATTTGGGTGCGGGAGAGATAGTTCAGTGATTAGAAGCACTGGTTGCTCTTCCCGAGGACCCAGTTCAATTCCCAGTCCCTACACAATACCTCACAACCATCTGAAACTCCAGTACTAGAGGTTCTAACACTGTTTGCCTGAGCTTGGTGGCACACGCCTTTAATCCTAGCACTTGGGAGGCAGAGGCAGGTGGATCTCTGTGATTTCGAGGCCAGCCTGGTCTAAATGTGCTAGTTCCAGGACAGACTCCAAAGCTTCAAAGAAACCCTGTCTAGAAAAAAAAAAAACTGTGATTAAATTTTCTCTGATCATTAAGATTATCTAGGTATCAACTTCTCTCTCAAGAGATGTGCAACCGGAAAAGTGGGTCATAGAAGGGTTGTCAAGGAAGGTGTCCTCTCCAGATTTTCTTTAGTTCTTTGTCCACTGATGGGGCACCAAGTGTGATCTTCCACATGCTAAATACTAAGTTAACACTGTTTTGCCTTCAAGCAATTTCAACCCAAAGGTCATTCTATAAAAAACCTGAGCAACAGTTGGTGAATACCTTATATATAAGCAAAAACATTAACTGCTACTATTTTCAAATTTGAGAATTAAATTTCTATTTGCACATAGAAATAAATTATATGTAAATAAAACATAAGATGTGTAATTAAAACAAAACAATGGCAAATCTAAACTTTAATATAAAATATCTTTATGAATAATGATGACAGGATTCTTAGTAAAAAAATCACAAGCTTTGAAAGTTAAATTTTAAATAGTTCATCTAATTGATTTTTAGATATATTTTATTATTTTAACACCATTGTTTGTGTTTCTAATTTATTTTTGATGAGTGTTTTTATTTCTCATTATATCTTAAAAAAATAGCAAAAGTTGTTAATTCTGTCACAGAAAGACAGAGAAAATGTATGTGATGGCTATTCCTAAGTCTCAACATGACTGAACTGAGTACAAATGAAAAAAATAATAATGAATAGTATGTTCTACATATAACCATGAAGGTATTTCCTAAGAAGACTAACTAAGGATCAGCTCTGTCTATATGAAGAAGCACCCCCAAAATAGGAGCCCAATGGAATGAATTGGAAATAAGCCTGCTCATA
The DNA here is from genome assembly GCF_037038515.1 of Microtus pennsylvanicus. NCBI lineage: Eukaryota > Metazoa > Chordata > Mammalia > Rodentia > Cricetidae > Microtus > Microtus pennsylvanicus. Next base: position 107,929,651 of record NC_134586.1, on the reverse strand, counting down.
TGGATCTTTCTCTTCTCCTGATCATAACAAGGTAAACTGTTCTACTTCATAACCCTCTTCATGATGGGCTGAGATGTCTAGAACCATGAGCCTAGTTAGGTGATGGTAGCTCATGACTCTTGGTCCTAGCACTCAAAAGGCAGAGGCAGGAGGATCTCTGTGAGTTGAAGGTCAACCTGGTCTACACAGTGAGTTCCAGGATAGTCAGGGATATACTTTAAAACCCTTTCTCAAAAAAAATGAAAAAAAAAGAAAGAAAAGAAAAAGAGAAAGAAAGAAAGAAAGAAAGAAAGAAAGAAAGAAAGAAAGAAAGAAGGGGGGAAAAGCAAAGGAAAAAACTGTGTGACAAATCAAATGCTTTATTCATTAAATTGCACCTGTTGAGTCTTTCAGCCCGACAACGAAAACAATGTTACTAATTTATTGCATAATGAGGAGCTTGGCTGGGTTTATATTCAGTTCCTTGGCGGTAAGCTATAAACTGTTGGAAGTTTTGAAGTGGCAGAACTACCTTTATGGGTCTTAAAACAACATCTGGTAGCTTAGGGTTATGAGCAACCTCACATTACAAGCTACCCACCCAGAGGGAAAGAAAATGATTGGGCTTATTATATTCAGCCAAGCATCAAAGAAGTGATAAGCTGAGGATGGAGCTGAATTAAATAATGGATGATTCATTGAATCATACGTATTATTCAGTAAAAGTCTTGCAAAAAGAACCTTTAATATACATCCTTGGTTGGTAATACTTAGCAAATTGTCTCATACATGTGTGCCAGGAAGATAAACTAAAAATCAAAAGAAGTTCAACCCAGAATCATGCCTAGACTTTTTCTTGAGTATCTCATCTTTTGGTTGATTTTCAGACTTTTTGTATTTTTGGTGTCATTCTAAAAAATATCTGAGAGTATAGTAGGAACTCAAAATTCATAGCTATTCTCTGGAAAATGGGCATGGCCCAGAGCTGTAAAATTGTATTTGGTCTACAACTACAACCAGGCTTGTCAAGTATCTATAAACTGTGAAGTTTGAAGTTAGCTATATGTCACTGAAAATAGAAATTCAATATCTGATTGAGACACCAGACACTCTTCTAAATTCGTTTTTGTGGTAAATTGCTAAGATTGTTGTAAACTTCATTCCCACGGCTTAGTTTTAGAGGACCATCTGCTTGATACAGCTTACTAATGAACCATCTCAATTGTCACAGCAAATGGTACTGTGGCCCTCACATTTTGGAGGCTTGATCCAACTGGGAAAAGAAGGAATGAAAAAATAACAGATTCAAAAATCTAGAATCCAGTGCATCATATACTCTGATGGACACACAACAGAAACCCAGAAGCATATTTTTATTACATACATCTGAACAAAGAGGGTGATTTGTTAATATGTTAATACAGTAAGTGGTCTCTGTAGGGAAATAGTCTCAGGCTGCAGCCATCATGGAAGATAAAGCAGTGATTGATGCTTTATGGACACACTGGTAACATCTGTACTCTGATCAGGGGAAGGTTTTTCCACCTTCTGAGCCTGTCCTGGGAAAGGCTGTGATATTTCCGTAGGTTTGAGGCACTGATGTTCTTGAAATGGACATGCTCATGTCATTAATACGTATTTACTCAGGATTTCATCCATTCCACTGGTAGTTGTAAATATAAAAAAAAATTGTTTAGAGTACAAGTGAACATGGGCACATGTGCTCATATACCCATACACATATAATATCAATTCTGGGGACTGGCAAGATAATTTACTTTTAAAGTATTTAATGCATAAGCATGAAAAAAAGTTTGATCTTTAATGTTGAATGTAAAAATAAAGATGTGATGCCATCTACTTGTAAGCTCAGTACTTGGAGGTAAAAATAGGCAAAGCCTGGATCTTGCTGGCCTATCCTAATCAATAAATACCAGGTATCAGTGTCAGGCCCTCTCTTGAAAGTAACAATGTGAGAGGAACTATTTCTTAACTAAATTAACTAAGCATTTAACCACCTTGTAAAAACCTGTTTCTACTACTAAACAAATGATACTCATAGCCTTAATCAATAAAGTCTCTCTTCTTTGTGAATGGTGTTGAATGTATAATCATGGTTGCCCAAAATGCTGAGAATAAGTAAAGTATGAGAACTCAGGTTCTAAACAAGACTTTATGCCTTTTTCTTCAATGAAAAAAAAATTAGGAGCCAGACAACAGGAAGCAGGGTTTCAAAATCCTTCTCTGGGAAAAACATAGCCATTACAACCACAGCTGTAGTATATCCTATGAATTGACTCAGTGAGAGGGTTAGTCATTTCTTTCAGCTGTGAAGTTACAGGTGATCCCAACAGCCTCCAATCATTCCAATCTAATGGTTACATTGGCAACCCTGGTTACACTTAGTTGGTTCCAAAACAAAATCCAAAGCCTTGAAATTGGTAGAGAGGAGAGGCTATTTATTATTAGAGATGGGAGAAAATAAGAGTGAAGAAGAGTAACAAGAAGGTATGATATACACGAATGAAGTTGTTGAACTAAATAATAAAATAATACAAGTTTACAGAAAAGTAAAGTGGATGATTCTTAAGGAATGATGCCTAAGATTGCACTGCAGCCGCCACATGCACACACACTCACAGTTTCACAAACATAAATATGTATAAACACAGAAAAAAAAGAAAAATAGGTGAGGGAAGAGAGAGGTGGAGAGAGAGAATCATATGTGCCTGCTTCTTCAAATATTGTGTATTGCGATATTCATAGATATTCAGCATCAACAAAATTTATCTACCCCTAGACTTTATGACTTACCCATGATATAAACCTGTATCTGCAGAAAACAGACATGAATGGAAGATAAAATCAAGATATTAAAAAGAAAACAGGATAAAGCAGGAAAATAAAGGATTTGAACATTTCTGTTTGACTAGAAAATTGTTTTTGGAGATACCATCAAAATAAAAAAAGATGAAATGGAACCGTTCACAAACACATAAAAATTTGCCTTTATACTAATTATTTGGTTCCTATAAATTTACTGTTACGTTTAAATCTAGATATGATAGGAGTAGCCACAAAAGATTTTCTCCCTCTAAAAGTTACAACTTAATGCACAGGATAGCAGCATGGTGGCAATGGTTCATAGAACTGCTTAAGCTATGTCAGGATAAAAGCCAGGGCATTAATACATTTAGATGAGGAACATATCATCATAATCAGGTTATGTCTAGTTATGTTTAGCCGAACTCTGTAAATGGTTAAGTTTTACAGCAATGAAAAATTTAAATAGAAAAAAAGTAATGTACAAAAATGATTGGTTACAAGTTAATGAAAGGAATACCTCTAATGAAAAAATATAAGTGAATAAATTCTAAAGAATGTATAAGTTAATTTTGCTATTCAATTATATATACATTTCATCAAAATAAATTATGTAAAGATATATATTATTCCATCATTCAATAAAATTTAAAATAAATTTTATATGATTGCTATATTTGACATATTTTCCATAAACTTAGAAGACTCATACTTATCTTAGTTTGCTTTGGCAAGCATTACAAAACAGCATAGAATTGGTTGCTGTAATCTAGTAAAATTTCAATGGAAGGTGGATACTTTGAAACTTATTTTCACCATATAATGAGGACTGTCTTGTATCATAGGTTGGTCTTAAGATCAAATATTTTTGGGTTTTGGGAATAGAGGCATGTATCACCCTCTTTAAAAAAAAAAACACATGAGAAAGCATTCACTGTAAATTTTCTAGGTAAGAAGCCCCAAATCAAGGAGCCTAGTGTGGGAAGTCCTGAGGTCCAGTAGGACAGAAACCTCCACGAACAGAATAGCATGTCAATGTGGTCTGAATTGTTTCGGGATAATGCCCACCACCCACTTCATGTCTGGATGTTTGCATGTCCACATGGGGTTAGAAGGAAAGTAACCAAGACCATGCCCATGGCTCAGCAGCCCCCACCTGGGCAAATGGCAGGATTTGATCTGCTAGGAGTGCACGGGTAAGAGAACATGGTGGATTCTCACTGCCATACACGGAGATATTTCAAGGCCTTCCAGTGCACTGCATGGCTGATTTACCTTTAACTCAGATAACAAGTGTCTATATGCTGCGTGGTGCTCCCAGAGTTGAGGTGGTGAGCACAGCTTCCACCAGGCAGGTCAGAGGCAATGAACATGCCTCTGCCATGTTGGACTGGGTGGAGCAAACAGGCAAGGCTGAGTTGGTCCTAGCCATGCCTGCTTAGCATTAAAAAAAAACATGCCTGGTCAAAAAATAATTACAGATATGCTCTCAATTAAGACAAACTCAGATGTAAAAGACATCTAAATGGGTCACCATGTTGGAAATTATATATATATATATATATATATATATATATATATATATATATATATAGGCTTGGGAGAGAAAAGAAAAAGAGTATAGAGCATTAGAAAAAGAATTAGTCTTTAAACAGATAGTAAAAGTAATATTAAAGTATACAGACAGTCATAGAATAAAGGAGTAAAGAAAATCAAGCCATTTAAAAATGGGATATAGACAGATACTCTAGATTATGTAAATTATTGTGTTTTCTTTGAATATTTTGACTGGAGCTAAGTATAGAGAGATATTTCATTTTCTGGGCTGCTAAACTAAACCAACATACATATTTTAAAGGTACCTTGGCTTCAAAATTTGGGTGTAAGGATTTGTTGCTTTGGAAAAGAGGATCTTCTTTTGTTTCCACAGAAGATGAAAACCTATGGATTCCTCCCAGACTAGCATGGTTTGATGGACCAAGGTCCCCAAAGGTCACCATGAACACCCCCTAAAATTACTTAGCCCAACAAAAAACAGGAAGAAGTTTGGAAAGATCTATGATCAAATTCCTTAAATGATTGTTTATGTTTGCTTACATTTAAAGGGAAATATGCTATAGAGCTTTGCATTGGTATGAATCTTGGTTTATTGATACAAAACTAAGGTAGATTTTGTTCTATGTATATTTTTGCTCTTGATTAAGGTATTGTGTTTGTCCAGTTCATTTAAAAATTTAATGTGTAATTAAAACTAAAGGTTAATAAATAACAATATATATAATAGTGAAGTTTCTAGTCATATTAATTAGGTTCTAGATATATAGAGATTTATTTCACTCACACAGGTATTCTTCATCTTCATATTTTTCAGAGATCTTCAGAATATGGCATTTAAAATGTTTTACTAACTTAAGACTTTTCGTGACATGAGATACACCTGCTCCTTGACAGTATCAATTACTTCAAGAGGATGATGGATATTGAAGTGTTTCCTTAAAAAGTTTGCTAGCCATTTGGGCAAGAAACTGCTCTTTGCCTTGATTGATTGATGTTATGCTGTATGAACTGGACAGGTAGGACCCAGAAAAAAATGACTGTTAAACTTGCCTAAAGGTGAGATGTTTCCTTGGGGTTTTTGCTTCAAGAAAGAGTCTGGCAAACATTCTGTAGGATACAGAAAAAAAGTGACTGGCACACTGCCAATATAGGTGGAAGTGTCTTTGAAGCTACAGAAGCTACAGAAGAACTTTGGATGACCTTCTAGCTAGTAAAATGTCTTTGTCAGTTCTAGAGTTTTGGAAGTTGATTATACTGCATATCCTGTTTACCTAGGTAGTATATTCTGGTGTCTTTGATGGAGTAGAAGAAAAGATAGCTATAATTATACTTTTCCTTAGTTATAATAAAAGATAAAGTAGGTATAAATGCTGTAACTGTAATTCTTGCTTGCCTGGTTTGTTATATGTAATTTTACTATGCTAAAGTTTTAACTTTCCTTTTTATTTAAACAGAAAGGGGGGAAATGGAAGTGGTGTTGGAAGTCCTTCTGTATATTTTGCTTTTATTGGATAATAAAGAAATTGTTTTCAGCTAATGGCTTAGCAGAATATAGCCAGGGTGGAAAAGATATATATATATATATATATATATATATATATATATATATATATATATATATATATAGAGAGAGAGAGAGAGAGAGAGAGAGAGAGAGAGAGAGTAAGCAGAGTCAGAGATATGCCATGTACCTACCAGAGGGGAAAGATGTGAGGTTTGAGCTAGAATCTTTTCAGAAGGCCACAAGCCTCATGGCAAAATATAAAATAAAAAAATGATTAATTCTAAATGTAAGACCTAGCCAGCAATATGCTTAAGCTATTGACCAAACATTATTGCAAATAATATGGTTTCTGTGTGGTTATTTCAAGCCTGGGCACCCAGAAACAAATAGTGCCATCAATGTATGAAGTATGAGTTCATAGTTGAAAGGGTCTTCTTTTTGTCTTCTATGTAGGCACTGTTTTACTATATAGACACTCAGAGATCTAGACTTTTCATGGAAAACCTTTTTATAAATACAACATGATTTTTATAAATAGGATTATATTTTTATAAATATAGATGGTTTAGAAGATGAAGGTGTGTGGCATCAAACCTGAGTATCTGGTTTTGATTTAATAATAAATAATAATAAATATTAAAAATATTTATTGCTGCATTCTACTGAATTATTGTTGGCACATCCTTGATATTGAACTGATACAAGAATTACCACCACTGTAAACTTGTAGCTGACCTGAATTTCAAAAATTTAAGGTGAAGAAAAGTTTTAATACATTGTTTACATGTTATAAGAAAACAAAGACACAACTACTAAAGTCAATTTGCTATAATTTGAAATTTGAGTAAGTACAATTTTTTTTGAATAGTCATGAAGTATTTGGCCCATCAGGTATAATATTAAGTTTATGTCCCTCAATATCTGCTTTGTGGTACCAAAGTCCGTTCTTAGTGAAGACAATACAGATACTTTTTCTTATAAAATACTAAGTCATCAGTTTTAATTGCTAACTATTTTATAAAAAATTTAAAACAATAGAAATTTTCTCTAAATCTTCACTTTTTAGTGTCCATGTTCTCTACTTATACTCAAGTAAGCAACTTCCCTACTTCTATAAACCTAGCTGCCACTTACATATTCTATTTACTGATGTAGGCAAATTACCTCCCAAGTAATCAAAGCACTAATTAAAGCATCAGAATCTTTACTCTCCAGAGATACACCATTTTGCATAGTTAGTTACTATAAACAAAGTAATGCTTTTCAGTTTCTGAAGGATAAGAATCATTAAAACTATGATTGCTAATTACACCATATTTCTCATTAAAATACTTTTAAGACCAAAATTAAATTCCTAAATATCTTTGTGCTATAAAACCCATTTAAATGAATATGGTTATTTTTTAAGACCTTGAAAATATTTTGAAGTGTTTTCTGCACAGTGAGGCCTAGTAAAAGGTTTGCTAATGAGTTTCTTTGAACATATCAGATAATGTATGCAACACTTGTTAACTCATCTATTCTTTTAAAGATATTATTTTTGTTTATTTGGTTTATGTTTTGGGGGGATTTCATTTGCATGTTTTGATCATATTTACTCCTCATCCCCCAGCTCATTCCTCATGCACCATCTTTCCTATCTATTCAAGTGTGTGTCCACCTTACTATTATGCCACAAAGTCTTCTCCAGATTCTCAGAGATCATTGTAAAAGGGGAGGTAGAAACAGAGCAAGAGCCCGGAGTACTATATATCAGCAAAGAAACTGTATTTTTGACACACCAGAAAACCTGCATATGTGAACTCAAGATGGTTGTGACAATACACACACAAAACCTATCAAACATTCCTCAGAACATACCCTAGTAACAAGGGAGTTGAGGGAGTCCACTCTTAGCCAAGGAGTTACTTACAATTGTCAATTGCTGTGTGAAGGAGAGTTTTCTCCAGAGTTTAGCTCCTATTAAGTCCACTATCATATAATAGTAGGACACATATCCAAGAATATTGAAGCATCAAAAATAATGAGAAATAAAATAGATCCATACTGAAAAATGAAATGCAATCAATCTTTTTACAGATGTATGACTTTGTACATAAGGAAGTTTAAAACGTTCCTCAAAGTAAGAGTTTTAAAATTAATGAAATATGTTTAGTAAATTTGCAGAACACAAAATCAACATAGAAGTTTACCAGGATTCCAATAAACCATTTAAACATGTGGAAAGAAAGTACAGCAATAACAACAGTAAGAGAAACCCTCTTATCTCCACAATTATAATGTCAACAAAAATAATAAATTGCCATGACATTATTTTCTCAAAAAGTGAAAGATTTTTACATGGAAAACTGTAAAATATTGACAAAAAATTATTGTTCATGAATTAGAAACATGAGTGTTATTTTCAAAAAAAAATGATGGGGGTCCCAAGCAGAGCAACTGTGGCTGGGATACTGTGGTAGCAGTGACCCATAGGCCATGGCAAACAAGCAGGCCCTTCTTGTAACAACTGGCATCTAACATGGTTGACTATGTCCATGTAAACCCGAGAAAGCTTAAAAAGGAATTCTAGATTTTAAAAAAATGCCCATATTATCAAAGCAATATCTGAATCCAGTATTCCTGACCAAAATATGAGTTATTTTTCATAAAATGGCCTAAAACATTACAAAATTTTATAACGGCATAATAGCCCTTTATAACCAAAGCAATCATAAGATACATTATTGCTGGAAATATTTTATTCAATTATTTCAAACCATATTGCAAAGTCAATCTCATTCAAACAGTATGAAATGTGTCTAATATTTAGACCAATGGAACAGTACCGAACTGTAGATAAAAGAGATACCAAAGAAAAAAATGATAAATAACATCTGAAAAATAAACTGTAGCACCACATTCCACAGTGTTCTCTGCGTCAGGATTACTTATTGTGATCAATCAACTTGAACTCAAACTCGTTTTAAAAACATTATGATTGAAAACTTAATTCTTGGGGCTTGAATGATTGTTTAGTATTAGCAACACTTGCATATCTTACAGTGACTGAACACTCACACTGGGTATCTTACAGCTAGCCTGTGACCCTCTGCATTCACATGCTGCTTGTTTGTCCCAGTCGCCCAGAACCTAAATAATCAAACAGAAATTACACTTACTAAAACACTGCTTGGCCCATTATTACTGGCTAACTTTTTTATATTTATTGTTGGGGAAGCCACTTCTTCATTTCCTGGCCACTCTAAACCAAAACAACCACACAGAAATCTGTATTAATTGCAATACTATTTGTCCAGTAGCTTAAGTGTATTTCTGGCTTATTTTTATATCTTAAATTAACCTATTTTTATTAATCTGTGTATTGCTATGTGGCTGTGGCTTACCTGCAAATTTTTGAAGCCTCTGTACCTGGCAGAGACTACTTGGCTTCACTTCAACTCTGCCTACTCTCTCCTCCTCTATCTCCTTGGAACTCACACCTTGTTCTATTCTGCTAAGCCACTGGCTGAAACAGATTTACTCATTAACTAATAAAAGCAACACAGACAGAAGGACTTCCCACACAAAATTGCCACCCTGAATGCAACCGATCTTATCAGAACAGCTGTTTTTGGTGCACATCTCTGCTGTGAAAAGTAGTCTCAAAAAATGACTCATTGTTTTGTCCACAAACCATTTGGAATCAACGGTTTATGCTGTGTACTTGTATGACTCTTGCCTTTAGTTAATTAACACCTTTATTGTTGAGTATAGCAGACATGACACTCTAGTTAATGTAAGTCTTTTTTATTACTTTAAAAAATACCAATCCAAATTCTGATTTCCACCTTTTATCCCTCTCCCCTCCCACTCCCTCCAAATCCCCCACCCCCTCCATTATTAAGAGAGGGCAAGGCACCTGTCCTGTGGAAAGTCCAAGGCCCTCCCTACTACATCAAGGTTGAGCAAGGTATACATCCAAAGAGAATAGGATCCCAAAAAGCCAGTACATGCAGTAGAGACAAATCCCAGTGCAGTTGTCATTGGCCCTACAGTCTGCTCCAACTGACAACCACATTTAGAGGGACTATTTTGATCCCATGATCATTCTCTCCGAGTCCAGTTGCTGCTGGTGAGCTTCCATTAGCTCAGGCACATTGTCTCAGTGTGTGAACCCCCCATGCTCGTGACCACCTTGCTCATAATCTCACTTCTTCCACTCTTCAACTGGACCTTGGGAGCTCAGTGCAGTGTTTTGATGTGGGTCTCTGTCTCTATTTCCAATTCTTTTTGGAAGAAGGCTCTATGGTGATATTTAAGATAATCATCAGTCTGACTAGAGGGCAAGGCCAGTTCAGGAACCCTCTTCTCTATTGCTTAGGGTCTTAGCAGGGGTTATCCTTGTGTGTTCCTGGGAGTTTTTTTAGAGCCAGGTTTTTCACTAACCCCCCAAAAGACTACCTCAATCAAGATATCTCTTTCCTTGCTCTCATATCTGTCTTTCCAATTATCCTGTTCCCTCAAGTTATGCCCCAACCTCCCCTTCTCCCCCATTCTTCCCCTTCTTCTCTTCCTTCTAACCTCTGACTTCATGCTCCCAAATTTTGTCAGGTGATCTTATCTACTTCCAATTTACAGGTGAATCTATATATGTTTTTCTTTGGGTTCACCTTATTAGTTAGCTTCTCTAAGATCATGAACTATAGGCTCAATATCCTTTATTTCTCTTTAGAATACAATTATGAGTGAGTACATACCATATTCATTTTTTTTGGATCTGGGTTACCTCACTCAGGATAGTGTTTTCTAATTCCAACTATTTGCATGCAAAATTCAAGATGTCAATGTGTTTTACCACTGAACATTTCTCTAATGTATAGATTGCCACAATATCTTTATCCATTTTTCTGTTGAGGGGCATCTTTGTTGTTTCTAAGTTTTGGCTATTACAAATAATGCTGCTATGAACATAGTTGAACAAATGCTTTTAGTATGATTGAGCATCTATGGGTATATGCCAAAGAGGGGTATTGATGTATGCTGAGGTAGGTAGATTCTCAATTTTCTGAGAAACCACCACACTGATTTCCAAAGTGGTTGCACAATTTTGCATTCCCATCATCAGTGGATAAATGTTACCCTTACTCCACATCCTCCCCAGCATAATCTATCATTAGTGTTTTTGGTTTTAGCCATTATGACAAGTGTAAGATGGTATCTCAAGATTTTTTTTTTGATTTGCATCTCCCTGATAGCTAAGGAAGTTGAACATGTCCTTAAGTATTTTTCATCATTTGAAATTCTTCTGTTGAGAAATCTCCATTTATTTCAGTACACCATTTTTTAAGTTGGGTTATTTAGATTTTTAATGTCTAATTTCTTGAGTTTTTATATATTTTAGAGATCAGTCCTTTGTCTGATGTGGGGTTGGTGAAGATATTATCCCATTCAGTAGGTTGGCTTTTGTCTTACTGACTGTGTCCTTTGTATTACATAAGCTTCTCAGTTGTAGGAGGTTTGATTAATTCAATGTTGCTCTTATTGTCTGTGCTCCTGGGATTATACTTAGGAAGTGGTCTCCTGTGCTTATGCATTGAAAGCTACTCTCCACTTTCTTCTCTATCAGTTTCAGTGTAGATGGTTTTATACTGAGGTCCTTAAAACATTTGGACTTGTGTTTTGTTCAAGGTGATAGATATGGATCTATTTTCATTCTTCTACAGGTTAACATCCAGTTATGCCAGCACCATTTTATGGAGATTCTATCTTTTTTCATTGTATAATATTAACTTCTGTGTCAAAAATCAGGTGTTCAAAGGGTGCAGATTATCCAGGTCTTATATTCCATTGGTAAACATTTTTGTTTTTATGCCAATATCAAGCTGTTTTCATAACTGTAACCCTGTAACTGAGTTTGATGTCAGGAATGGCAATGCCTACAGAAGTTCTTTTATTGTATATTTTGGCTATCATGGGTTTCTTTGTTTTTCCATATGAAGCTGATTATTGTTCTTTCAAGGTCTGTGAAGAAATCTGTTGGGATTTTGATGGGTACTGCATTTAATGTATAGATTTCTTTTAGTAGAATTGTCATTTTTCCTATGTTGCTCCTTCCTACCAAAGTACATGGGTTATCTTTGCATTTTCTGGTATAGTCTACAATTTTTTTCTTCAAAGATTTAAAGTTCTTGTCAAATATGTCTTTCCCTTCCTTAGTTATTGTTACCCAAAGATACTTTATGCTATTTGTGGCCATTGTGAAAGGTGATATTTCTCTGATATCCCTCTCAGCTTCTTTATCCTTTGTGTATAGGAGGGCTACTGATTTTCTTGAGTTGATCTTGTATCCTGCTGTATCACTGAATGACTTCATCAGCTGTAGGATTTCTCTGGTAGCGTTTTTGTGTTCACTTATGTACACTATCATATCATCTGCAAATAATGAAAGTTTGACTTCTTTCCAATTAGAATTCACTTGATCTTCTTTTTTAAATTTTTTTAAATTTATTTATTTATTAAAGATTTCTGTCTCTTCCCCACCACCGCCTCCCATTTCCCTCCCCCTCCCACAATTAAGTCCCCCCCCCCCGAGCCTGAAAAGCAATCAGGGTTCCCTGTCCTGTGGGAAGTCCAAGAAACCCCCACCTCCATCCAGGTCTAGTAAGTTGAGCATCCAAACTGCCTAGGCTCCCACAAAGCCAGTGCGTGCAGTAGGATCAGAAACCCATTGCCATTGTTCTTTAGTTCTCAGTAGTCCTCATTGTCCGCTATGTTCAGAGAGTCCGGTTTTATCCCAGGCTTTTCCAGACCCAGGCCAGCTTGTCTTGGTGAGGTCCCAGTAGAATATCCCCATTGTCTCAGTGTGTGGGTGCACCCCTCGTGGGATGTACTCACTCATATTTGCTTTCTAGCCATAAACCAAGGACATTGAGCCTATAATTAGTGATCCTAGAGAAGCTAAATAAGGTGAACCCAAAGAAAAACATATAGGCATCCTCCTGAATATTAACTTCAGCAAGCGATGAAAGGAGACAGAGACAGAGACCCACATTGGAGCACAGTGTAGGGATAAGTCCCGCCCCTTAGGGGGCGTGTTCGCCTCGGGCTAATGTCTGCCTATAAATTTGGCGAGCATGCTCAGAGCTTCCTCTTCTACTCTCCTGGTCTCCGCGGGAACGGTGGTTCTGTAAGTCTATTTCTACATTAAATCTATATATATTTTTACAAACTGCCTGCATTCGTTTACGCCGCTACATTCTCTTAATCTCAGGGTCGTGGGTTCGAGCCCCACGTTGGGCGCCATTTGTAGTAATATGGGGCGGCGGTGGGGCTGCGTCCCCAAATCCCCAGCCGCCTGGCTCGGCTCGGCTAGCTTATGCCCCAAATAATGACACGGACACTGTATTCTTTTAAACACTGCTCTGGCCCATTTCTAATAATCTATGTAGCGCCCCTAGGTGCGCTTACCGGGAAGATTCTAGCCTAAGTCCATCCTGGGTCGGAGCTGGGGCATGGTGTGCGTCTTCCCTGGAGCAGGTAGCATGGCGTCTCTCCTGCGTCTGCTCCGGAGAGTGGAGCTGTGGAGTCTGACCTCACTTCCTCTTCCTCCCAGCGTTCTGTTCTGTTTACTCCACCCATCTAAGGGTGGGTCTATCCAATGGGCCTAGCAGTTTCTTTATTGCTTAACCAAGGAAATCAACAGATTGATATATGACACTCCCCCATCAGCACAGGACTGAAATCTCAAGGTCCAAATCAGGAGCAGAAGGAGAGAGAGCACGAGCAAGGAACTCAGGATCACTTGATCTTTTATGTTGTCTTATTGCTATTGGTAGAACTTCAAGAATGATGTTGAAGAGATATGGAAAGAGTAGACAGCCTTGTCATATACATGATTTTAGTGAAATCACTTTAAGTTCCTCTCCATTTAATTATATGTTAGCTGTTGGCTTGCTGTATATTGCTTTTATTATATTTAGATATGATCCTGTATCACTAATCTCTCCAATACCCTTATCATGAAGGGGTGTTGAATTATGTCAAATGCATTTTCAGCATCTAATGAAGTGATCATATGTTTTCTTTTTCTTTCAGTTTATTTATCTGATGGATTACATTGATATATTTTCATATACTGAACCAGCTGTGCATCACTGGGATGAAGCCTACTTGATTATAATGGGATGATATTATTTTGATGTGTTCTTGGATTTGGTTTGCCAATATTATATTGAGAATTTTTGCATTGATGTTCATCAGTGAGATTGGTTTGTTTTTTTTAATTGATTAATTTATTTTTTACTTAAAAATTTCCACCTCGTCTCCTCCTCCCATTTATCTCCCCCTCTCCCCTCCCCCTCCCTCTCCAGTCCAAAGAGCAGTCAGGATTCCCTGCCCTGTGGGAAGTCCAAGGTGTGCCCCCCTCCATCCAGGTCTAGGAAGGTGAGCATCCCACAAAGTAGGCTCCTAAAAAGCCAGTGCATGCAGTAGGATCAAAACCCAGTGCCATTGTCCTTGGCTTCTCTCTCAGCCCTCCTTGTCCAACACGTACAGAGAGTCCGGTTTAATCACATGCTCCATCAGTTCCAGTCCAGCTGGCTTTGCTGAGCTCCCATTAGATCAGCCCCAACATATCAGTGGGTGGGTGCACCCCTCGTGGTCCTGACTTCCTTGCTCATGTACTCCCTCCTTCTGCTCCTCATTTGAACCTTGGAAGCTCAGTCCAGTGCTCCAATGTGGGTCTCTGTCTCTAGCTTCATCCATGGCCAGATGAAGGTTCTATGGTGATATGCAAGATATTCATCAGTATGGCTATAGGATGGGGCCATTTCAGGCTTCCTCTCCTCAGCTGCCCAAGGATCTAGCTGGGGACATCTCCATGGACACCTGGGTATACCTCTAGAGTCAAGTATCTTGCCAACCCTAAAATGGCTCCCTTACCTAAGATATATACTTCCCTGCTCCCATATCCACCCTTCCTCCATCCCAGCCATCCCATTTGCCCAAGCTCTCCCCATCCCCCCTTCTCACTTTTTTCTCCCCATCTCCCCTTACTCCCACCCCACTTCTCACCCCCAAGTTTCCAATTTTTGCCTGGCAATCTTGTCTCCTTCCAATATCCAGAAGGATGTTTTTCTTTGGGTTCACCTTCTTATTTAGCTTCTCTAGGATCACGGATTATAGGCTCAATGTCCTTTATTTATGGCTAGAATCCACTTATGAGTTAGTACATACTATATTCATCTTTTGGGTCTGGGTTACCTCACTCAGGGTAGTGTTTTCTATTTCCATCCATTTCCATGCAAAATTCAAGATGTCATTGTTTTTTACTATTGAGTAATACTCTAATGTGTACATATTCCACACTTTATTCATCCATTCTTACATTGAGGGGCATCTAGGTTGTTTCCAGGTTCTGGCTATTAAAAATAATACTGCTATGAACATAGGTGAACAAATGCTTTTGTAGTATGATAGAGCATCTCTTGGATATATTCCCAAGAGTGGTATTGCTGGATCCTGGGGTAGGTTGATCCCAAATTTCCTGCTAAGTTTCTGTCTGCTTGACCTGTCCATTGATGAAAAAGGGGTGTTTAAGTCTCCTATTATTAGTGTGTGGGATTTTATTGTGTGATTTAAGTTTTAGTAATGTATCTTTTTCATGTGTTGTGCTCTAATATTAGGGGCATTGATATTCAGGATCGAGACTTTGTCTTGATGAATTTTCCTGTTATGAGTATAAAGTGTCTTTAACCATCTCTTCTGATTGATTTTATTTTAAATCATTTTTATATATTAGTATAGCCACACCCTCTTTTTTCTTAGGTCCATTTGATTGGAAAACCATTTTTCAACCTGTTACTCTGAGCAAGTGAATATCTTTGAGGTTGAGGTGTGTTTCTTGCAAACAGCAGAATGCTGGATCCTGTTTTCCTATCCATTCTTTTAGACTGTGTCTTCTTCTAGTTGAATTAAGTCCATTGAAACTAAATGATATTAATGACCAGTGGTTGTTAACTCTAGTTATTCTTTGTTGGTAGTGTTTGTGTGTTGCTCTTCTTTGGGTTATGTTATTTGAGGGTTGTCAGATGTCTACATTATTGTTGGTATTATTAGCTTCCTTGGGTTGAGGTTTTCCTTCTAGTATTTTTTGTAAGGCTGCATTTGTGGATACATATTGTTTAAATCTGGTTTTGTCATGGAATATCTTGTTTTTTCCATCGATGGTAAAGGAAAGCTTTGCTGGCTATAATAGTCTGGGCTTGCATCCGTGGTCCCTTAGTGTCT
Source organism: Microtus pennsylvanicus (assembly GCF_037038515.1). Lineage (NCBI taxonomy): Eukaryota > Metazoa > Chordata > Mammalia > Rodentia > Cricetidae > Microtus > Microtus pennsylvanicus. The sequence continues at coordinate 107,913,519 of NC_134586.1, read as the reverse complement.
GCAGCAAATCTACCCAAGGCCTTCTGACTTTCATCGTTTCCATTGGGAAGTCAGGTATAATTCTGATAAGTTTACCTTTATATGTTATTTGACTTTTTCCTTTGCAGCTCTTAATATTCTTTCTTTGTTTTGTATGTTCTGTGTTTTGATTATTATATGGTGAGGGGATTTTTTTTTTGATCCAGCCTATTTAGTGTTTCATAAGCTTCCTGTACCTTCATGTGTTGTGTTAGGAGTGGCGGGGCTGCGTCCCCAGCACCCTGGCCACCTGGCTAGCTTATGCTCCGAAATAATAACACACAAACTGTATTCTTTTAAATACTGCCTGACCCATTAGTTTCAGTTTCTTATTGGCTAGCTCTTACATATCGATCTAACCCATTTCTATTAATCTGTGTAGCCCACGAGCTGGCTTATCAGGAATGATCTTAACCTGCGTCTACCTGGAGTGGGAGAATCATGGCGACTCCCTGACTCAGCTTCTTTCTCCGAGCCTTCTGTTCTGTTTACTCCTCCCACCTATGTTTTAACCTATGAGGGTCAAACAGTTTCTTTATTGCTTAACCAATGAAATCAACAGATTGATATATGACACTCCCACATCATTCATGGGAATATCTTTCTTTAGATTGGGAAAGTTTTCTTCTATAATTTTGTTGAATATATTTTCTGTGCCTTTGAGCTGGAGTTCTTCTCCTTCTTCTACACCTATTAGTCTTAGGTTTGGTCTTTTCATAGTGTCCCAGATTTACTGAAAGTTTTGTGTTAAGAATTTGTTATATTTAATGTTTTCTTTGACCAGTGAGTCTATTTCCTTTATAGTATCTTCAGTACCTGAGATTCTTTCTTCTATCTCTTGTACTCTGTTGGTTATACTTGTCTCTGTAGTTCCTGTTTGTTCACCCAGATTTTACATATCCAGCCATTCCTTGGTTTGTATTTTCTTTATTAACTCCATTTCAGTCTTCAAGTCTTGAACTGTGTTGAACTGATTGGTTTTCTTGAGTATCTTTGAGGGATTTATTAATTTCTTCTTTTTTGTTTATCTTTTATCCCATTTCCTTAAGGGAATTTTCCACTTCCTCTTTTAAGATCTCCATCATTTTCATAAAGTTACATTTAAGTCTTTTTCTTCTACTTCTTCTGGGTTAGGTTGATCAAGTCTTCCTGTTGTGTGTCCACTGGATTCTGGTGTTAACATGTTGTTTTTTTAGGATGTTGGAGGAATTCTTATATTGACAACTATCAATCTTTCCCTTCAAATGAGGCCAGCAGAGTCTTGGCATCTTAGTCTGATCTTTAGCTGTGGATGTCTGAGTACCTGGTAGTTTTTCTTGGTCTGTCCTCTCTTAGGTCCCCTAAGTATTGGAGCAAGCTCTCTTGCTGGGTTCTCTCTCGTCCTCTCAGCATTGGAGCAGGTTGTGTTGCAGAGTTCCAAGTACCTCACAGGAGAAAGCTATTCACTAACTCTTACATCTTAATTTAACTCATCTTCATTAATCTCTTTATCACCATGTGTCTGTGTCTTACCAGTAAGAATCTAACCAATGTCCATCTCAGGTGGAGAACCATGAGTTCTCTCTGGCTCTACCCTTCTTCTTTCTAGCATACCAACTAACTTTCCCAGCCTAGTTCTGTTCTTTCCTGCCATAGGCTCAAAGTAGTTCTTTATTAACCATTGAAAGCAACACATAGAAGATAGACATCTCATACTCTTTTAGCCAACAGTCTTTAAGATATCAGCCCACTTGGACATGGGTTTTTATACTGTACACACACACACATGCACACATGCACACACACCTCCTATCCATGTAATAACCCTGAGAAGCATGAAAATACTAAATAAGTATAGAGGTCTCCTTTCAATAAAGGAGTTTTAAAAAAAGAGGCTGTTAATATATAAAAACATAAAATTACAATCATATTATATACAATAGCAATTTCATTATCACTAAAGTGTCAAAGGAAAATGTAAATGTTTTTCAAAAAAAAAGTATTCAATTGCTGGAAGTTTCTGTTGTCTCAAAGCCTTATTATCAACTGCTTTCCAATCCCAAGTTAGAACAGGTCATGAATATAATCACTTCATTTTTTTTAATTTACAACAAAGAGGTCATTTTTCATTAGCTATGAACTTTTCATTATGTTCAAGACAAGACAAGGTAGACAATTCTACTCTAGTGGCCATCTTTATTTCAGCGTCCTAGTCCACTTGATATGTAAAGACTATTCCCATCATGTTGCACCTGAGAAAAAGAAACTGTAGATATTTTATACAAAATGTTTACCTTAGTGATTGAATATATATGTTCCACTTATGAAAGGAAAAGAAAGGAAGAAGTGGTTCTTCTGAAAACAAGAATAGGTCAAGTGCATATATATGAAGAGAAAACCATCCTCAATCCCTACATTGGGATCACTTTGTGTGGAATAGCTGCTGAATTGCTGAAGAATGAAAGATTCATCTAGACACAGTGAGAAAAAGCTGAGCACCAAATGTTTGAATGTGGTAATGAACTTCCAAAATGATCTTGCTTTCTTTTCTGTCTCACCTTGAGAAAAAAACAGAAAGTAAAATTTAGGTTGCTAGACTACAGGCTTCCAAACCATATCCCAGAGTAGAGAGAAATCATATGAATTAAATACCATAGAATTATTAAATATAAGATTTGAAAATAGGTAAGAGGCTAGAATAGCTCAGTATTACATAGTCAGCTGATATTAAAATATACCTTAAAGAAAGAGAGATTAACCGATGGGTTGTAGTAAACAGTATCAGCCTTCATGATAACAATACCAATGATGTTGAAATCATCTACAAATAAAAAAAAATAAACCAGAATTTGAATAAAAAACCTGGAAAAGTTAAAGTTGGTCTACCTTACAATTATTTAAATTCTCAATTTAAAAGTTGTCACAAGAGATTGCCTTTGGTTATCAACAGATTATTGGCTTATAAATACATATAAACTCTAAAGCTCTGCATCAGTTTATAGTCTTGATTTTAGCAGTCTCTGGAATATGTAGATTTAGTAGTCTGAAGGAAAGAAAGACAAAAAGATCTTATGATGTTTTAATTAGATAACATCTATTTGAATTGTTTTTCATGTACATATTACTTGTAGAAGAACACAGCTGTTGCTCTCTATGAAGGAACAGCTGTAATGTTGTTACAATTGTCTACACCATCAAATCCCTATATAAAAAAAAGTTTGGATAAGATTATTTCTGTGCAATGCAGAGATCATAATAACAATAAAACATAACAAGTGGTAGAACTACATACCTACATAACTTCTCTCTGTGAAAGAATTGATTATGGTGCTTAACTATCCAGTTCTGAATTTTATTTGGCAAAATATTATAGCTTAAAATTTATTTCCAATCTTTTAAAAACTCTGTATAGTAAAGATAATAAAATTAGATATCTTACCTGGATTTTCATAAACTCTTTACAATTTTACCCAGATGTCCCTCCTCAGTAATTTTGCCCTTATTTACATCTTCAAGCAAGATAATTTTTATGAAAATATGTGCAAGTTGAAGTAAGCTCCATGGCATAATAGAATGGGGTGTCACTCACTCTGTCCTTTTGGTTCATAACAGAAGTTTGTTCTAGCAGTCTTTGAGATACGTGGTAAAAGAACCAAGCCTTTCCAAATTCATCAACAGTTGGGTTATATTTCTATATACTTTACTTTCACTCAGTTTTAAAAATTCAAGATACATAAAATCAAAACATCAAGTTATAACTTTAAAAAAGGATATCAGGAATAATGTGTTTAAGTTGGCCAAATTATACAAAATGCATTTTGTGTGTTGTAATTTGAAATACTTAAATGCCACTCATAACATTGCCTTTGTAATCTGGACTATATCATGCTTCAACATCAAAATAAACACCTTTAGTTCTTAAACAGGTCAAAGGGGTGCATGCCTTTAATCCCAGCAGTGGTGAGACAGACACAGGAAGATCTCTTAGTGAGGCCAGCCTTGTCTACAGAGTGAGTTCCATAACAGCCAGAACTACACAAATAAAGCCTGTGTTGAAAAACAAACAAAGAAAAAAAAAAACGGTTTTAGTTCTTTACATGTTTGTTAGTGAGGACTAAGAACAACAACATATTCATAAGTTATGTTGTAAAAGTAAAATAAGTTTCCATAAGTTTCACTAGTTGTTTACCATTTATTGCCTCATCTTGGTAAAAATGCAATACAATATTTTCCTGTGCAAATATGGTACTAAAATAATGTAAAATATCTTAAAAATATGTGCTGGTGTTTCTAGTCCATAAGAAAAATGATAAAGAAGTAAAGTGTATGAATCATGCCTATAGCCCTACTACTTGAATAGATGAGGCTAAAGATCCTAAATAGGAAGCTATCCTAGGCTTAATAGCAAATATGAGGTCATGTTGAATCATGTAGTGGGATTTTATAAAAATAATTCAAGGTCATGGATTAGAAATTACAGATTAATTGGTTTGTCAATTCTTTTCTTCTAAATTCCTAAAGCCTCTCAATCCTGGAACAGCAGTAAACTATTACAGAGATAAGAAAGAAAAGGTTTTGAGGAGTACCGATATTTGATGGAAAGCTTAACTCATTTAACATTTCAAGGCTTCAGTATTCTCAGACCATTAGGGAGATAGTACATTCAGTTTAACACCTTAGTACTCTGAAAATAAAATTATTCTTTTAGTAGCTTAAAGTTCTTGGTGAAGTTTAAAGGCAAAAAAAAAATAAAATAAAGATCCTGAACTAGGTGGGACTGAGAGCATGGGCCCATCCTTCTCTTTATATTTAGTAGAAAAATAATCAAGGGAGTATTGAGTCATGTCTAGGCAAGAGCAATAACATTTAATGAATAGGCCTCAGAAAATGGCCTATCCTCCAAGATGTGCAATATATTTTGCCTGACTGATGAAACTTAAGAAATAGCATTGGAGGTAATTAATCAGTGCTGGCTCCTCACTCCAAAAGTAGAGCAGAATGAGCAATAACAGCACTGTGTAGACTAATTACTAAGAATATTAAAAAGGGAATCATGGCTTGGCTCACAGCCAAACAAAAATAAGTAAAGGAATCTAGAAAAAAAGTGATCCCTCATTGCCTAATTATAGTCATTTCACTAAAAGCGAAGAAGTAAATAAGTATCTTTTGTGATTTGAGAGACTCAGAAAAGTCACAGAATAAGCTTGATTCTAGAGTAAATAAAATTTCAATTACAGTATAAGTTCTTCTTTAGTGACTTTTCACAGGGGATCCATCTGTAAGTTTGAATATTTACAAATATTTATTGTTTCCATGAAGTCATTGTCAGCTAACCTGTAAATATGGATTCTCCTGGCAAAAAGCTAAAAGAGCAATGGGATTTCCTAGCTTGTGCTTTGGTGTTACTCATTGGAGAATTGCTTAGCATATTTTAAAAATGTATGCTACAACTATGCATTGAACAACTATGCTGAATGACATACCCATGCAAAATACATCGAAAAGAACTAAATAGGTGTTGTATTAGCATGGTTTTCAACTCTGCAACAAAAACTGAGATAAAAATATATGAAGGAAAAAGATTTATCTGCATTCAAGATATTAGGGGCTTATTGTTTCTCTGATCCTGTCATACCAAGCCTATGACAGCACAGTAGAAGTTATGTGGCAGAAGGAATACCCACATCATGGTTGCCATGATTCAAAAGACAGAGAGAGGTGAGGGTGCAGAGCTCAGACATATATTCCAAGTGAAGGTCCCCAATAATCTAAATTCCTCCTAATAGGTTCTTCCTTTTCAAAGTAATATTAAGTAATGACCAAGCTTTATCATATGATCATTTGTGGGATGGTAAAGACCTAAATAAGAAGCACAAAAGTAAAAAGGCAAACTTCTGGTTTTATAAGACATTTTAAGAAGCACTCTGTATGTGTGTGTGTGTGTGTGTGTGTGTGTGTGTGTGTGTGTGTGAATATTTTGTAAATGACATAGAAAATAGTATTTTGCAAGCTTACTTAAAAATGCATTGTTTGTGTGAAAATTTGTAAATGCCATAGGAAATACTATTTTGTAAGCTTACTTAAAATATGTTGTGTGTGTGTGTGTGTGTGTGTGTGTGTGTGTGTGTGTGTGTTTGTATGTGGTTACATATACACCTAGTTTAACTGGAATTACTCCACTGCTTAGGGAGAACATGCTCCCATAAGAACTGTAAACTCTAACAAAACAGCCAGTACTAAGGAGCAGATATGTCTTTTTGAGTTGTTAGTCAAGGGTTGTCTAAGAGATTCTGGAAATGATGTAGACTGCTACTATTGGCTATAATTTGCCCTAAGAACTTGAAAGACACATGGACACAGCATATAAAAACATTGAGCTGTAATTGACCTGGAAGTCTCTCTCAGTATCTGTGCTAATGGGCCTATGTTTAGGAAGTGGTCTCCTGTTTCAATGCATTCAAGCATATTCCCACCTTCTCTTCTATAAGGTTTAGTATGGCTGGCTTTATGTTGAGGTCTTTTAGACTTGAGGTTTGTGCATAGTAATAGATATGGATCTATTTTCATTCTTCTACATGTTGATATGCAGTTATGCTGGCAGCATTTGTTGAATATGCCTTCCTTTTTCCATTTTATATTTTTAGCTTCTTTGTCAAAAATCAGGTGTTTGTAGGTGTGTGGATTAATATCTGGGTCTTTGACTCAGTTTCATTGGTCCTTTTCTCTGTTGTTATGCCAGTACCAGGCTGCTTTCAGTACTTTAGCTTTGTAGTAGAATTCAAAGTCAAGGATTGTGATGCTTCCAGAAATTTCTTCATTGTACAAGATTGTTTTGGTTACCCTGAGTTTTTTGCTTTTCCATATGAAGTTTAGTATGGTTCTTTCCATGTCAGTGAATAATTTTTCTGGGATTCTGATGGGCATTGCATTGATTACTTTTTGTAAGACTGTCATATTTAATATGTTAATTCTACCAACCCAAGAGCATGGGAGATCTTTCCACTTTCTGGTGTTGTCTTCAATTTCTTTCTTCATAAATTTAAAGTTGTTTTTATTCAACTTGCTTTGTTACAGTTTCTTCAAGATAATTTCTGCTATTTGTGGTTATTCTGAAGGCTGATATTTCTCTGTTTTCTTTCTTGGTCCATTTATAATCTGTATAAAAGAGAGTTATTGATTTTTTTGAGTTAAACTTTTGTCCTGCTACATTTTGAAAGTTTTTATGAGTTGTAGAGGATTCTTGGTAGAATTTTTTGGGGTTGTTTATATAAACTATCATCAGCAAATAGTGAGATTTTCATTTCTTCTTTTCTGATTTGTATATAATTGATCTCCTTCTGTTTCTTAGTGCTCTAGCTATGATTTAAAAAACCATGTTGAGTGAATACAGAGAGAGTAGACAACAACCTTGTCTTGTTCTTGATTTCAGTAGGATTGCTTTGAGTTTCTTTCCATTTAGTTTGATGTTGGCTGTTTGATTTTATATTGCTTTTTTTATGCTTAGGTATGTTTCTTGTATCCTTGTTTTATCCAAGACCTTTATCATGGAGAAATGTTGTATTTTTTTGAATAGTTTTTCAGCATCTAATGAGATATTCATGTGGTTTTTATTTTTCAGTTTGTTTATATGGTGGATTAAGTTGACAGAGTTTTGTATGTTGAACCATCCCAGAACCACTGGGATAAAGCCATCTTGGTCATGGTGGATGACGGTTTTGGTGTGTTCTTGGATTTGATTTGCCAGTATTTTATTGAGTATTTTAACATCAATGTTCATGAGTGAGATTGGATTGTAATTCTCTTTCTTAGCGATGTCTTTATGTGGTTAGGGTATCAGGGTAATTGTAGCCTTATAAAAAGAGTTTGGCAATGTCCTTTTGTTTCTATTGTGTGGAACAATTTGAGGAGTATTGTAGAATTTGGAGCTGAAATCATCTGGTCCTAAGCTTGCTTTTGTTGTTGTTGTTGTTGTGAGACTTTTGATAAGTTTCTGTTTCTTTAGTTATTATAGGTCTATTTAATTTGCTTATCTGGTCTTTACTTAATTTTAGTCAGTGATATTTGTCTAGAATGTTTGGACTCATCAATTTTCAATCAGCTATGTAAGTGTTATCTTCTGAAACAGAACCTTAACATCAGTTTGGGGAGAGTAAGTAAAAGTTTTGACAAAAGCCTAGTTTTCTTGGGGGCCCTTTTGTACAACTAATCCACAAATGCAAACTATTATTTTTTATTGGATAATTATACTGTTTGTTGACTGCAGATATCCACTTGGTGCTTAATCTGCCTTGTTTCATTGTTTTTGTTTCTTTCTTTGCTGATTTCATTTTGATCATATACATAGGTGTACATATATTCTTCTACAGCTTTAAGGTTTTATAGGAATCCTCAACTGTCCCTTAGCTTTAGTTGCCCACCTTTATTCTCTTTTCATCTCTCATTCTACCTATTTGATCCACTTTTTTACAGCTTTCCTCACCCATCTACAACAATCTCTTCTATTTCCCCTTCCTAGAGAAATCTATTCCTCATCTAATCACTAAATCCATACATATCTCTGTTCTTATATAGATATTTTTATCATCTTTGAAGATTTAACAGCTAATATTCATATATAAGCAAAATTATACCACATTTTTCCTTCAGTTAGTAGTTATTTCACTTGGGATATTTGTTTTCTAGCTCCATAAATTTGCTTGCAAATTTATAATTTTATTTTTTTAACAGATGAAAAATACTCAATTTTCTATGTATACCACATTTTCTATACTGTTAATTTATGGAAGGGCATTTATGTATTTTTGTTGTTTCCAAATTCTGAGTATTATATATAGGCAGGAATGATTATGGTTGAATAAGTTTCTCTGTATTAGGATAAAGAATCATATGGGTATTTTCTTATAAATATTTGGATCTAGAGATTGATTTATTGACAATTTCCAGAGGAACTGTCAAATTGATTTTCATAGTCTTTGTAGAACTATGCTTTCCCTCCAGTAATAGATAAATGTTTCCTTTACAATACACATTTGCTAGCTGTCTTTTGTTTTAATATTTTGAAATAATACATAAATAATAAAATCTACAAGAAACAGCAATAACATTCATGTAAATCAAGTAGAATGTGTTTTCTATGTTCACTGCAACCATATGCAAAATTTCTAATTTTAAGTACATGCTGATAACTAAGGAAAACTATAACTATATATTCTTTAACTCCAGCAAAGACTCCAGAAGGATTATAATATTACCAAGTAAACAGAAAGTGCATTGTAAGCAACTTCAAAAACTCTATAATTTATAGATACATTTCACTGCCTGTATACCCAAAGTCCTTTTGTACCATTTGGGCATCCATCTTTGCACTACAAGCCCATTTTATTAAGCAGACTTTTCCATGAAGCACAAAACTTCAAAGACAGTTCTACCTATGTGGGCAGTTTGTCTGTCACTTTTCTCTGTGTCCTGCAGAATGTCTAACAGACACTTTCATGAAGCAAGAACCCCGGGAAATCATATCACCTTTAGGCAAGTTTAGCAGTCATTTCCCTGTGCTCTTATATATCCAGTTTAAACAGCATAGTATCACAGAGTCTAAGCAAGAACAATATCATGCCCAAAAAGCTAACACAGCTCCATGAGGAGCCACTTCCATGCCCCTCTTCCTTTTGAAGTAATTGGTATTGCCAGGAGCACATGCATTTTATTGTCATGATAAGTCCTAAATTCTTAAAACATTTTAAATGCCATATTTTGATGGTTTCTAAAAGATTTGAAGAATACCTATCTAACTGAGATATATATATATATATATATATATATATATATATATATATATATATATATATCTAGAAAACTTAACTAACATGACTACAGGCTAGACTATTATAGATGATTATTCATTATCCTATATTTTCAATTATACATTATATTTTTAAATGAGTTGGACAAACACAATACCTTAATCAAGGTAAGAAATACATATACACAGTATAAAAAATATTGACCTAAATTTTGTATTAATAAACCAAGATCCATACCAATGCAAAGTTTTTATTTCTATAGCATATACCCTATAAATATAAACAAACACTTATATTGTAAATATAAACAATCATTTAGAGAATTTGGGCATAGTTCTCTCCAAACTACTGTTTTTCGATGGGCAAAGTATTTTGGGGGGATATTCACAGTGACTTTTCAGGTGGTCTTGATCCATCAAACTACACTAGTGTGGAAGGAATCCATAGGTTCTCATCTTCTGTGGGAACAAAAGGAGAATCTCATTTTCAAAGCAACAAATCCTTAGACCCAAAGTTTGAAGACATGATACCTTTAAAATATCTATGCTAGTTTAAATGAGTACCCCGTACAATAAAATGTTTCTCTGTATTTAGCTCTTTCATAGTCAGAAAGTTAAAGAAAACATAGTATACAGAATCCAGAGTCTCTGTATATATTTTACCATTAAGTGGCTTATTTTTTATCTATTAATTTTTTAAACAAGTTTAATATTTATTTTATTATCTTACTCCTTTAATCTATAATTGTCTGTACTCTTTTATATTACCTTTAATGTCTCTTTACTCTTGTTCTTCTCTCTCCCAAGTCTATGTATATTTTTTTAAAAACATTCGTTTAGAGTTTATTTTTATGTCAGAATATGTTCTATTGTGTATCTGTAATTGTTTTCTGTCCAGGAATACTTTTTAAAATGCTAAGCAGCAACTAAGACTACTTTGTATTTTAGCACTGCCTAGTCCAACATGGGAAAGCGGAGAACTACTTAGCATGAGCCATGCGCAAAGCCCCACTTTTAGGCACATAGTGCATCTATGTTGCCATTAAGCAAGTTGTTGTATTCTGTTCACAAACTCCATTTAAATGGTTGGCCTCCTGAAAGAGCCAGAGTTCATGCTGGCAACATGGCCCAGGAAGCTGTCATTTCAAAACTGTGAAGTTTTTTTTTTTTTCTGTTACTACTGAATAAGAAAAAACCCCTCTTAAAGGCTTCACTGTGTTAAGGCATGGTTAACTCTGCTCTCTTTTTTTGCCTAGAATTTTACAAATTCTCAAAAGTTGTCAGTGGATTTTAGTTGGTCACATTGGTCCCAATTTGTAGATGGAGAGCTGCTTGATTGTTCCCAGCTGCTCAGCCATGAAATAATTACACAGAAACTGTATGAATTTTATCACTGTTCGAGCCATTAGCCTTGGCTTTTTATTGGCTAACTTTTATATAATTTAACCCATTTCTATACATTTATATTTTATAATGAGATTTGTGGCCTACCTGAAAGATACTGGCTGGCATTGTGTCTTTCTCCTTTGGTGCTCCCACGGCTCTCTATAAACTCTGCCTTCTTTCTCCTAGCATTCAGTTTAGTTTTCCTTGCCTATTTCTGTTCTACCCTGCTCTGCTATAGGCTTAAAGCAGTTTCGTTATTCACCAATGGTATTTATACCAAACAGAGGGGAATCCTACAACAAATTTCTCTTTCTTTTCTTTTTCCAAAGAGATCACTGAGCCTACCTAATTTCCACTTTAACCCTTAATCCTATAAAAATTACAATCAAACCCTAATTGATGTCCCTAACCTTAAGCGTAATCTTTGTTGGGATAAGGGACACTGTCTTCAAGAATTACTTTCAGCTATCATGGGGGCAATGCTCTGTCTTCAGGACTCTGTGAAAGTAAAATGATGATTAAGTTTCAAGATTTCAGTATGGTATAATTGCAAATAGTCTTTAAGTACTCAGTAGGATTTTTCTGAGGTTCCAATTTGGAGTTCTGGCCAGGATGTTATAAAAGGTACACCATTTCAACTAACAACATTGGAACCATCTTGAACAGGTGCTACCCAAAACTGGTCTTATAGTAGAACTATCAACCTCAGGGCTTCATATCAGCCAGGTGAAGTTGTTGTTGTGGGGCCCCTACTTTTTCCTGGAAACTTCAAAGATTACGCCAGGAAAATTCATTGTTCTTAATGGAAAACTTAAACTTTATTTATATATTTATATTTTTATATATATTTATAGACATATATCTAATGAAAGGTAAAATAAAGATAGAAAATAGGTATGGAGAAAAGTAATTTTTTCCTAAATTCTTTCTTCTTTCTGCCCCATAGGAGATGGATCCTAACATTTCATGTGACAGAAACTCAATTATTCTTCTTGAAACATGTTTGGATTTAGAGAAGGATAGAGCCATTATCCACGTTCAAAACCAGTCTTAATTTTTAAGTACTTCATGACTATTACTCTAGTGGGCAGAATATATATTTTATCAATAATTTTTACCCTCAGATAACCTGTCCTCATAAGTCATAATTCTCTTTGCTTGATGATCCCATCTGAATCATCATCTTTTCCTCTTTAGGAATCCAAATGTCTACCATCTCTTGACTTTTTGAAGTTGAGTATTTTCCTGCAAAGACAAGAACAGAAACCTGCCCCAACCCCTATCAAGTTTCCTTAACACCATATCGTTGTCACCTCTGTGGATGAGCTGCCAATTCTTTTTCTTTTCTTTTTTTTTGTAATTCTTTTTTATTTATCTATCTATCTATCTATCTATCTATCTATCTATCTATTTATTTATTTATTTATTTATTTTTCATTGAGAAAAGAAAGAAAAAAAAAACAAGTTTCCACCTCCTCCCAGCCTCCCATTTCCCTCCCCCTCCTCCCACCCTTCTCCCCCTCCTCCCACACTTCTCCCCCTCCCTCTTCAGTCCAAAGAGCAGTCAGGGTTCTCTGCCCTGTGGTAAGTCATAGGTCCTCCCCCCTCCGTCCCTATCTAGGAAGGTGAGCATCCAAACTGGCTAGGCTCCCACAAAGCCAGCACATTGCGTAGGATCAAAACCCCGTGCCATTGTCCTTGGCTTCTCCTCAGCCCTCATTGATCGCCGTGTTCAGAGAGTCCAGTTTTATCCCATGCTTTTTCAGTTACAGTCCAGCTGGCCTTGGTGAGCTCCCAGTAGATCAGCTCCACTGTCTCAGTGGGTGGGTGCACCCCTCGTGGTCCCGACTTCTTTGCTCATGTTCTCCCTCCTTCTGCTCCTCATTGGGACCTTGGGAGCTCAGTCCAGTGCTCCAGTGTGGGTCTCTGTCTCTATCTCCATCCATCACCAGATGAAGGGTCTATGATGATATGCAAGATATTCGTCAGTATTGCTATAGGATAGGGTCATTTCAGGTTCCCTATCCTCAGCTGCCCAAGGAACTAACTGGGGACCTCGGCTTGGGCTCCTGGGAGCCACTCTAGGTTCAAGTTTTTGCCAACCCTAAGGTGGCTCCCTTAACTAAGAATTGTGCATAGGACAAGAGCATTTGTTCAACCATGTTCATAGCAGTATTATTTGTAATAGCCAGAACCTGGAAACAACCTAGATGCCCCTCAATGGAAGAATGGATGAAGAAAGTGTGGAATATCTACACATTAGAGTACTACGCTGCGGTAAAAAACAATGACTTCTAGAATTTTGCATGCAAATGGATGGAAATAGAAAACACTATTCTGAGTGAGGTAACCCAGACCCAAAAAGATGAATATGGGGTGTACTTACTCATAATTGGTTTCTAGCCATAAATAAGGGTCATGGAGTCTACAATTGGTGATCCTAAAGAAGCTAAGTAAGAAAGTGAACCAAAGGAAAAACATATAGTTACCCTCTTGGCTATGGGAAGTAGACAAAATTGCCAGGGAGAAAATTGGGATCTTGGGGGTGGGGTGGGATGGGGGTGAGGGGAGATGGGGAAAGAAAAGGGAGAAGGGGAGGATGGGGGGAACTTGGGGAAAAAGGAGGATTGGGATAAAGGAAGGTTGGATAGGGGAGCATGGAAGCCAATTCTTTTTCTTAAGAGGTGTCTTTTTCAAACCAAATCTTCATTAACGTTGATGTTATCTATTGCTTTTCTTGTCCTGTAGCAACAAGAGCAAAACCCCTTCTTCAATGTATCACATCTCCTGGTTTCCTTTGTGAGCTCAACACATCATTGAAATGCACTGGCTGGTTTAATTCAGAAGTGTTTTCTGTTATCCAGTGTCTTTGTGTTGTTGCTATCCCTTTCTCGTTGGTGTTAAGAAAATTCAAATTTAATAAATCATTATGCAGTCTATTCCTGGGGGCATTTTCCATCCCTTTCTGTTTATGGTATTCTTTATAGTTTAACTTGATCTTTCTATAACTGGTTGTATTGTAGGATTGCTTGGTATACCTGTAATATCCTTTATATTATAATGAGTAAAAAACACTTTCACATTCACATCAATGTTCTTGAATGAGATTGGTCTGTAATTCTCTTTCTTATTAATGTCTTTCTGTGGTTTGGGTATCAGGGTAATTGTAGTCTCATAAAAAAGGAGTTTGGCAAATTTTCTTTTGTTTCTATTGTGTGGAATAATGTGAGCATTATTGGTCTTACTTCTTCTTTGAAAGTTTTATAGAACTTTGAGCTGAAACCAACTGGTTCTGGGCTCTTTTTTTGTAGGGAGACTTTTGATGACTCTTTTTATTTCTTCAGTAGTTATAGGTATGTTTAATTTGCTTATATGATCTTGATTTAATTTTGGTAACTGACATTTATGCAGAAAGTTGTCCATTTCTTAGAGATATTTTCTGGACAATTATCTGTTTTTATTTGTGCAGGTATAACAATGATGGCCATAAATTACCATAAATGCATAATAAAATTGAACCAGCCTTTTCTGAGCTAAAAACAGTTTCACATTGAAAACCTCAATAAGTGTCAATGGTGTGGTGTACATATTTTAATTATCCAAACTCTGTAAAGTAGAACACATCCATCTGCCATATTTTATTCTTTTGAGTACCCTTTGGGTTACTCCCTTCAGGTATCAGTGTTTGGTTATAGAAATTACAAGTAGGATATCTCTTTATAATCTCCTTAGCTTGTTGCCATGTAATACATGGCAACATTTGCTATTACCATAATATTTTTTTATGAAATTGTGAAGCCTTCAGGATATTTCCAATCAATAATCGATCCATTTCTGCATTACCTTGTGATAGAGGACCTGGCAGACCCTATGGGACTGAGTGTGTGTTATGTTTATGAGACAAAGCCTATTCATGATTATTTCTTGCACCTGTATGAATAATAAAGTCAGTTCTGCATAATCTGGTATAAATTCAGTAGTTTCAATATGCAAAGCAACTCATTCTGCATATTGTAAATCAGTAACTATATTGAGTGTTTTTTATACTTTTTAGTACCATGAGGATAGTATATAATTCTGCCTTTTGAATAGAATTATAAGTGCTTTGTTCCACTTTACTTACACCTTCTGATTTGTAACCTGCCTTTTCTGTTTTATTTGCATCATTATGAATGTATGGGCTCCAGTTATTGGTGTGTCACATACAATGCCGGGAAGTATCTAAGTAGTTCTCTTTATAAGCTTAATTATATCATTTTGTGGATGATTACTATTAATCTCTCCTAAAATATAGCATAAGTTTTTGTTTTTTTTTTTTTTGGCCAGGGTTTATTTTCTTCCCATAATGTTTTTAATTGCAACAGTAGTAAAAGACACTATAATCTATGCTGGGTCTATACCAGCTAGTTGATAAAGTTTCAATTTTCCTTTTGTATTTAATTTGAAGGTCGTTTCCACATAAGTTTTTGGCTTTATTTTTAAACTTGGTTTATGTGGTAAAAAGATCCATTCTGAGATAATATCTTCCTTTTGCATTAAATTCCTGTAGAGAAAATTCTGGAATGCAATATTACTAACATGCAAGTAAAATATAGATTCACACTAATAACATGGGCCTCCTGTAATATTTCTTCCACAAGAGTCTGTTCCTTTTCAGCTTCAGCTGTTAATACCCTGGTACTATACATGTCTTCATCACTATCTAAGATTTCATTTAAATGAATTATTAGATCAGGTGTTATCCCAACAGCTACTCATCGTCTGAAAATTTCTCCTAACCATCTTTGAAAGTCATTAAGAGTCCAAAACCAGTCTCTCCTAATTTATTCCTTTTGTGTTCTAATTTTCTGTGAACATATTTTATTGCAATTGACAGAATCTCCTTGGAATTGGGTAATTCTTCAATAATGTGAGCATCTAGTTGCTACTATACCAGTTGTTCTAAAACCTGCAGTTTCTCTTCTGTTAAAGGCCATTGCTTAATCCATATTAGTTTCTCTGTTAGCCATTTTAATGGTAGGGACTTTGGTACCTATAAAAGTTTGCTACTTTCTTTGTGTTCTTGTAAAGCCTGATTGACTGGTGACTTTTTTATATGATACCTTATAATATCCTTCCCTTGGACTGCAGGAATGTTAATCTGGGTATTCCATTGCTACATTAGGTCATGATTCCAAAAAGTCACTATCATATTAGCCATATATGGACTCAGCCTTCCTCTCTGTCCTTCTAGTTCTATGCATTCAACCCATCTTATAATTTGTTTCACTTATGATAGGGTTCCAATTCCTAGGAATTTAACTTCTGCCTCCTTAAAATCCATTGGGATGCCAATATTCTGGAGTAATGACACTCATGTCTGCACCCAGGTCTAGGAATCCCTTAATGACAATACTATTTATCCCTACTTATAGCTTTGATCTTTGATCATTTATAGAAGTCTGCCAAAATATATGTTTCCTATATCTTATTAGATGTTTTGATGTATCCTCCATGTTTATTTTCTCATTCAGAGCAGTATGGTTTTTACAGAAGGCACTGGATTTTTATAATTTTCCTGGTGAGACATACCCTCCAACATGACTGAGAATGACTTTACCACATTTGACTTGGGAGCCTGTGAGAGGACCCCCAAAGAGTTTTCAGATTGAATCAGTGTGTCTCTTCTGTCTTTTGTTGATCTGCATTCATTGATTCAATGTCAACCTTTGCTAAACCTCCTACATAATCTAGAAGCTTAATACCTTTTAATTTTGCCTTTCATAGGAAAGATATTATTTCTAGGAATTACTTGTCTACAATCCACTTTTGGATATCCTAATATAATTAAAAGATTTGGTGTCTTCTCATACCTTTGGAAATTGCTTCTCTTACCCAAGCCTCAGTATTATAGTCAAATATCTCAATGTTCAATGTATGGAGAATCCATTCATGCATTGGTGTTCATCTAACCTTTAAAGGCCCACGTATCTTTTTGCTTTCTAAATTGGCATTTTCAAAAGCCAGAGAATCAATAAATAATCATCTAGCTTCTGGATCTGTTATTCCTCTTTGTACAGCCTTGTTAATCTTTATAAAATGTTACTAACAGGTTTTTTTTTCTGGGCTTTTTAAACCCTGGTATATGATTCAATTAATTTTCCTAATTCTTTTTTTTTTATTTAAAACAGGGTTTCTCTGTAGCTTTGGAGCCTGTCCTGGACTTAGCTCTTGTAGACCAGGCTGGCCTGGCCTTGAACTCACAGAGATCGGCCTGCTTCTGCCTCCTGAGTGCTGGGATTAAAGGCATGCACCACCACTGCCCAGCTCATTTTCCTAATTCTTGAATCCTGTCCCATCCTGAATCTCTTTGCCTGCATATATTTCTAGTGATTTCATTGAATCACATAGCTTCTGGTCCTCATTCTGTATATGTGATTTCAAGGCATGAAGTTTTTTCCTTTATACATAACATCTCATCCTTGGGAATTATTTTGATAGTGTGTAGATTGCCTTTCTGGAGAGATACTCTAACTGCTAATAACTTTGCAGCCTGTCTTGGACCTATCTCTTGCAGATGAGCTTGGCTTGGAACTCACAGATACCCACATGCCTCTGCCTCCTGAGTGCTGGGATTAAAGGCATGTACTACTACTGCCTGGCTCCTATCATAACTTTTCAACAGATTTTGATTGATAAACTCACCAGTGTAATTTTTTAAGATAATTTCTCAGTACTCTTTGACATGGATTGAATTTTGACTGTCAAATTAATGTTATCCTTTTTAATAGTATTAATTTTTCATTTAATTTCTAATTTTTGATGTTATTAATCCTATCAGCTGGCTGTTCATTATTAGTATGTAAAAACTGCATCATTTCTAAAATCATTTCCTTATGGATATAAGTCCAGTATCCAATAAATGGAGTTATCAGGAAAATCATTGAAGCCTTTCAGAATTTCATCCATAGTATAAGCAAAAAGATTATTAAATTCCTAGGTGGTAATGTTGCCTGAAATTATATAAATTTCAAGATCATTGATTTATTCATTAATCAAATAGTTACCTTTGTTAGGAGATTTCAGAAAATTGTTGTAGGTATAATGAATCTTTATTGGCCAGCAAGTGTTAAGGTTGCAGCCATGTGGTGATGAGGGTGGCCTCCGCAGTCCTGCTCCGCTTTGATCCTGCACATTGATGCCTGGTTAGGTACTGACAAATATGAGTTGTTCTTTGCTTAAGAACAATTAAATAAATTCCTGTACATGGAGACAGTTTTGTTTAGATCAAGGATCCCAGAGCCTGTGAGCAGAGAACACAAACTGGAAGTTATGCATGTACCACACATTTTTCTAGGCAGCAGGAAAAGTGCCAGGGGGAAGCATGCACAAGCGTGGAAATTTTCCAAGGTGACATGTGTTTAGCTCCACTAAGGTAGGGTTTTTGCTAATAATAATAATAATAATAATAATAATAATAATAGCCAAAACAAAAACCCACTACTAGGTGAAATAAAGCCAAGTGGGCATGGTGGGAGACATTCTGGATCATGAAACTTTTATGTCTTTTAGGCCAGTCTACCCTGTAGGCATGGAATTGGGATCCACAAGGGTGCCAGATGAAAATGGATGCTAAAAAGAAATCTCACACTAGCTCAGAATTGAGTATAATAAGGTATATTTATTTAGGGGTAGACTCACAGATCACAGTCCTCTGTAAAAATGGGGAACAGGAACGAAATCAACAGCTGGAAGAGAGAGTAAGCAAGTGCATTACACTGGCCAAGTAGACTGTTATGTTAAAGGCTACTGGCTGAAGGCGTTCCTACACCATAAGATTCCTTAATATAATTTTCATCATAATGTTTTTGTTTTATATGCATATCCATGACTAGTAATATAATCTGACTTGGCATTGCATATAAACATATTATATATTTTATCTCTCTATATAGAGATAATTGCATATATATGTGTATGTGTCTTTTTGAAGTACACATTTCTTGCATAATCTAGATGTCCAAGTCTTTTCAAATTTAATGAAATAAAGGTCTCTTCATAACTTTTCTACTACTAATTGATCATATGAGAAAGAATATTACTAAATGTAGTGAAATCTCATTTATGAAAACAAGATTTTTTACCATCATAAAGGCAAAATATATTTTGATCTTACTTTGCAAACTTATCACATTGTGTCTGGTTTGATTAATTCATATCCATTTATTGGGGGACTTACTGACAGTACTTGAGCATTATTAATTTTGTTTCATTTTGGATATGTTTCATTAACTTATTCTTACCTACTTCTTCTATTCTTTTTTATTACAATAATATTTTATTTTATCCTTATAATAGGTTTCTTTTTCCCTGTTTTGTATCTTTCTAATGTAGACTTACTACTTTTAAAATGTCATATGAAGATTTGCACATATGTGCCTGCATGCCAATACCATGATTTGCCATTATCAGTCAGTGAAAAACTTTTGAAAGTCATTTCTTTCCTTACAACCACGTGGGTCCTCTGTACTTAAACTATTTAAACAGAAAATTTTATGTAGGAGGAGCTGTGGGCTGCGTTCCTGTCACCCGGCTCCCGCCACCAGCTAGCTTTACCAGAAATAACAACACACAAATTGTATTCTTTTAAACACTGCTTGGCCCATTATATCTAGACTCTTCTCAGCTAACTCTCGCACCTGGGCTATCCCATTTCTAATAATGTGTGTAGCACCCCAAGATGCGCTTACTGGGAAGATTCAAGCATATGTCCATCCTGGGTCGGAGCTTCATCGTGTCTGCCCCAAAGAGAAGAGCTATCGAGTCTGAGCTCATTTCCTCTTCCTCCCAGCATTCTGTTCTGTTTACTCCACCCACCTATGTTTTAACCTATGAGGCCATGCATTTTCTTTATTAGTTAACCAATGACCTTCCTCCATCATTTCCCCTTTTTCTGTTTAAACAAAAAAGTAAGGCTTTAACTTTAACATAGCAAAATCACATATAACAAAACAGTTATCAAGTAAAAATTACAATATTTACATCTATTTTATCTTTATCATAACTAAGAAAAATTTTAAAATTGGGTTTTTCCTTAAAGAATATTCTTGAATGTGATATTTCTGCTTTTTCTGTACAAGAATAAAAACATAAATATGTTAGGATGACAAACCAACTGAAACTAACAACTATCTTGAGGGAATTTAGATTTTAAAGTTAGTGCATCTATCCGTTACCAGATTTTTTTTTCTGTAAAAGCTTCAGGAACTACAGAATCATCATGAATATTGAATATTCACCAAGAGTTAGTGGGTCCTTGGTGGCAAAGAAAAGGAAATGAAAATATATATATATTGAATCTAAAGCTATTGAAATGGACTTTTAGTTAGTTTAAGAATTATGAATACAAATTCTTACAAAGAAAAATATTTTCACATGTGGAACATTCTGTCTCTAATAAGGATTATAAGTGTGACTGCTTGGAGTCTTTTCTCATAACACGTGACTTTTCTTATCTGAATGCAAATTGCTTGCATATGCATAAAGAGTACTATAGTTGATTTTATAATATTTCGTGCACCAAGTATTTGACTTATCAATTATACATATTTTCATGAGAAATGTCAAATTTCTATGATAAATGTTTTGCTTATCCACATTTTACAGACAAGAAAATTATAATACAGTCAGTGAAAAGTTTCATCAAAGTACAGGACATTATGCATGAATGTTTCTATTGCTCTCCAAGACTCACTTTAGTGATTAAAATTAAATTGTCCAAGTGATCTCTCTTTAGGGCTTAGAATATATATTGACCATGTCACTCCAATGATACATATTTATTGGTTGTGCTATAAATTAGTGAAAGTAAATTTATTCACTTGTACAATAGTAATATGTTTGAAAAGAATATGCAGGTGCTGACACTGAAAATTGATGACTATTAATATGTCTGGAGATCAAGGAAAATGAAAAAGGCATCTAGCTGATTGACCCCCATGTATTTAAACTTCCTGGTCATTGTCACATCAAGTATCCCTATTCCTGCTCATAAAAGCTTTCCTTTATCTGTTCCACCTTTTATTTCAAAACCCCTCATATATTCCTTCCTAATTTCTTTTATATTTTTCACCTTTTTATTGATTGTCATTACATATACATGTATGTGTTCCTAAATACATAAATGCAACAATATGACTGCCTAAGAATGACCTGAACAAGAATGACCCCCACAGATATGTTAACATGAATGAAGGAAATCTTTCAAACCCTACACTAAGAATTAGAGGAAACAAAAGAAATTTGATAGAGAAATAGTCGTCCACAGGGAAGAGCACATCAACTGGTTATCTAATAACAAATGATCATCCCTGAAAAATGTATAATTTTTTAAACTTTTCAAATTTTTTTGGAGGATGTTGCTTTTGGGACAGTTTTTTTTTTTTTTTTTTTTTTTTTTTTTTTTTTTTTTTTTTTTTTTTTCTGTGTAGCTCTGGCTGTCCTGGAACTCATTCTGTAGACCATGCTGTCCTTGAATTCACAGAAGTCTCTCTGTCTCTTACTCCCTGGGTACTGGAATTAAAGGCTAAAGGCATGAGCCACCACTGCCCTGTTTAAACTAATTTTATATGTAATTTAAGTGATCATAATAATTTTCAATTAAATCACTTCAAATATAGTTATTTTATTTAAAAAAATATTATGATTGGTTAAAACTGAAGTGTTTTGTTTTGTTTTTCCTAGCAATATAGACCTAAGATAGAAAATAAACATGTCACTAAACATAGGGGCACATTACTAACTTATGCAAAACAGAACAATTTAGAGTTAGTTTTTAATCTCTCTTGTTTTCTCCTTTTGTGACTATCTCTGAGCAGCTTACTCACACTAAAGTCTTTGTCTAGTCTTCCATTCCATTGCAATAAGCATATGAATGGTTGATGAATAGCTTTCAGGACACTTGCAAACAAAATGACACTCTTGATATTCCTTTTTACAGGTGTCTTAAGAAAAGACTTCAATTTTTTGAAATCTTGATATATTTGCATTTCTTGAGTCAAATGGAAGAGAATATTTTCAATGAGGAGAGACATATACACTTGGAATTCCTTTGGATTTCTCAAACTCTGGTTTAGTTCGGAGCAGAGATGTGGATTGACTTGAAATTCAAATCATCCAATTGTCTGTACTACCACAGTAAAAAAAAATTATTAACTTTCAGTTGCTTTAATATATTGGTCAAGAGCTAAAATTATTGATTTTTAATTGGGGTCTTCTTTAAATCAAAGGAATGCAGAACAGTCTATCAGAGTAGTAATAATGCCTTATCATGCACAGTGTATTAAAATTATAAAGATATAAACAAACCTCTCCAGGGGACCTTTTGTTCCTGCTTCACAGCTGTTCCTGACACAAGGAAGACAAGTGTATATTGTATGGAGCTGGCAATGCTGGAACTGTAATGAAATGATGATGACTTTAGAACATCAGTGAAGAAGATGACGATGGGAATTTAATGCTTTCTGTAGAGCAACTTTGCTTATAATTGATCTCTGCTACTTTTCAGGTGAATGTTGTTGCCTTGGGTTTCCAGGGAATGTATGTATAATGATTATTGCTTTTCTTAGAAAATGACAACTCATTAAGATGACTATCTCCTGAAAGGCTTACATATTAATATGTTTGTTCATCTAAGGCAAGTAAACAAAACAAGAGGAATTTAGAGTTGCTTTATCCATGTGAAAAATAAAGTAACTAAATAAACCATATTGAAATACATTGTGTAGAGGAAGATACTGGTGTGATATAAAAGGCATACATATTAAAACACCTGATCAAATAGAATTCATAAAATGTAAAGGCATTTTTTATGGAAACATCCAACAGACATACACATTTCTATGAAACTGCAAACATGAATGAGACTCATGATTTAGGTTATGTTCAGACTTGTGATCAAAACTGTTATTAAGGACTTATTTTTGTGTTGAAATTCCTGGTGTGATTTACACAACTAATAGAATCTCTTTTAACCTTTTGTAGTGGTATTTTTAATTATATTCATAATGATTCATAGGTAACTAATGTGAATCCATTTTAAAAGTTAAAATCTCTAGTGTTTCATAATTGCTGTGAGAGTTTCATCCATGTTTTGATGCCAGGAAGGAAGTGGGTCATAGAATGTTGAGGAAAAACTTGAGGAGACTGTGGATAGCTATCAGTCGATATGACATACTTTATTCACCAGCACATAATCTTTTAGGCAATCAACTGTCAGCAAATACCCAGGCATATGACAGAACGCATAGGTTTAATACAGTCAGGCACACATAACATAGATGTTTCTCATAGAGTTAGACACACAAGCCTATAGACAATCAGACAGGCTGATCAGAGGCAAAGGGATCAAGGAAAGATCGGCCTCTGATAACAAAGTCAGAACTAATCACAGTGGCCTTCTTGTAAAATAGTTATACAAATTACAGCATCATTCTTTGCTTTTGGGTTTCCTAGGCATTAAGGGTCAGCCATTTTTTACTAACTCATAACATCTTAGTCTGACTCTCAGTGTCAACATATCTAAACACAAACTTAACCTTAAACCCTATGACTCCACCATTCTCTCTCTTTTTTGATAGTTAGTGCTTAATAAAACCAAGCACTTATGGTAGTATTTGGGCTCATAATCAATAGGAACTGATGGAGGAAGGTCATTGGTTAATTAATAAAGAAAATGCTTGGCCCTGATAGGTTAGAACATAGGTGAGTGGAGTAAGCAGAACAGAATGCTGGGAGCAAGAGGAGGTGAGGTAAGATGCGTCAGACAGATGCCATGCAGCTCATCACCAGGATGGACATAGGCTAGAATCTTCCCGGTAAGCACACCTTGGGGTGCTACACACATTAATAGAAATGCATAATCAAGATGTAAGAATTAGCTAGTAAGAAGCTAGAGCTAATGGGCCAAACCGTGTGTAGATGAGTACAGTTTGTGTGTCATTATTTCGGGGAATAAGCTAGCCAGGTATCTGGGAGCTGGGTGGCTGGAACGCAGCCCGCAGCCCCTTCAATAAGGAACAGCATAGGAAAGAACACTTTTTGTTATTATTTTTTAGATTCTAAGTCTCTGCATGTAACTTGGGCTCTCAGGCCCATTAGAAACTTAAGTCCATATACATCTCTATGCTCTTTTCATTCTCCATGCTCTTAAGTTCCTTTTGCAATTTTAACACATTCTATTTGCTGTGTTAGTCAATATTTGATTTTGCCAAATAACATTCTTTGATAGTTTTAATATTGCTGCCTTTCCTGTGACTTGTGGGCTCCTTGAGAAACTGTCAGTGTACTGGGCATCTCTCTTCTGAGGGCCTATATCTCATATTACTGTGTGTATTGTGCTGGTCTCAAGACCTATTATGATTACTATTTAGGTATCCCTCTTTGGTACAGATCCATCAAGTCGTTATACTTTGGAGTTGCTCAACATTCAGCACAACGATTTTAGAGTTATTTTCAGAACATCTAATTCTCAGAATCACTGCCACAGATACCAGATTTGCAAAAGAATTAGAGGTTATCTTAGTAACATCAACATAAACATACAAAGTAAATACCTATGCCAGAACTTCAAGTTCTGAGTCACCAAACTATGACAAATCATAGAATTATATAAATATCCCTGGACATGGCATATCAAATATCCACTGTAGACCTTTCCAGGTGATGGCATATTGTATTTGGTGATTACATATTCAGTTCATCAGGTACATGATAGATGGAATGGCTGTGTGGGTCGAGCCACTGTATGCAGTTTTCAGTAGTGCCCAGTCATCTTCTAGTCTGGCTTCCACATAGGCCTCACAGAGGCTTACATGTTGCCTATATTATAGCAGCATAACCAGTAGGCAAATTGTTCTAGCAGTAAAATAAAACTACTCCTATAGTGCTGTAAGAAATCCTACAGCCATTAGCCTTTAAGTTACCCACCCATTTGGGTGTGACCTCTTATACTATTTATGTAGATGTAAAGCTCGTGACCAGTCTCTTTTCCAGCTGCGGGGTCCAGTTGCTGGTCTTTGTTCCAGCAGAGGATTCTGGTTTGTGAGTCTACTTTTATATAACTATCTATTATTATCAGTTTTGTGATGGAGGAAGGTCATTGGTTAAAAAATAAAGAAACTGCCTTGGCCCATTCTATTGGTTAGAACATAGGTGGGAGGAGTAAACAGAACAGAATGCTGGGAGGAAGAGGAAGTGAGCTCAGACTCAACAGCTCTTCTCTCGGGGGCAAATGCCTCAGAGAGACACCATGCTCCCCACTCCCGGGAAGATGCACGCGATGAAGCTCCGACCCGGGATGGATATAGGCTAGAATCTTCCCAGTAAGACCGGTGCTCACTAAGACAGGTGCTCACAGATTATTAGAGATGGGTTGATCAGGTTATCAGAATTAGCCAGTAAGGGCTAGAGCTAAAGGGCCAAGCAGTGTTTAAATGAAACTATTTCTGTGATGTTATTTCAGGGCATAAGCTAGCAGGCAGCCAGGGTGCTGGGGACGCAGCCCTGCTGCTTCCTATTACTACAAATGGCACTCAGACGTGTGGGTAACTGAGTCCACAGAAAGCCTGTGAAAGCTTGGAAAAGAATAGAGTAAAACGTGTTTCTTGTGGCAATTTCTTGGTTCTACTCTGCTAGCTAGAGGCAACCAAGCGCTCTCATCTAAGGAAGGCTTTCCTGACTCAGCTTTAGCTGCAAAACCCTGCAGCTCACTACGAGGTCCTACCACAAAACACTTAAACACTGTTGATGAAAAGCTGAACGCATGCTTTTCGGTTTTCAGCCGTAGCAGGAAAAAAGCTGTGCCATTTAAAAATGCCGGCTTTCTGGGCCATCCTGCCAGGGCAAACTCTGACTCTTTTACGCAGGCGGTTCATGTGGTTTGCAAGCACAGGCTGCTGAAGCTCGCTTGCTGGCAGGGACATTGAAACACTGTAGACTTGTAGCACTGAATGCAGCTCTGGCCGGTACCTCAGCCACAAGGTTGGAATGGCAGAAAGCTAAGGAATGGGCTACATCTAGCCGGCAAAGCCACGGCTTTAGTCCTACTGAGATTGCTTGGTAAATTAAAGACTCATGTGGTCAGAAAAAGAGAGATATATAATAAAGAGAGATTCAAAGACAATGAAAATTTCTAAATGGCTTACTGTGTGTTAAAAATATATGCAGGCTAAAAATTAAAATTCTTAAAATAAAAAACAAAAATAAGGAAGAAAGAGAGTAGTTGGGTGTGGTAGTACATACCTTTAATCCCAACACTTGGGAGGCAAAGGGAGATTGACCTCTGTGACTTCAAGGTGTGGTAGCACACACATTTAATCCCAGTGCCTAGAAGGCGGAGACAAACAGATCTCTGTGAGTTCAAGGTGTAGTAGTGTACACCTTTAATGCCAATGCCTGGGAGGCAGAGACAGGCGGATCTCTGAGAGTTCAAGGACAGCCTGATCTACAGAGTTATTCCAGGTCAAAGATACAGAGAACCTGTCTCAAAAAGCAAAAAATAAAAGTAAAAATAAACAAAATAAAGGTTAAAATAAAGCGCACAAAGATGGAAAATACACAGAGAATTTTGATATTGTATGCTATTATGCTCTCTTTGAATTGTTTGAATGCTGAGGAAAGAGCAACAGCTGCTGAAAGATATCTGTTTATAAATGCTGCTGAACTAATCCAACATAGATATTTTGAAAATGCCTTGACTTTGAAATTTGGATCTAAGGACATGATGCTTTGGAAAGGAGTTTCTTATTTTGTTTTCACAGAGGATGAGACCCTGTTCATTTCTTCTATTCTGATTTGGTATGATGGACCACGCCCTCCTGAAGGGTTGGTGTGAACACCTTCAGAAAATTACTTCACTCAACTGCCAACTGAGATAAACCTGCCACATAGGTTACACCCTAAATGATCTGATTAACAGCGCCCCCATTCAGCAGGAAGCAGTTTGGAGAGAAAAAACTGCTCCCATGTTCCCAATATGGTTTACAAATGGTCTTTTACATGTAAAGGGGGATATGATATAGATATGAATAATTTGCATTAGTATAGATTTTGCTTTATTGATATAGATTTAAGGTCAATTTTGTTATATGTATATGTATTTCTGATCTTTATTAAGGTATTGTGATTGTGCAGTTCACTTAAAAATGTAATGTATATATGTAGTTAATAGATAATCATAATAGTCAAGTTTGTAGTCATGTTAGTTAAGATTTTCTAGATGTGCATAGATATATTTTAGATAGGCATTCTTCATATTTTCAAAGAATATGGCATTTTAAATGCTTTAATAACTTAGGGTTTTTCATGACAACGAGACACTCTGCTCCTGGCAGCACCAATCTACTTCAAGAAGAAGATGGGCATCGAAGAGGATTCTTATGGAGTTTGATAGCCATTTGGGCAAGAAACTGTTCTTGCCTGGACTGTTGCATAAACTGGACACAGAGAACCCTCAGAGAGAGGACTGCTGAACTTGCCTAAAGGTGAGATGACCTTTTGGGGTTCCTGATGTATGAAAGAGTCTGCAAGACATTCTTCAGGACAAGCAGATAGTGACTGCCTTTGAAATTTCCTGCTTTGTTGAAATGTCTGCTGGAAACTATGGGCCTGTAGGCCAAAGATGGATGCCCCAACGGTACAGAGGAACTTTGGGTGACTGTACAGGCAGCAAGATGTCTCTGTCATTTCTAGAGTTTTAAAATTTGCTTACTTTTTGTTTGCTTAGGTAATATTGTATTCTTCTGGAGTCTTTGATGGAGTTGAAGAATAGGTAGTTATAGTTATAGTTTTCCATTGTTATGATAAAAGATAAAATAGATATAAATATTGTAACTGTAATTCTTGCTTGATAACTGTTTTGTTTATGTAATTTTGCTATGTTAAAGTTAAAGCCTTCCTTTTTTTGTTTAAACAGAAAAAGGGGAAATGATGGAGGAAGGTCATTGGTGAAAAAATAAAGAAACTGCCTTGGCCCATTCTATTGGTTAGAACATAGGTGGGAGGAGTAAACAGAACAGAATGCTGGGAGGAAGAGGAAGTGAGCTCAGACTTGACAGCTCTTCTCTCGAGGGCAGACTCCTCAGATAGACACCATGATCCCCGCTCCCGGGAAGACACAGGCAATGAAGCTTCGACCCAGGATGGACATAGGCTAGAATCTTCCCGGTAAGCGCACCTTGGTGTGCTACACACAGATGATTAGAAATGGGCTAAATTAATATGTGAGAATTAGCCTAGAAGAGAATGGGCAAAGCAGTGTTTAAAAGAATACAGTGTCCGTGTAATTATTTCGGCGTATGAGCTAGCCAGGTGGCCGGGGTGCTGGAGATGCAGCCCCACCACTCTTTATCACTACAGTTTTGAGCTGGTGTAGGATTTCTTTTAAGTGTCCTTCTTCATATAGTTAGCAATCCTTAGGAATGGGAATTGATGGTAGTCCCTCACCACTATCTTGACACTCTTCATTCTCAATTTTTACTCAATACTGTTTGCTTGAAAGTTTGCCAGACTTTAAAAAATGTTTATCCCTAAGATATATTGAGCAATGGGAGAAATATACACAGTTTGTAGCCAGGGATCAAGTCATGAAATTGATTTTGATCATGTGGCTGTCATATAATTGCTGCAGCCAAAGGAAAGGGACAGTGGTGGCTATGGACTAATGTTTGAGGCAACTTCAATATCAATGAGGGCTAACATCCTCTTTATATGAGTGTGAAATAATGAATGGTGAACCCAACATGAAACTACCAGTCTTATGCGGGTTCAGGGTACATTGGCCCCAACACAAGGTTATACTCACCCATGGAGGGAGTTTTATCTGTTGAGGTCCAAAGTACTTGTTTACCTTTCAAGAGCTCTTTATATCACTGCTGGGATGTGTAGAGTGGGCACAAGTAGTATCTGAAGAGTTCTTAGACACCAGGTATGTAACTCCCACATTCAAGCTCATTGTTTCTAGCAGAGAATTTTTTTTATTTTTGGTTTTTGAAAATAGGTATCTCTATAGCTTTGGAGCCTGTCCTGGAACTAGCTCTTGTAGACCAGGCTGGCCTTGAACTCACAAAGATCTACCTGCCTCTGCTTCCAGAGTGCTGGGATTAAAGGCGTGTGCTTCCACTGCCCAGCTCTTAAAGAAACATTTAACAATGGGAAACCTTGAACTTTTTCTTTTATTTTTTAATTCAGTATAAGAGATTACTTCACTCATGCTCTGTTACAATTTTTCATCTTCAGGACAAAGCAGACATGCTGAATGTTCACTCAAATCATTAGTGTGTATTCCTATTCATAGGACTTGTAAGCATTGTTTTTTTCTCTTCTTTTTATTTAGTATTATTTTATTGATTTTATTGAGCTATACATTTTTCTCTGTTTCCCTCCAGTCTTCTCCTTCCTTCAATCCTCTCTCATGATCCCCATGCTCTCAACTTACTCAGAAGATCTCTTTTTCTATTTCCCACGTAGATTATATCCATGTGTCTCTCTTAGGGGGTTCCCATTTTTGTCTAGGTTCTCTGGAGTGGTGAATTGTAGGCTGTTTTTTTTTGTTTTTTTTTTTTTTTTTTTTTTTTTTTGCTTTATGTCTAAAAGCCACTTATTTGTGAGTACATCTGATATTTGACTTTCTATGTCTGGGTTACCTCACTCAAATGATATTTTCTAGATCCATCTATTTGCCTGAAAATTTCAAGATGTCTTTATTTTTTCTGTCATATAGTACTCCATTGTGTACTGCATTTTTCTTATCCATTGTTTGGTTGATGGGCATTTAGATTGTTTCCAAGTTATGGCTATGACAAGCAATGCTTCTATGAACATAGTTGAACACAGGTCCTTGTCATACAATTGAGCATCCTTTGTGTATATACTCAAACTGGTATTGCTAGGTCTTGAGGAAGGTTGTTTCCTAATTTTCTGAGAAATTACCATGCTGATATTAAAAGGGGCTGTACCAGTTTGTACTCCCATCAGCAATGCAGGTCCTCCCTTTAGCCCAGAACCTCTCCAGCATAAGTTGTCGTCAGTGTGATCTTTCCCCTTCTTACAGGTGTAAGATAGAAATCTCAGAGTTGTTTTGATCTGAATTTCTTTCTTGGCTTAGGATGTTGTGCATTTCCTGAAGTGTCTTTCAGTAATTTTAGATTCCTCTGTTGATAGTTCTCTGTTTAGGTCCATACACCATTTTCTTATTAGGTTATTTATTCTTTTGATGACCAATTTCTTGAGTTCTTTGTATATTTTGCAGATTCACTCAAAAAAAATCAGTAGGCCACCTTTACACAGATCATAAATGAGCTGAGAAAGAAATCATAGAAACATCATCCTTCAAAATAACCATAAATAGCAAAAAAAAAAAAAATCTTGGAGTAACTCTAAGCAAACAAGTGGAAGACCTGTGACAAGAACTATAAATCTTTGAAGAGAAAAATTGAAGAAGACACCAGAAAGTGGAAAGATCTCCCTTGCTTTAGGGTAGATAGAATTAATATAGAAAGAATGGCAATCTTACCAAAAGCAATCTACAGATTCAATGCAATGCCCATCAGAATCCCAGCAAAATTCTTCACAGACCTGGAAAGAGCCATACTGAACTTCACATGGAAAAACAAAAAACCCAGGATAGATAAAATAATCCTGTACAATAAAGTAACTTCTGGAGGCATCACAATTCCTGACTTCAAACTCTACTACAGAGCTATAGTAATAAAAAAAAAAAAAAAAAAGCCTGGCATTGGCCTGAAAACAGATAGGAGGACCAATAAAACTGAATCAAAAACGCAGATATTACTCCAAACACCTAAGAACACCTGATTTTTGACAGAGAAACAAAAAATATAAAATGAAAAAAGATAGCATATTTAACAAATAGTGCTGGAATTACTGGATTTGCTACAACATGTAGCAAAATGAAAATAGATCCAAATCTGTCACCATGCACAAAACTCAAGTCCAAATGAATCAAAGGCCTCAACATAAAGCCAGCCACACTGAATCTCATAGAAGGGAAAGTAGGAAGTACACTTGAATGCATTGGCACAGGAGACCACTTTCTAAATATAATCCCAGTATCACAGACACTGAGAGAAACAAGTAATAAATGGGAACTCTTGAAATTGAGAAGCTTCTAAAACAAAGGGAATGGTCAATAAGACAAAACAGCAGCCTACAGAATGGGAAAAGATCTTCAACAACCCCACATCAGACAGAGCGCTGATCTCCAAAATATGTGAAGAACTCATGAAATTGGTCATCAAAAGAACAAATAATCAAATTAAAAATATAGGCCCTTTTCTAAAGAGAAACAGTAATGAAGAGTAACTGCATTTGCCATCTCCACTGTTTGTACCCCTGGCTGAGAAGTTCAGGGACTGGCTTTCTTTGGGTTTGACTATATTAATTTCTGCTTGATGAAAGAGCTTGATGAACTCACACTCCAAATCTATTGGACCCTCATTTTGTGCTGACTCTTATCCCACCCCCAAACCCGACCAGCATCCTTAGAGTCCTCTGCTGAATGTGAATTCAATCATCAGAGCCATGTTGTTGCAATATAAACTGGATCTGTTGCAAAATATACCCAGTATAAAGGGCCTCATTGTGAGAGCTTAAGCACAGTATGCTACAGTTCTCTGTCTATCTTTCTAATATGGGACATTTAGAATATTTTAGCATGTCTTCTGTGCTTAACGTAAAGCATTTTTAATGTAGCACACATGAACACTTTTTAGAAGAGAAATTAATACCTCTTGGGACTAGAGAATTAGCACACTGTTTAGAGTACTGACAAATATTCCAGAGGACTTAGATTTAATTCCCAGCACCAACATGGCAGCTTACACACATCTGTAACTCTGTCTCTAGGAATAAAATGTCTTCCTAAAATACTGTTCATACACAATGCACAGGCACAAACACACACACACACACACACACACACACACACACACACACACACATACATATATATATATGTAAATAAATAGGCTAGTAATACCTGCATATGTTAGGGGAAAAACTTAGTTCATTATTTAATAATCTTAAATTTTAATTTTAATATAATATAATTACATGTTTAATTTTTTATTCTAAGTACTAACTTACTCTACTCTTTCATTCATGATACAAAACAATTTCTAATCACTGAAATACACTAAACATGCACAAAATTTGATTTGATTTCTGTTAGCTTCATATTAAAACATTAACCCATAAGTTTTCATTGGTGTTTTTGATCTTGGCCATTCTTACAGGTGTAAGATGGAACCTCAGAGTTGTTTTGATTTGCAATTCTCTGATGACTAAGAATGTTGAACATTTCCTTAAGTGTCTCTCAGGAATTTTAGAATCTTCTGTTGAGAGCTCTCTCTTTAGGTCTATACTCCATTTTTTTTATTGGATTATGTGTTCTTTTATTGATAAATTTCTTCAGTTCTTTGTATATTTTGGAGATTAGACCTCTCTTTGATGTGGGGTTAGTGAAGATATTTTCCCATTTGGTAGGCTGTTGTTTTGTCTTGTTGACCATGTTCTTTGCTTTACAGAAGCTTTTCAGTTTCAGGAGGTCCCATGTATTAATTGTTTCTCTCAGTGTCTGTGCTCCTGGGGTTATGCTGGAGAGGTTGTGGGGTAAAGGGAACACTTTTTCATTGCTGGTAGGAATGCAAGCTGATACATTTTTTTGGATTTCAGTGTGGTGATTTCTCAGAAAATTAGGAAACAACCTTCCTCAGGACCCAGTAATGCCACTTTGGGGTATATATCCAAAGGATGCTCAATTGTGCCACAAGGATATGTACTCAACTATGTCCATAGCACCATTGTTTTTTATAGCCAGAACCTGAAAACTGCTTTTCTCCTAACCTTGAGCAGGTGTACAATACCTGGACCCAAAGTGGGTGGCAGGCCATGTGTGTCAGCCCCAGTTATTCAGGCACCATTCTGTAGGCAGAGTCTGCTTGTTAGTTTCTGGCCACCCAAACCCAAAATAAACACACAAAAACTATATTATTTAAAACACTGCTTATGTTTATATTTCTAGCTAGCTCTTATATCTTAAATTAACCCATTTCTATTATTTTATATTTTACTATGAGGCTCGTGGTTTACCGGTAAAATCCCCAAAGAAGAAGTTCTGTTTTCTTCATGGCATCTCTCTAACTCCACCTACTCTCTCTATATACATGTCTTCCAACCTTACTATAGCCTGCCCTGCTATTGGCCAAAGCATCTTCTTTTCTTAACCAATGGCAATAAAACATATACTAGGGGGAATCCCATATCATAACTGGATAATTTTTTCAAAGAATAAATGTAGTACTTAAAATGAAATTTTAAGGTAGAAATTCAACCAACAATTTTATAGCATTTGAAAATCTGTTTAGTTAGGGAAGACAGATATTTATGGAATGTTGAAAACTTTTACTCAATCTTCATAACTGTTTTTAGAATTTCATATTGTTAAGGTAACAACAACGAAGATTAAGTCTTTACTAATAAGGAGCAATGTAAAGAAGATATGGTATATTACCCATAAAGTGAATCAGACAGAATTATAAGAATATAGAATTTTTCTAATCCATTTTCTCACATTTCAAATTTTTAAGCAAAATGTGTTGTTTTATACTGTAGAATAGAGTATTTAGTGTAATATATGCAAATTCTATCAACTTAAATTTTAAACGTGATATGATTATTCAAACTCTTTTTAGTTAATAGCAAAGCTAAAGTTATTCTTTCAAGGGTACTCCGGGATACAAGCAGAAGTTTATACACAAAAGTTAAGAGTTATGAGTTAATATTGCAAAATAGGAAATAATAAAGGTCAGATGTACAGGGTCATCATATAAAAAATAACTAGAAGTCAGAATGTTTACCCATGTAATTAGATATAATTTTACATTTGCACTGAAGAAAATGTGAAATATGAATTTGGATAGAGAAATGATTCCTTGCACTTATCCATATGTGCATGACTGTATGCATGTTCATATGTGTCTGTACATATATAATCATATGTACACATGCATGGATATGCAAGTACATATTTGTGGAAACTCTGATGTCATCCTAAAGAATGACCTCAACTGCTTTTGACCAAAGGCCTCACATTGTTCTGGAGCCTATCAATTTGTCTAGACTGACTGGATTGTGCACAAAGGATCATCCAACCTTTTAACCTCTCTATAGTACACACCAGGTTTAACTGAACACAAGTAAGGCAGGCAAACTCTACTATAGCCATGGCTGCATAGGGAGACCTCATTTTAAAAAAAGAAATTAAATATAAAAAGTGGCAAAATTTACTTGACCTCACAATAATGTTTTACAGTTAGCAATAAAGTGTAATTTTTAAATATAATATGTACAATTTTAAACTTGATACAGCCTAGAATCTGAGTTTCTTTCTGATTCAAATGATCTAAATTCTGTAAGTTTACTAGCTGTTAACATGAAGCTCATCCATGTTGGGGAGGACAGTTTGCTTTCCTCGAATTATACTAGTTTATCTGCTATAACATCCTACACATATACTTCTTCATGCAGCAGCTGGACCTGGGTTGCAACAAGGAACTGATACAAAATGAGCCGTCATAACTAAGTACTGAGGGCCTGAGTCTTGGCTCAGGTTCAGGTCTTACAATGTGGAAAAGGCATTGGTGCAAGGAAAAAGTCTGATCACCAGATGGATTGCACTCAAGTGGCCCTGGATAGCTCAAGCAATCTTTATTTATACTTTAGCAGAGCTTTTTCTACCAGGCTTACATGAACAGCTTTATTATTTTTAATTTTAAGAAATACATCCTATTTTAAGAAATACATATTAATCATTATAAACCCCCATTGTTCTACTTTATGCTTCCCCAAATACACTTTCTCACCCCCTGCATAATCTTATTCTAGACATAGGGTTCAGCATCTTTGCAGGGTAAAGTAAATATCAAGTCAGACACATCCTGCTCTCCCAGCTCTTATATGAGCTGACATAATCTTGTGGTTACAAGGTTTAAAAGTAATAGACACAGTATACTGCTGCTTTAAGGATAAGAATTGTCAAACTCAAACTATTCTTTCGTGGCTGTAAGATATGTTTTTCTACAGTTCCATTTTCTACAATAGGATCCCATGTCTTAATCTCTCTATAAAAGGCACACTTTGGTAAGGCACTCTTTTCCCCTCCCACTATACCATACTTTTTCTCTCCAATATAAACTCCTATGTATTATAAAGATGACTCTGTCTACCCACATCCTGCATTTCATTTTTTTGCAGCATACTGGATCCTAACATTGATTCTAACATCAATCCTAACATTGATATGATCAATATCCAGGGAACTTACTCAATAGTTGACACTATGTGTCTTCAAAGCTTTCTTCTATTCTGTGTATGCTTGTCTTACTCTTCTTTTCAGAACTGTGATACATGTTTAATGCTCCAAGTGATATTTTCTCATGTGTACCTAACTATCCATATTGAGTCAAAAAGTTCTCAGGCTTAGGCATTGTAGTCACTGATTCAAGATAAGATATGTGAGAAGCTTTAGTGCTCTGCTGAATCTTAGGGGAAAATATTCTAGAAAGATCAGACTTCCCAAGGAAAATGACAGGTATTGAATGTATGACTGACAAAATAAAATTAAAAACCTCCCAAAGAATCAAAAAATATATTGAGAGAGAAAAGAGCCTGCAAGTCATGCAAATTCTACAAATTCCTATGCTGTCCTGTTGTTTAGTTGTCCTTGCCAAATGAGAATCCATTTCCATGGGCAGGTGGTCATATTGAAGAAAACATGTTTTTGTGAACCAGTCGTGACCCCACCCTGCCTGTTGACTAGAATGTTAGGTGTTTTTCAACAGCCTGCGGGTTCTTCCCTGTCCTTTGCCTGACCCAGCAACCACCCGTCCTGCCTTTGACGTAACCAATCATAGTAAATGCCCTTAAAATGAGCCAATCCCTGCGTTTGACAAACAACCCACTGTACCCCCTCCATGAATATGTGTTTTATGTGTTTTTTGCCTTTAAAAGTAGCCTGTAATAGCTAGTAGGGGCTTCTTTTCGCCTGGCTGAGAAGCCCGTTTGCGCAAACGAGAATAAAATTCCTCTTGCTTTTGGATCAACTGGACTGGTGAGTGGTTCCATGGGGCGACCCTCCTGAGAAGTTAGTATACCAGAGTTGGGGTCTAACAATATTCTGATCTGAGACGAGGCTGCATTCCAGACAACTTTGTACAGAACCGATGAGGAAGGAGGCAGGAGAAAACTCAGAGAATGACTGGAAATGTAAGTCATAATTGTGGGCACTATTGAGGGCATCAAGCAATGGATACCCAAAGAACTGAGCTGTAAAGATTGTTTCACAAGTACAAAAGAGAAAAACAACAAATGAATCCATGTGGATTGTATCTATTATTTACAGAAATTGTTGATGTTTTGGGGAAATAGGCTTACACCGGAAGAGATCAAAAGAAATTCTGTTTCCTGCTATTTGACCAAAAAGGCAATATCTATAGTTTGGTTAAAATATCTTAAGATATGTGAATCAGAATGGTCTGCTGAACAGAGGAGTTCTGAAATCAATAGTCAGAAACTGCAGAGCAAAACAAAATATAAAAATAAAAAGCTAGACAGAGAATTTGGTCCTAAGGTCAACCTTTGTCCAGGTATTTTCTTCAAACTTCAGTGACAATGACCTTGTTACTGATGGAACACAGGCAAGAGACAAGTCTGTTTGGTATAGTTTAGCAGAAGATGCTGTGTAAATCTGGGGCAATAAAAAGTGAATTTAAAACAAATTGGTTTCTTTCTTGGGTTTCAAGGAAGATTATATCCCTTTGACTTTGCCCAGAGTGGAATAAAAATAAGAAAAACGTATAAACAAATAGAAAATCTGAACACAGACTTTGAATTCAGGGGGAATTTTTTCCATTATATAGCTTGAAAAATCCTTAGGGCAAAAAGAGAATTTGAAGTTTTCATGCCTTCTGAAACTTTGGGTGCTCCAAAGTATAAACCTATGTGGAGGACGACAGCTCCGACACAGTTATGAGATCAGGCATTGTTCAAGGGTTATTTTATGCAATAACTTGAAAGTTAAAAAAATAGGAAAATATATCTAACATTTCTTTAAATCATTTTAAATTCAGTTAATACACTGAAGCTAAAGACAACCCCAACACAGAGGATGAGACCAGTTCCCTTCTACCAAATGTAAATTAAGTTGTCCTGTCACTTCTTAGCACTGGAAATCAATATCATAAAGTAGGTGGAAAACATCTTTAAAATGTTAAGAAGTATAATTATCAAACCTGAATTATGTGTCTGTTACAGATACTTTTAAAAGGTGAAAACTAAAGCAATTTCAAATATGTAATAACGGAATGGAAGTTTACCAGATTGATTGGAAATTGGATAAATCTAGAACGAAAAGCATAAAACCAAACAGGTAACATGCAAGATGGAAAAGCAGGTGTAGATTTTGATAACCACATGTATAAACTTAAGTACTTATTGCTAATCCCATTAGTAATATCAAATGTATAGAGTTAAAAACAGTAAACAAAATAAATTTGGAATATCGAGGCATGCAGATTAAGTACATGGGATAACTATGAATTACAGTGTACTAGTGACTATTGATTTGATTAAGATAAAAATTGTGATTAACTTTGTATTTCACTAATTATATAGCCATGTGACCTATGAACTGCATTAATAAATTATAATGCGATAAACTACATTAATAAATAATAAATTAATAAAATACTAAAATATAACAATATAGAGTTAATAATAATTTAGGAAAATCTAAAAAATATGGAAGAAACTATTAAGAACTGTTACAAAATCATTATCTTATTATTATGAATCATGCAAAAAATAATTCCGTGAATACTTCCAGGATCAGAAGAATGTACTTAAGATTGTCAGGCACCTTGAGAAACATTTGAAGACACAACTGTATGTGATATGTACAGACAGTTCCTCAATTAAGGACTTAGCTATGTTTGTAAAGAGGTTGGATTATACTAGCAAAAGGGGACTGTATGAGAAGGAAAGAGAATAACATTAATGAGTTTGTACTTTAGAAAAACAGTCTGATTACATATCAAAAGTAGAATATATCATAGAACCTTCATCGGGTGATGGATGGAGATAGAGAGAGACACCCACACTGGAGCACCGGACTGAGCGCCCAATGTCTGAATGAGGAGCAGAAGGAGGGAGAACATATGCAAGGAAGTCAGGACCACAAGGGGTGCACCCATCCACGGAGACAGTGGGGCTGATCTATTGGGAGCTCACCAAGCCCAGCTGGACTGTGACTGAAAAAGCATGAGATAAAACAGGACTCTTTGAATATGGCGGACAATGAGGGCTGCTGAGAAGCCAAGGACAATGGCACTGGGTTTTGATCCTACTTCATGTTCTGGCTTTGTGGGAGCCTAGCCAGTTTGGATGTTCACCTTCCTAGACCAGGATGGAGGGGGGAGGACTTTGGACTTTCCACAAGGCAGGGAACCCTGACTGCTCTTCAGACTGGAGAGTGAGGGGGAGAGGAGTGGGGGGAGGGGGAGAAGAGTTGGGGGAGGGGAGGGAAATGGGAGGCTGGGAGGAGGCGGAAATTTTTTTTTCAATAAAAAAAAATATATACAATAAACTAAAAAAAAAGTATAATATAGAGTCCACAAAATTGGAAAGCTTACCTACCCATGAAAAAGAGCCAATTTCCTATATGTGCAATAGCAGTAGATATTAAAATAAACAGACAGATGACTCAGTCAGTAAAGTACTTCCTTTCCAGTCATGGAGTCCTGGATTTGATTCTAAACAACATGAAAAACAAAAAAAAAACAAAAAACAAAAAACAGGCATGATGGCATGCATCTGTAACCCTAGTGTGTAGGGTGGGAGGAAATACAAATAGATTTCCAGATCTTATTGATTATCTGCTTCAGTCAAGTCCTGAGCTACAGAATCATTGAGAGAAAATTACAAAATAAGAGGTAGAGCCCAGTAGAAGAAAACCTTCCTTTATATATTTATATGCATATATACACAAACCACACACACATATGCATACATGCAAACAAATAAATATACACTATATTTCTACTGAAAAATAGAAAAGAAACACAAAAAAATACATTTGAATTTGTGAGTAAAATTTTAGAAACATTGATATAGTAATGATGTCATGACACTATTTTTATTTTAATGATTAAGAATTCTGCAGTTCTCCATTGAATAAGTAATAAGATATTTAGGCAAGTAGCTGTAATTTTGGTGCAATCTTTACCAATGAAAGACAAAACTAATGAGGCAATAACTTTGGAAGAAAGTTGTTAGTGGCCCTGTTCTATAAATTGATAAACGGTTTTCAAACCCCAAATTCCATGTTAATTTTACACTTTAGAATAATGATAGGGAAATTTAAAAGTTCAAAGGTTTCAGAATATTCCCAGTTGTCTACTTTAGAACTTTCATTTGAAGTGTTTTATGTGAAACTAAATGTAATAATGTCCTCAGCTGCGCAAATTAATCTAGTACTCTTGTATGAACAGAGCAGCTGAAGTGGGGGAAGAGAGAAGGAATCTCAAGAACTATAAGCTCTTAAATTCATTTTGTCTCAATATTTCATCTACAAGGTTTCAGGTTTTGTAATATGTGCCTAAAAATGACAGCTTAGACCAAGGAAAATGCCCAAATGATTTATTAATTTGACAATCCTGCTGCTGCCCATAATAGAGATTCCCAGAAGCTTGAAAGACAATTTTTTTTCGAGTTTATCTGGTAGAAAACTATACTAAAATAGACAGGCAATCTAATTTGGTGAAATATGTGGGCATGATTAAAGAGAAATAATCAAGCAAAAATAGTCAAGAATAGAGGAAAATATTTGATGCATGCCTAACATAATACTAATTAGCAGTGTGAAAATTCATTTCTATCATTCTAAAAAGAATCTAAGAAAATATAACCATTTAAAAGGAAACATATTTTATCATATGCCATAAACACTATCTTTTGAAAATACCAGTTGTCATTTCTTCAGAAGACTTATAGTTACCTATGAGAGACATATGAGATCAGGTGTGCTGACTGCCCATGTTCTCTCATAAACAGAGTGGGGGATGTGGATTATTGTATCTTTACCTGAGATTTAGAATGTTTCTTCCTGTATGTGATGTTCGTTTACATTTAATTCTTCTTTAACTTACAAGTGGCCTCCTGATTTGGGAAAGTGCTACAGAGTAAACACTGTGGGACAATATTTGAAGGAGGTGCTTTACCTGTATAGCTATGGGAAGTCATCATTTGTAATGGAGGAAAGATTCCTCGGTGGTGTGGCTTTAAGGCCAGTCACCGTTTTATAATCCCCCACTCATGATCAGGAAGTAAACCAAAGCACATTTATTCCCAAACTAATACTTTTGTTGACTTGTATTTTGATTTGTAGTGAGTGCCTTATAAGTAAGAGGTAGGTATTTGTTTACATCTTCTCATGGAAAAGTTCTTACATCATATCTGTTCACTTAGATATTTCCAACATTTCTGTTTCCTTTTTTATGTTGTCCTTTTTGTTTAAACATGTTTGTTTTGTTTTGTTTTCAGCAATATCTCATGATAACTCTCACACTGTCACCTCAGCTTAGTGCTGTGTCTGCACACACTGCCCTCTGTACCCACCTTGAGTTACCATGCATATGCTTCCCTCCATATCCACCTTCAGTTACCTTGTTTGGTAGAGGAAATTACATTTCTTAACTGGCATATCAATGGACTATTACTGATGCTCTCAATCTTTTTTTCTCTCTGGTCATGTGACACATTCAACTATTGAGCATTTCCCAGGTTAGGCTTTCAGAACTTAACCTTCAGAATATTACAATCCTCTTCTTGTAAAATCCGAGTCAAATAAACAGTTTTCAAGAGTGTGTTCTGTTATGTAAGAGCTAGAAAATTGTAAAAATGTGAGAGACTTTGTCGAAAAAATAAAACCTGCAATAATAACTTTTAGATGTCAAGATCAAGCTGAATTCTTACCTTCCACCTCTGTAAACTGTTCTAGTGAGTAAAGCTTCTCATTTACAACATTACACTTATAACATATAAACACTTTGACAGATCCTACAATAAACCATTTTCCTTTGATATATTTGTTGATGATAAGTTGTGGAAAATATTTTACTGTTATTTTTCTTATCATAAATATCTCAGTTTTTATACAGTTCCCAAATCAACAACTCACTGTATGCTGCTTTGCACATCTAGAAACAGTCGTTGTTTATGAGTTTCAATGAGACTGAGAAATGTTTATAAAGTTTTTGTCATGCCAACATCCACAAGGCCTTTGTATGCTCAAGCCAGACCGAATCACAACATGTGGATACAAAATCTCACTGTAGCATCAGATATTGGCTTAGGTATTTGCTAGAAGGAGAAATAGTTTTATTTAAGTATTATTCCTAATAAGACAACCATGTTCCAGTGGAAGGTCACACTTTCAAAACTTTATGGGCAGCACAACTGGACTGGACTGTTTGAGAAGGAAGGACACAAAGTTGAGTGGTTAAAGAAAGTCCACCTGGGAGGAGTAGATGGGCGCTAGAGAAGAGGATCAAAATAGATTATATTCAATTCTAAGAGAACTAATAAAAATGAAACTTTAGCATTCATTTTTGACTGAATTTGATATATGTTTGTGAAAAATAAGAATGTGTGAAGCATTATGCCAGTAATTACACGAGCAACTAAGGTAAAGCCACACATGCAAACCAAAGTTAGGAGTTAAGACAAACTCAAATACAGGTGAGTAACTGACTAGTGATGTATTACCTCCAACCGGAGATGAAGAAATTAAAAAAAAAGAGAGAGAGTGAGAAAAACAGAAAAGAACTTCTAATGAAGTAATGCTCACACTATTAATCTAAAGTAATTAGAAAAATAAAAAGTAAAATCTAGCAGCTTGGACCTGTCTCTGTGTCAAAAAAAATTGGGAAAATGAGTTAAGATAAAGAAAAAGACTATTAGGAACATGGATATGCATCTAGGCAAAGACAAACAATTTGTGTTCATTTGGAAAAATACAATAAACTGAACAGTCTATATTTGACATTTTTTTCTCTTTTTATTACTTAAAGATTACCAATCCAGTTTTAACCCATGCTTTTTTAGTCACAGTCCAGCTGGCCTTGGTGAGCTCCCAGTAGATCAGCTCCACTGTCTCAGTGGGTGGGTGCACCCCTCGTGGTCCCGACTTCTTTGCTCATGTTCTCCCTCCTTCTGCTCCTCATTGGGACCTTGGGAGCTCAGTCCAGTGCTCCAGTGTGGGTCTCTGTGAACATGGCGAACAATGAGGGCTGATGAGAAGCCAAGGACAATGGCACGGGGTTTTGATCCTACGCAATGTGCTGGCTTTGTGGGAGCCTAGCCAGTCTGGATGTTCACCTTCCTAGATATGGACGGAGGGGGGAGGACCTAGGACTTACCACAGGGCAGGGAACCCTGACAGCTCTTTGGACTGGAGAGGGAGGGGGAGAGGAGTGGGAGGAGGGGGAGAGGGTGGGAGGAGGGGGAGGGAAATGGGA
The DNA here is from genome assembly GCF_037038515.1 of Microtus pennsylvanicus. Classification (NCBI taxonomy): domain Eukaryota; kingdom Metazoa; phylum Chordata; class Mammalia; order Rodentia; family Cricetidae; genus Microtus; species Microtus pennsylvanicus. Next base: position 107,870,706 of record NC_134586.1, on the reverse strand, counting down.
GGCTGGGAGGAGGTGGAAACTTGTTTTTTTTTTCTTCCTTTTCTCAATAAAAAAATAAATTAAAATAAAATAAAAAAAAGAAATGGGGTTTCCCACAGCCCCCATGATTGCCAAAAAAAAAAAAAAAATACCAATCCAAATTCCCACTCCCTCCCAACTTTAGTTGAACAAATGATATGATTGAGCATCTTTTGGATATATTCCCAAGAGGGGAATTGTGGGATCCTGAAGTAGGTTGATTCCCAGTTTTTTTTTTTTTTTTGAGGAACCGCCACACTGATTTCCAAAGTGGTTGCACAAGTTTGCATTCCCACCAGCAATGGATAGGTGTTTTCCTTGCTCCACAACTTCTCCAGCATAAGCTTTCATTAGTGTTTTTGATATTAGCCATTCTGATAGGTATAAGATGGTATCTCAGAGTTGTTTTGATTTGCATTTCCTAATAGCTAAGGATGAAGAATATGTCCTTAAGTATCTTTTGGTCATTTGAAACTCTTCTGATGAGAATTCTCTGTTTAGTTCAGTACACCACTTTTTAACTGGGTTATTTAGAATTTTAATGTCAAATTTCTCGAGTTCTTTATATATTTTGGAGATCAGTCCTTTGTCTTATGCTTTCATATGTAGACATTGGCTGCAATGTGAAAGCACCCCCCCACGCACATACATACACACACACACACACACACACACACACACACACACAAAGTAAAAGGTTTTACTTACCATCTTCATTGCATTTATTAGTTACATTGATTGCTTGTTTTGAGAAAGCATACCTTGGCAGAAGAATCTGTGATCTAAAATAACATGAGGTTATGACTACCTGTATAAAAATTTCTTTCTATATATTTAGAATATGTCATTATATATTGAGGCTATACCTACATATACTAAAGATACACTACTCTTCCATTTGTGTTTGAATTCCTCAAAAATCAGAATTAAAGAAAAGTGAACATGATAATTTTCATTAGATAAGAAATTGATTTTATAATGTTTGAGCAATTTCAAAAGGAATATAGTGACAACAGAAAGAAATTTCACATGAAAGAACAATTGATTAATCAAATTCATCATTCATTATTTGGTGCTGCCTTGTAAAGTTAAAACAAAAATAAAAGGTGCAGGGGAACCTGGACTTGGACATATTTTTATGTCAATAAATACCAACCACTTAATGTAGTATTCAAAAAAATTTCTTCCTGTTTAAAAGTATTTAAGTGCAAATGTTCAATAAAAATAATTTTTAGAACTTTGGAATTATTTGTTTTAAAACAAAACAATAAGAGAAATGCAAGAAGATGATCTTCCTATTTTCAAAAGCTCTAAAGGTAAAAGATCAGTGCCAAAACAGATACATTTAAGCAAACCTTATTTCTCTCCGTAACAGTAATTTACATGATTCCCATAAACTTTTTTGTTGGTTTGGTTTTTTTTGTTTGTTTGGTTTGTTTTTTGAGACAGGGTTTCTCTGGGTAACAGTCCTGATTGTCTTGAAACTCACTTTGTAGACCAAGCTGGCCTTGAACTCAGTGAGATCTGGCTTTCTCTGCCTCCCTTGTGCTGGGATTAAAGGTGTGCACCACCACTGCCTGGCGATTCCCATAATCTTAATATACATTTCTGAATTGAGATTTATAGTTCAGCATTTCTAACATAACCATTTAGTATCTTGCTTCTTAAAATGGCAAACATATCCTGACATCTTCAATACATATTTCTTATTTAAAACAAGAGGGTGATCATTTGTGTAAAGCGATATGAAACCTCAAGATAACCCGCACATGGAATATGCCACTCAGTAGACTAGACACACTCACACTTTTCAAGGAGAATATCTAGCCCATTATGCATAGAAGGACAAATTGCAAAGATGAAGATCAGTATTATAATTGCTATTTTTTTGAAAAATATAAAAATAATTAGTATATTTTGAAAGTCTAATGGTAAAAAGTACACTACTATTAATGCTACTAACTTGAGGAATATTATGATATAAAATGAGCAAGGAAAAGTTTTCCTTAAGTTTCAAACACTGAATTACATAATTATGCTTACCCATACAGACCATTTGTAAATATCAGGTCAAGAAGCTGCTAATATCCATAAAATACTGCTTCTTTACTATGCTGAAAAATTGAAATATATATCTATACAAGAAAAGATGGAAACAAACGAGAGTGTTGTCAAAGGCTTCTCATTTGTTCCTGAGAGCAGGAGGCTGCTCTTTCATTCCTGACTGCCCAGAACTGAAATAATTACACAGAAACTATATTATTTAAAACACTGCTTGACCAATAACTTAAGCATATTGTTAGCTAGCTCTTATATCTTAAATTAACCCATTTCCATTATTTTATTTTACCACAAGGCTAATGGCCTATGGGCAAGGTTTTAGGTGATGGCTTGCATATTTCTCATTTGGCAGCTCCATGGCATCTCCCTGCTTCTGCCAACTCTCTATAGCTCCTGATTTCTCACCTAGCTTTACTCTGCTTTGCCTTTAGCCAAGAGCATCTTTATTCATTAACCAATAAAAGCAACACATATACAGAAGGACTTCCCAAACCATTTTCTCTTTTTTGTTTAAATAAAACTGAAGGTTTTATCATTAACATAGTAAAATTACAAATAACAAAGCATATATCAATCAAGAATTGCTGCTAAAATATTTATATCTACTTTATCTTTTATCATAACTAAGGAAAAATATAATTATATCTATCTATTCTTCAACTCCATTAAAGACTGAAGAGGGATATAATATTACCTAAGTAAACAGAAAGTGCATTGTAAGCAACTTCCAAAACTCTAGAATTGACAGAGACATCTCGCTGCCTGGTCAATCACTCAAAGTTCTCTAACACTGGGGCACCACCCATCTTTAGCCTACAAGTCCAAAGTATATGGAAGACATTTCCAGGAATCAGGAAATTTTAAGATCTCTTATACCTTGCACTGGCAAAGTTCATCAGTTGCTTTCTTTTGCATCCTGCAAAATGTCTGACAGTTCTTTCATTAAGCAGGAAACCTGAATAGCCTGTCTCACCTTCTTTAGGCAAAGTTAGGAGCTATTTTTCTGTGGGTCCTACATGTCCAGTTCAGAAAGCATAACATCAAGCAGTTCAGGCAAGTGCAGTTTCTTGCCCAAATGTCTAACCAACTCTATAAGGAGTCTCTTCGATGCCCTTTATCTTCTTAAAAAAGATTAGTGTTGCCAGGAACAGAGGTGTCTCACTCTCATAAAAAGTTCTAAATTCTTAAAGCATTTAAATGCCATATTTTGTAGTTCTTTGAAATATTTGACGATTATCTATCTAACTGAAATATATCTCTATATATCTAGAAAACATAACTAACATGACTACAACAAGCTTGACTATTATAGATGCTCTCTATTACCCTGTATTTCTAAGCTAAACATTACATTTTTTAAGTTAGCTGCACAAATAGAATACCTTAATCAATAACAGAAATATACATATAATAAAATTAAATTTGTATCAATAAACTAATATCCATGTCAATGCAAAGTATTTATCTTTATAGCATATCCCCTTTATATGTAACCAAACATTTATAAATAATCATTTAGGGAATTTGGGGATAGTTTTCTCCAAACTGCTTCCTGCTTTTTGTTGGGCAAAATAATTTGGGGTTTGCAGAAACCTTTCAGGGGGCCTTAGTCCATCAAACCACATTATTTTAGTAGGAATCTATGGCTTTTCATTCTTTGTGAAAACAAAAGCAGAAGTTCTTTTCCAAAGCAACATATTCTTAGACCCAAATTTCAAAGTCAAGATACCTCTAAAATATATATGCTGGTTTAACTTAGCAGCCTATACAATTAAATATCTCTTTGTATTTAGCTCATTCACAGGCAAAAATAAAATAAAACACAATAATATACATAATCCAGACTCTCTGTATGTTTTACATCTTTTTGTGGCTTTTTTCATACTTTATTACATTTCTACATGTTTAATATTTATTTTATTATCTTTATTCCTTCAATCTATGACTATCTATACGCTGTTATATTACTTTTACTGTCTCTTTACTCTTTTTCTTCTCTCTTCCAAGTCTACATACATTTATTTAACATTGAGATCCTCTTAGATATATTTTTTATCTGAATATGTCTTTACTGTATATCTGCAATCCTCTTCTGACAAGGACCGCTTCTTAAAATGCTTAGCTGTGTGACTGGGACTAAGGCTTTTTTGCCTTTTCCTCCACCCAGTCTGACATGGCAGAGATCTGTTCAACATGAGTCATGCTCACAGCTCCATTTTCAGTCACACAGAGGGTCTATGTTTCCATTAAGCAAGTTGTAGCACTGTGCTCAAAAGCCACAGTTAAATGCTCCAAAGATGAACTTCAGTGTTGCGTGGCCAGCCGGTGGGATGTTTGATGCAGCAACCATCAATGGAGTGGAGGAGATAGTTCTCTGTCCTCATAATGGCCATCCTGACCAAGTCCCTTATATTTTCACCTGGCAGGGGTTAATAGAATAGGAAGCTCCCTCCCTTGGATTGTACAACTCTTAGTTCACAGCAGACTCAAGTTTTGGCTGCTAAGACTAGTGTTCCTTCAGTAGGTACAAAGGAAAATAGGAAAAAGCCTGCAACTGTATTCCGAGGAGAAACAGAAGAGTCAGAGATTTTCCCACCACCTTATTTCCCTTCAGCTGAGCATCCCACAACTCCTGTAGAAGAGGCCCACCCCCCCAGCTGTCAGGCACAGAGGGAGGAGAGACTAGCACTATCTACCTGTATGAGGAAGGCAGAGACCCCATACCCAGACTCCACGGTGGCCCTTCCTCTCGGACCTCCTGATGATTCAGGAAACCAACCCTTTATTATTGGCCTTTTTGCTACCAGTGACTTATATAATTGGAAGGGTCAGAATGTACCATTCTCCAAGAACCCACAAGACTTGATTAACCTGTTGGAAACTGTTCTTTACCCATGCCATGACATTGGACAACTGCCAGCAGTTGTTAGGAGTTCTCTTCACAACTGAGGAAAGAAAGAGAATCCTAGAGAATGCCCAGAAGTTAGTCCTAGGACCTACAGGTGCCCCTCTAGCTGCAGAAGCCTTTTCAACAACCGTCCCTAACTGGGACTTCAACATGGCAGAAGGTAGGATAGTCTGCACATCTACCACCAGGCTCTGTTAGTGGGTCTAAAAGCAGAAGCAGGCAGGCCCACTAATATGGCAAAAAAAAAAAATATGGTGTAAGGCAGGGAAAGGACAAAAGCCCGGTTGTGTACCTGAAAAGGTTGATGGGGGCTTTCAAACAATACTCCCCCTACAACCTGGAGTCTGGGGAAACACAACAGGCAATTATCTTAGCCTATGTCAACCAAGCAGCACCAAATATTAAAAAAAAAAAAATACAGTCATTAGAAAGACTAAGAGAAAGAAGCAAAAGAGACTGAGTGGCAGTGGCAGAAAAGGTTTACAATAAGAGAGAAACAGAGGACCAGAAAGAAGAGAGAAGGTAAAGAGAACATCAAGGAAGGAAGGAAAAGAGAGACAAAAGGCAAGCAACCAAATATTGGATAGACAGCAAATTCAGATGGAAAAAATACTCCTTGCTGCTGAGGCAGGAGGACAGGGAAAAGCCGATTCTGGTCTAAGCTAGGAAAGAATCAATGGAAGAAATACATTGGGCCAGAAAGTACCCCAAAATAAGAAACAAAAGAAGCATCAACAAGATTGGGAAGGAAGCCAACCCCAGTCCTTGCTGCCTTGGAAGAAGACAGTGACTAGGGAAGATGGGGCTTGGCCCTCTCCCCGAGCTTAGGGTAACCCTAAGAGTAGAGGGGAAACCTGGCGCCTGGCCACCCGCACAGAGAGCTTTATCCGAAATAATTACATGGAAACTGTATTCTTTTAAACACTGCCTGGCCCATTAGTTCCAGCCTCTTATTGGCTAGCTCTTACATGTTGATCTAACCCATTTTTAATAATCTGTGTAGCCCACAAGGTGGCTTACCAGGGAAGATCTTAACCTGCGTCTGTCTGGAGTGGGAGAATCATGGCAACTCCCTAATTCAGCTTTTTTCTCCCAGCATTCTGTTCTGTTTTCTCCACCTACCTAAGGGCTGGCCTATCAAATGGGCCTAGGCAGTTTCTTTATTAATAAGAAATCACTCCCACATCATCTGTCTAGAAAACAGACCAGGGTGCAAGGTACGATGTGTACCAAACCCTGTAAATGGACTTGGGAGCAGGACTGCTCACCTATTTATTCTTAGTCATTCTTGAATGTCCATATCCCTTGTTGGGATGTGACTTGCTCACCAAAATGAGAGCACAGATCCATTTTACTAATACAGGCACACACAAACACCTAGAGGGAAAGGCCGATGGAATGTTCTTAACAATGCCTTTCCCAGATATGGACACTTGGCTCAGAGAATTTCCAACAGTCTGGGCAGAGACAAGGGGAATGGGGTTGGCCAGACATTGGCCTCCAATATATGTGGAACTAAAGGCTAATGCAGATCCTGTGAAAGTTCACCAGTACCCAAGACTCTGGAAGCCAAAAAGGGAATTACTCCCCACATAAGATGGCTCTGTGGGAGGGAATCTTGGGGCCTTTTCAGTTCACATAGGACATGTCCCTCCTGCCAGTTAAGAAACCACACACCAATGATTATTGACCTGTTCAGGACCTCAGAGAAGTCAACAAAATATCCATCCCACTGTACCTAACCCTCATACCTTGCTGAGTGCCACAAGAAAAGAGGTTTACAGTTCTTGATTTAAAAGATGCTTTCTTTAGTCTCCTGCTTTCCCTGAGCAGCCAGAGGCATTTTGCCTTTAAATGGCATGATCCAGACATTGGAGTAAGTGGACATTAGACCTGGATGAGGCCGCCGCAAGGATTCAAGAATGCTCCTACCATATTTGATGAAGCTCTTTGAGTGAGTATCGATATCTACACCCTCATGTCTCCCTTTCACAATATGTAGATGACATATTAATAGCCACCAGGTCAACAGAAGAATGCCTGAGCGGAACCAGAGACCTTCAGACAGTTCTAGCAAAGAAGGCCCAGATCTGCAGGAAGCAGGTGATTTACTTCAGATATATACTAAACGAAGGTAAGAGATAACTGTCTGAAGCTAGAAAAGACACTGTGTTAAAAATACCTGTTCCTGAGATAATGAGACAAGTCAGAGAATTCCTAGGCTTGGCAGGATTTTGCAGACTTTGGATTCCAGGATACACTGAAATTGCCCGCCCTCTCTATGAGGCCACAAAGGAAAAAAAAAAGTATCTTGGAACTCAGACAGATGGCTTTTGATACCATCAAGCAGAGACTATTGGAGGCCCCACCCTAAGTCTGACTAATATCACTAAATCCTTCCTCTTACATATGGATGAAAACAAAGGAATAGGAAAGGGAGTGTTGACTCAGAACATTGGACCATGGAAAAGGCCGGTTGCCTACTTATCTAAGAAACTTGGCATTGTGGCCTCTGGGTGGCCTCCTTGCTTACACATCATTGTGGCTGTGGCACTGTTAGTCAAAGATGCTAATAAGCTGATTTGGGGACAAAATCTTGAGGTATGTACATAACATGCTTTGGAATCTATCTTTAAAGCAACCTCCTGACAGGTGGCTAAGTAAGGCCAGAGTAACTCATTACCAAGCTCTTCTCTAAAACCTTAACAGAATAACCTTTAAAACACCAATCAATAAAAAAAAAATATCAAAAAAAAAAAACAGTCTCAGAGGAAAAAATAAAAACAAAACTTTCTTCTCCATACTTTGAGAAAAGTATGTCCAACCTGATATATGTTTACAAATTTTATAACTTATAAAAACATTAAAACATTATCTGGTGTTAAAAAAAAAAAAACACCAATTAACCTGAACCCAGCTACCATGCTGCCTGCCCCTGACATAGAGGCTCTCATCCATGACTGCACTGAAATTCTAACTCAGGCATATTGCGTTCGATCTGACCTCCATGATATGCCATTGACAGAGGCAGAAGAAACTTGGTTCACGGATGGAAGCAGTTTAGTGCGAGATGGACACAGATATGCTCGGGCTGCAGTGACAATAACCCACAGGGTAGTCTAGGCGGAGGCCCTGCCTACTGGTACCTCAGCCCAGAGTGCTGAACTGATAGCATTAACAAAGGCCTTGCAGCTAGGGAAAGACAAGAGAATCAATGTTTATACAGACAGCAGGTATGCATTTTCTGCCTTGCACATCCATTGGGTGATTTACATGGAAAGGGGGCTGTTCACTGCAAAGGGAAAGACTACCAAAAACAAACAAGAAATATTATAATTGCTAAAAGCACTCTGGCTTCCAAAGAAGCTAGAAGTAATGCATTGTTCTGGACAACAAAAGAGAACAAATGCTATCTCTAGGGGAAACAATATAGCAGACTAAAAAGCAAAGAAGGCAGCTCTGATCAGAACTACAGTGACTCTACCCATACTAACTAATCCAGGTCCTGGTAGCTTGCCTCCCCAGCCAAACTATAATTAAGATGAAGAAATCTGGGCTGCCCAAATAGAGGGAGCCTACAAAAGAGATGGATGGTAGAGACTCCCAACAGGAAAGGTGCTCCTTCCAAAACTATTAGGGAAGTACCTATTCCAAAGAATTCACCAAACCTCCCACTTAGCAATCCAAAAGCTTAGAGAATTAATCTCTGGATTCCACTAAAGATTTAACAAGGAAACTGTCTTATTGATAAGATTGTAAGTGACCACATGCCAGCTGGTAAACTCCTATAAAGCACAAAGAACAAGAGGTGTCCGAATGAGAGAAACCCACCCAGGTACATACTGGGAAGTGGACTTTACAGAAGTCAAGCCAGGTAAATATGGATATAAAAATATTTGTTGGGTCTTTATAGACACCTTTTCAGGATAGACTGAAGCTTATCCTACCAAACATGAGACTGCCTATGTGGTGGCTAAGAAATTACTCAAAGACACCCTTCCCAGGTTTGGCTTTCCACACATGTTAGGGTCCGACAATGGCCCTGCCTTCGTCTCTCAGGTAAGCCAGGGAATATCCACTGCACTGGGCGATGAGTGGAAATTACATTGTGCTTACCACCCTCAGAGTTCAGGACAGGTTGAGGGAATAAATCGGACCCTAAAAAAGACGCTTACCAAATTAGCCTTGGAGATTGGTGGTGATTGGGTGACTCTCCTCCCCTATACCCTGTTCAGGATGATGAATTCCCCATACCAGATGGGACTAACCCCTTTTGAGATCATGCATGGTCTACCCCCACCACTTGTGCCTAGCTTGCAGGATGAGTTGATTCTGTCTCTAGAAGAAGTGGAGCTTCTAGGGAGCCTAAGGGTGTTGTCCCAGATACTGGCAGATATCCATCCCACTCTTTTCCTGAGCCCCACAGTTTCAAGCCTAGTGAGTGGGTCCTGATACGCAAACACCAGTGCAAGTCCCTGGTGCCACAGTGGAAAGGGCCCTATGTTGACATCCTGACCACTCCAACTGCTCTCAAGGTGGACAGTATCTCCTGACTGCTCTTTGGTCTGGAGAGGAAGGGGGAAGTGGGGGGAAGGGGGAGGGAAATGGGAGGAGGTGAAAATTTGTAATAATAATATAAAAATTAAAAAATTAAAAAAGAAAAATCATGTATCCTTTATTGTTTTACTTTGCAAACTTTTCGTGAGAAGGAAAACAAGGGCACCAGTTGTAGACCAAGAAATTATTTTATCCAAGTATAAGTTGGAATAAATTTAATTATAGTTGTTTATAGAAGCATGAGCAGGGGGTTATTTACAAAATAAACACTTGGGAATTATTAACAGGATTATAGAAACTTAAAAGAAATCACTCTTCAGAAGAAAATATTTTTTTCTCTCAGCAGTCTTTAACTACAGAGAGGACTAGGATCTTGTTAGAAACTCTTCTCAACAATTCTTACCTTTTGATAAATCCAAGAGAGAGGACCTGTCTAGTTAGTATCCCTTCCATAAACCACTATATATCCAGATAGCCTTGAGAAGGGAGTGACTTTGTAAAGTTCTCTACCATGAAGAAATAATAATAGGTTCAATATTTTGCAATATCTTGAGCACAATCACAATGGCTTACAATTCAAAAAAGTGATTATCAATAGCAGGGAACAAATTTTTTCCCATCCTTTGGTTCTGACATTCGTTTAGATCTTCTTCCTCAGTAGTCTCTGCACTAAAGAAGGGGTAATATAGCTGTACCCTTTGTGTTGTGCATTTAACAGTCACTTACTCCATAAGCCTTCTGTTAATATGCTTGGTCCTGCTAGACTTAATAGTATGGTGGCTTCTCCTTGCCTCTGATTGGCCTATGCTGTAAGTGGAGTATGTCCTTGCATGCTACATTATGCAAACACTCAGCCTCCCTATATCTGATACTCTCTGGGCAAGGAATATTGTTGACTATTCACTGTTCATTGGTCCCATCAGCATTTACACAGACTCCTGGGTTGACTGAACAGTTTTCATCCCCAGTGTAAATTTTTGCAAGAAAGAAATGTACAGTTTAGTCTTGGGCAATATTTGCCCACTCTGAGAAAATCTTATATTTTCACTTTCACCGTTCTGTCATTTATATACTCACTAATTCCTTGCTTAGCTTTGAAAGCCAAACATAGGCTTATAAGTGCTAAACTTGGCTTCTTCTAATTTTTTTCCTTATAAAATCTGGCTCAAGAAATATTGGAACTCTCAAACTGCTCAGACAGGCCCTTTTATGTTTATTTTTCTCATCTCCTCTAGATTGCTTTAGAACATTTAAAACCCTATGTAAATCGTTCACATCTCCAGAGCCTTCCCTACCTTATAAAGATCATGTCCCACCATGAATCTCAGCAAAACTACTAAAGCCTGACACCATTTGCAAAGTCACTGCTGAGTTTAATTCTTCCTATCTCTGATCACAGTCCTATATGCCCCAGTGAACTTGGTATGGCACAGGTATCTCATGCCTGATACCTCTATTATCAGTTGCTCATATTCCTGGAAAATTCAGGTGTTTCGTGGGTTTTCCTTTCTCTTAGTTAAAGGTTGGTCCTAATTGGTAATTCTCAATTCTCTATTTTAATTTCTTCCTCCCTGTTGTCCAGCATTCCCTTATATTCCAAATTTTGTGCTCACATAAAGTGCTGTTTCTCACAAATGTATTTCATGCTTTCCTTTATTTCCTACTAATTATATAAAAATAGCAACTAAACTCTTCTATCTCATTCTCTCCCCTCTCACTCCCCTTCTATTTGTGCTAAAGTTCAGGGTTACATTTGTACAGATGATAGTATCTGCATCCAGTCCTTGGAGAATTTTTATTTTTATCTCTTTTGAAAAATTTTATTTTTACATTACTGTAAACTCATGTCAAACTTAGTAATATAGATCTCCATCACAACAGGAGAAATATCTCAACTCCATCATTTTGGTTAATATCTTTGGGAAAAGTGAGGTTTTGCAATTACATTCTTTTTAAGGTGAACCATTGGTTACCCCTGTTATTTGCCAATTCTGAGTTTAATATGCTCCAAATCTCTTATTTTTTTTACTCAAATAACTTGATGCTACCAAGTGTTTATTTGACTTGAATATTTTACATAGAATGTTCACAATGGAACAAGTTAGCTCTATACTAGTAAGTACTTTTTGTGAAAAAGAACAACAACAACAAAAACTTCAAACCCCTCATTGCTTCCCTTTTCAATGACTCTTTGTTTTCTCTTGTAGTGCTACTTTCTTTTCTCCAAACTCCACTTCTGATGAGACAATACTTAATTTATTTGTTTATTCTTCTTCTTCACATTCATATACATTTTTTTTAAAAAATAAGAATTGTAATATAATTTGAACATATGCAATTATTGAGTAAAATCTTTATGTATGTACTCAGTTTATACCTTACTATAACTTCTGTTGATTGACTTCTGATTTAGTACATCAGACTTTAAAAGATATTATAATTTTCAAAACTGTGAAAAATGTCACATCTTCATAACCTATATTTTTAGTTAACTTATCTACTTTCTATTCATTATGGCATCATGACACTCGGAGGACATTATGATCTAGAATTCCATGCATCATCTTCACAAATGCAGACCTCAGTTCTACCTAATTTAATTATATTGTGTTGTCGTAGATAGTTTTCTACCAATGTGAGGAGATACCACGGACAATACAAGTTTATAAAAGAAGGTTGGAAATTAGCTGGTGACTTATTTTCAGTTTCAAAGGGTTTCTCTGTGACCACCATAATGAGGAGCATCTTGGCAGGCTGACAGGCATGGTGCTAGGGACATATCTGAGAGCTCACATATGATCCATAAGTTTCAAGAAGAAAGGAAGTTTGGACACAGAGTGGATTTTTGAAACCTTAAATTCTAAGCCCAGTGACAAACCTCCAACAAGGATATACTTTCTGCAACATGATCTCACCTCTTAATCCTTCCCAAAATGTGCTCCTAACTGAGGAACCAAACATTCAAGTATGTGAACCTATGGGAACCATTATAATTCAGCCCACCACATGTATGTTTCACAACTTGAGCCGCAGACACATTCAGCTTAATGCCATCTTCCATTATGGTTTTATTTTTAACAATCCAATTCGCCTGATTTTATTTATTCTTCACATAAACACCAACATACTGTACAAAGAAACATTGAGACAATAATAAAAAATAAATAAAAGGGACCATGTTTAGTTTGAGAAACCTCAAATTCATTTAATATGATTTTTTTTATATTATATTTCTTTCTCTGTATATATTGCCTTAATGGAACTTGATACCTAAACTTTTCTTTAAGGATTTAGCTTTCAAATTTAATTTGGATATGTGTGATTTTATAAATGAGTGGAATTAACTGTACATTTTAGTTCAAGGATTAATTGGTTTATTTATTTAGTGTTAATGATCATTAAAAAGCAAAAAAATAAAACCTGGATGCTCAATATGTACATCTCAATATTCAGTATTCTTTTTGTAATTTATCCTGCTATATATATTTTTATACACACTCAAACACACACATAGTAGAGATTAGGAGTACAGATATTCATTAAAATTCATATGTATTAATTATTACCAGAAACATTATTATAGACTCAGAGTTCTTGAAAAAACAAAAGTATCTCTAAGTTTCTCAAACACAGTCATCAGTTTGCTTAACTTGCAAGCAATTGCCTTTTCCAGTAACATTTGCTATTTGCTACTTTAGAAACATTGACTTAGGATGACATGGTGCAAATGAGTCATGTAGTTTTCTGTAATTATTTATAAATCACTACACAATAGTATCAAATCACCATTATACTAGAAGCAATTTCTATTTACTATTTCTAAGTAATGTTAGTACTGTCAAGTTTTATAAATACTTTACTGTATTGTTTCAAGCATGACAATTTCTGGTTTTCTACTAAAATTATTAAATTATGCAAGAATAACTCTTTTTAGCATTCTCACTGGTAAATATTCCCTTTTTTCTTATTTTGCATATGTTAGCTTGTTAATCAATGTTGTTAATTATAGATTTGAATAATAATCATGCTTTATAAGTTTTAATCTCCCTAAGTAGAGTATTTTTCTGACATTTCACATTTTAAGTTTTTGTCTCATTTGAGACAGAAAACTGGTCTCAGGGCTGTCATATCTCTCATTTCCCATTTCTGTTATCAGCTTCTGCTACTTATATTTTAACATATAAAGACTAAGTAGCATTCTAATTTCAAAGTTTATAAGCAGAGAAATTGGTGATTAGTGTTGCTGATCAACAATAAATCTGTTTCCTGTTAGTGGGAGTTTCTTATTTCTACATGACAGCACAAATATTAATCAGCTAATTTTATCATATATGAACAGTATGATAACACTTTTCTTTTTTCTATTGCTGCTTGGATTTATGAATTTTGGCTCCATATACAAAAGATAGACTATTTAACAATGAAGAGGGAACCATTCTGTAAATGTACCATATTTCCTTATCCGTTCTTCAGTTGAGGGGCATCTAGGATGTTTCCAGGTTCTTGTTATTATGGATAATACTGCTATGAAAATAACTAAACATATTGCCTTGTAGTATGATTGAGCATCCTTTGTGAATATACACAAAACTGGTATTTCTGTGTCTTGAGTTGGATTGTCTACACATTTTCTGAGAAATTGCCATACTGTTTTCAAAGCAGTTTGACAACTTTGCCCTACCACCAGCAATGGAGGAGTGTTCCCTTTAAAACACATTCTTTCTAGCCTAGGCTGTTGTTAGTGTTTTTGATCTTCTTCATTCTGACAGTTGTGAGATGTAATGTCAGCATTGTTTTGATTTTTATTTCTCTGATGGTTAAAGATGTTGATCATTTCCTTAAGTGTCTTTCAGCCATTTCAGATTCATCTGTTGAGGGTTCTCTGTTTAGGTCTGTGCACCATTATTTTTATTGGAATATTTCTTCTTTTGATGTCAAGTTTCTTGAGTTCTTTTATATTTTGGAGATCATTCCTCTGTCCCTTGTGGGGTTGATGAAGACCTTTTCCCATTCTGTAGGCTGCCATTTTGACTTGTTGACCATGCTCTTTATTTTGCAGAAGTGTCTCAGTTATAGGGGGTCATATTCATTAATTGTTGCTCTCAGTGTCTGTGCTACTGGAGTTATGTTTAGGAAGTTGTATCCTGTGCCAATGCTTTCAAGCATACTTCCCACTTTGTCTTCTAGTTGATTCAATGTGGTTGGTTTTATGCTGAGGCAGTAGATCGATTTAGACTTGAGTTTTGTGCATGGTGATAGACATGGATCTATTTGCATTCTGCTACATGCTGAAATCCAGTTAAGACAGCACCATTTGTTGAAGAAGCTTTCATTTTTCTATTATCTATTTTTAGCTTCTTTGTCAAAAATTAGTGTTTTGTAGGTGTGTAGATTGATATCCAGGTCTTTGATTTGATTTCATTGATCCTCCTATCTGTTTTTATGACAATACCAGGCTATTTTTATTGCTGTAGCTCTATAACAGAGCTTGAAGTCAGTAACTGTTATGCATCCATGCATTCATTGTACAGGATTGTTTTGACTATCCTGGCTTTATAGTTTTTTCATATGAAGTTGTGTATTGTTTTTTCGAGGTTTGCGAAGAATTTTGCTGGAAATCATATTGAATCTGTAGATTTCTTTTGGCAAGATTGTCATTTTTACTATGCTAATTCTACTTACCAAAGAGCATAGGAGATCTTTCCATTTTCTGGTGTCTTTTGAAATTTCTTTCTTCAAAGATTTAAAGGTCTTGTCATACAGGTCTTTCACTTGTTTGGTTAGAGTTAACCCCAGGTATTTTATTTGCTATTTGTGGTTACTGTGTAGGACTCATTCTCTGAGCTCTTTCTCAGTCCATTTATCATTTGTAGTAAGAAGGGTTACTGATGTTTTTGAGTTGATCTTGTATCCTGCTACATTACTGAAATTGTTTGAGTTGTAAGAGTTCCCTTGTAGAACTTGTGGGTCACTTATGTATATGTTCATATTGTCAACAAGTAATAAAACTTTGACCTCTTTGTTTTTAATTTGTATTCCCTTGAACTCCATTTGTTGTTTTATTGCTCTAGCTAGAATTTAAGTACTATATTGAATTGATTAATATAGAGAGTAGACAGCCTTGTCTTGTTCCTGATTTCAGTGGGTTTGCTTTGAGTTTCTCTCAATTTAGCTTGATGTTGGCTGTTGGCTTGCTGTATATTGTCTTTATTATGTTTAGGTATACTCCTTGTATCCCTGCTCTCTCTTTTATCATGAAAGAGTGTTGAATTTGGTTGAAAGCTTTTTCAGCATCTAATGAGATGATCATGTGTTTTTTTTTGTTTTTTTGTTATTTTTGCTTTTAGTTTTCTTATATGATGTATTACAGTGATAGATTTTTGTATATTTAACCATCCCTAGATCACTGGGATGAATCCTTACTTGGTCATGGTGGATGATATTTCTGATGTGTTTTTAGATTCAATTTGGCAGTATTTTATTGAATATTTTTTCATCAATGTTCAAGAGTAAGATTGATCTGTAATTTTCTTTCTTGGTTGTATCTTTGTGTAGTTTCGGTTTCAGAGTAACTATAGCCTCCTAAAAAGTGTTTGACACTGTTCCCTCTATTTCTATTATTTGGAAATGTTTGAGGCACATTGCTATTAATATTTTTTAAAATCTTGTAGAATTCTGTTCTGAAGCCATCTGGTTCTGGGCATTTTTTTGGTTGGGAGAGTTTTGATGACTATATCTATTTCTTTTGTGGATATAGGTCTACTTAATTTGCTTATTTGGTCATGATTTAATTCTAGTAAGTGATGTTTATATTGAAAATTGTCCCCCTTTTTTTTATCTTTTCCAATTTTATTGAGCGTGGGTGTTTGAAGTATGACCTGGTGATTCTCTGGATTTCTTCCATGTCTGTTATTGCCCCTTTTCATTTTTATTTTGTTACTTTGGATATTCTCTCCCTGTCTTTTGGTTAGTTTGGATAAGGGTTTGTCTATGTTTTAAATTTTTATCTAAGAACTAAGTCTTTGTCTCATTTATTCTTTGTATTGCTTTCTTTATTGCTATTTTGTTTATTTCAGCCCTCAATTTCATTATTGCCCATCATCTAGTCCTCCTTGGTGATTTGCATCTTTTTGTTCTAGAGCTTTAACGTGTTCTGATTACTAACTAGTGTGGGATTTTTCAAGCTTATTTATGTAGGCATTTATGAACTTTCCTCTTAAAACTGCTTTCATTGTGACCCATAAACTTGAGTAGGCTGTGTTTTCATTTGTGTTGAACTTTAGGAAGTCTTTAATTTCTATCTTTATTCCTTCCTTGACCCATTGGTGATTCATTTGAGCATTGTTCAATTTTCATGTTTGTGGTATTTCTTAAATTAGTGTTGCTGTTGAATTCTCACTTTAAGCCATTGCAATTCAATAAGATACTTGGGGGTATTCCAAATTCTTGTATCTGTTGAGGTTTTCTTTATTGCTGAATATGTGATCAATTTTTGAGAAGGTTCCCTGAGGTGCCAAGAAGATATATTTTTCTTCATTGTACAGAATGTTCTATAAATGTCTATTAAGACCATTTAAGTCATATCATCTGATAGTTCCCTATACCTCTGATAAGTTCTGTCTGGCATATCTGTCCAGTAGTGATAGTTGGGGGTTGAAGTCTCTCATTATTAGTATGTATGGTTTAATGTGTGATTTATGTTTTAGTATTGGATTTATATTTTACATAGGAATGTGTCCTTTTATTTCAGGCATAGATGTTTAGAATTGAAATTTTCTCTTGATGTATTTTTTTTCCTGTGACAAATATGAAATGTCCTTCTTTGTCTCCAATCATTGACTTTAGTATGAAGTCTATTTTGTTAAACAGAATAACTATATCAGCTTGTTTCTTATGTCCATTTGATTGGAATATTTTTTCCTAACCCTTTACACTAAGGTTATGTCTAGATTTGAGGTTTAGGTTTGTTTCTTTTATACAGCAGAAGGATGAATTCTGCTTTTGCATCCAATCTGTTTACCTGTGTCTCTTTATAGGTGAGTTGAGTGAGTTCATTCATATAAATGGATTTTAATGAGCAGTGATTGCTAGTTCCTGTTATTTAAGCTTTTACTGCTAGTGATGTTATTCTGTGTGCTTTTCCCTTCATTGGGATTTTCTGCTGTGAAATCATCTGTTGTCTGTATTTTGTGGGAGTACCTAGCTTCCTTTGGTTGGAGCTTTCTTTCTAGTACTTTGTGTAGGGTAGTATTTGTAGTTAGGTATTATATAAGTCTGATTCTTTCATGGAATATTCTGTTTTCTCCATCTATGTTGATTGAAAGTTTTGCTAGGTATAGTAGTCTGGACTGACATCTGTGTTATTTTAATGTCTGCATAATACTTGAACAGGACCTTCTGGTTTACATTGTTTCTATTAAAAGTCAGGTATAGTTTTGATAGGTCTATCTATCTATGTTACTTGTTCTTTTTCCTTTGTGGTTTTTAATACTCTTTCTTTATACTGCATAATTAGTGTTTTGATCATTATGTGGTGAAGGAATTGTTTTTGGTTCAGTGTATTTAATGTTTTGTAAGCATCTTGTACCTTCATAAGCATATTCTTATTTAGGTTGGGAAAGTTTTCTTGTATAATTTTGTTGAATATATTTTTTGTGCTTTGAGTTTAAATTATTCTCCATCTTCTATCCCTAATATTCTTAGGTTTGGCATTTTCATACTTTGACATGTTTCCTGGATAGTTTATATTAAGCTTTTGTTAGATTCAACATTTTCCTTGATTGATGAATCTGTTTCCTCTATTATATCTTCAACACCTGAGATTCTCTCTTCCATCTCTTGCAACCTGCTGCTTATGTTTGCATTTGGGGTTGCTGATTGTTTACCCATATTTTCCGTTTCCAGAATTCCCTCAGTTTGTGTTTTATTGTCTCTATTTCAGTTTTCAAGTCTTGACTCATTTCTTTCACCTATTTGATTCCTTTTTCTTGGTTTTCTTTAAAGTTTTTATTTATTTATTTATTCCAATTTATGTTTGCTTTTTCTCCATTTCTTTGAGAAAACTTTTCATTTCCTCTTTAAGGGCCTCAAATTTTTCCTAAAGGTATTTTATAGGTTGTTTTCTTTTGCTTCCTCTGTGTGCAGGTATTCAATTACTCTGTTGTAGAGCCACTAGTTTTTGTTGGTGTCTTGTTCTTTTTGTTGTTGAGTTATCTTTCACATTGTTTTCTACCCATCTTTTTCTCCAATTGATGTAGTTGAGGCTGAGTATCTGGTAATCACTCCTGGTACCAGCAGTTCCAAGGCTTAGAATTTTGCTCTTCATGGTGGGGTCATGGTCAATGTTCAAGTCATGCCAGAGATTTCTTGTGCTCCTTAAGATCTGGCCTTCTGGGGTCTGATTCTGTGGAGGAAGAACATGCTGGCTGGCTGTTTCTGTGGAGGTTGTGCCAGGCCTTCTGGCTGACTTTTCCCACAGAGATTGGGTCATATGGTAACATTTTCCAACAGTGCATTGCTAGCTCTCCTGCTCTGCAACATTTGCTTTCGCATGCATCAACCCAAGTGTGTAGGCAAGTTACTGTCCTACCCACAACTCCCAAATATTTAGGAGGTGCTTCCCAAACTACCACACACAGGCCTATATTAGTTAGAAATGCTTGGCTGCTAACTCAGGCTTACCTACTAGCTCTTATACTTAAATTATCTGATAAAACTACACATAATTCTCATCTATGCTTTGCCACTTTGCTTAGTATCTTTTCTCATTTTGCTTCTTCTGCCTTTGGCTGTTGATGCCTGACTCTGTCTTTCTCCTTCTCATCATTCGTAGTTTGGTCATCCTCCCTATACTTCCTGCCTGGATACTGGCCAATCAGCACTTTATTAAACCAATTCAAGTGACAAATATTTTTCAGTATACAAGAGAATTATTTTCTAGCATTTCATCCTTTTGTCTAATTAAAAAGAAAAGATATTAACCTTAATATAGTAAAACTATATAAAACAAAATCAGCTATTAAGTAAGAATTATAGTAACAATGCCTGATCCATTTGCATTTGGAAAAATTAGAGAAAATAATTATATTATCTTAACTTGCATACAAAAACTAAAGTTTTGGATATAATTTACTTTCTATTACAACTAAGGAAAACTATAGTTATATTATCTTGTCTTCAACATCATCAATGACTTCAGAAGGGTGAATGTTACCTAATGACAGGGGCATCTCCTTTCACCCAAAATTTGCCTTTAACATTGGGACATGCACCTATGTTCCACAGGCCTAATACATCTGGACATTTTTTTTTTCAGAAGCAGAAAATTTTGAAGGACTGTCTTACCTTTTATTGGCAAGTTTCAGCATTTACCTTTCTTGTGTTCTTCTGATACAGTGTGGATAATAACTGTCAGCAATCAAGAGAAGGGCCATTTGTCTTTGCCCACGTGGCTAGCTTTTGATATAAAAAAAAAACAAACTTCTGTGGAGCTTCTTTGATGGCCATCATCTTCTTTGAAGTAATTGGTCTTGTTTGAAGCAGATGTGTGTCACTTTCAAGAAAAGTCTAAGCTCTTAAAACATTTCAACATCATAATCTTTAGGATTTGGAAGTGTTTAAAAATTACCCATCTACCTGAACTATATCTCTGTATGATCTTGAAAACATACCTAAAGTGACTACACATTTTCTATCATAGATGATTTTTAATCTGTATTTTGTATATATTATACTTTAAAATGATCTGCATAAAAAAACCTTAAACAAGAATGAAAATATATGCATAGTATTACAAAATTTACTTTAAATTTATATCAATAAGCCAATTCCATACTGCTATAAAATATGTAAGATTAATAATTGTTTTTTGATTAGATTCAATAAGATTTCATTTATTTTTCATATATCCCCTTTTTCCTTTCAAAAGAAATGTTTGAATTTAACTCTTTCATTAAGCATTGTTTTTTCTATTACCAACAAAAATTTGTAACATAATCCCCTAAATAATGGCAAACACCTATAATCCACTTTTTAGGTCTGTGGGCATAGTTTTCTGAGATACTTCCTGGTGACTGGAGGTGCTGGCAATCTTTGGGGAACCCTGAGAATATCTAAGATTATGATAAAGCCCTGAATTGAATATACTATGAGCCTGGATCATTTCATTCAGCAGCCTTGAAGCTGTTTTGGATACAGAACTCAGAGAAAATTGTAACAAAGTCACTCTAATACATTGAATCATCTGGGCCATCCATTCCCCTCGGATATTTTTCAGGGGTGTTCCTTGATCAAACCTGATTTTTCTTAACCATATCCACTCATTTGTAGTGGGAAAAAAAGCATAACCTCTCCGTCAAAGTAACTTATCTGTTGACTTAAATTTTGAAGTCAAGATATTTTTAAGAAAAGTAGGTTGGTTTAATATAGCAGTTGTCATAATCTAAGGTCTCTTAGCAACCAAAAATTTTAAAGGCAAAACAATAATATACAAAATCCAGACTCTCTTTGTATTTTTCATCTTTATGAGACTTATTATATTTTTTCATTACTCTATTCCTTTTTAAGGACTTCTTTCTACCCTTTTTCTTTTCTATTCCAAGCCTACACACTTTTAATACACTGCAAACCATTTAGAAGTTTCCTTTTTTCTGTCTGAATCTATTTTTACTGCATACCTCTGTCTTTTTCTGACATACGAGCCTTTAAAATGCTAAGCAGTCATGACTAGAATGAAAGTTGCAGCTTTGACAGCTAGCTCTATCCATTTTCTTAGCTTCCTTAATTTCTGGCTTTATAATGGAGTTACAGACTGGAGCCATATTTACTATTCCAACTCTGGGAATTTTCTGAGTCCACCCTGCTAATGAGTAGTGTGCCACATGCTGCTCAGAGACCTCATTTAAGTGTTCCACGGCAGAGCCTGTTATAAGAGCCACATGATATTGCTACTAACAATGAGTCAGGAAGAACTATCTTAAAGGAGTCACACCTCTGCTTGCTGCTAGCAAATTCAGCTTATCCAAGAATACGTGGTTACCAAGAAGCCAATTTTGACTCTCTCTCTCTCTCTCTCTCTCTCTCTCTCTCTCTCTCTCTCTCTCTCTCTCTGGCATGTGTTTAGAATTAATTTTAAAGCTTTTTTAGTTGTTTTGTAAAATTGCTTACAGAATGTTTGGGCACTTTTTCTGGCTCAGCACAAAAGCCCCATAGTTTAAAGTACTATCTATACACTCATGAGTTTCTGCTTAGAATGTCTAGAATCAGTGTCAGCCAATCATGGTAGTGTACGCCTATAATTCCATAACTACTACAGAGAGATGAGAGGAGATGATAGTTAGTGGCAGGAGGATCATTAGAATCTCACAGGTAGAGCTAGTTTGAACAACAAAGAGAACATGTTTCAAAAAGATGGAAGTTGAGGTCAAATACCAGAAATTGTCCTTTGTCTTCCACACCTATGTTGTAAAATTTGACATATGTGAAAACACACACTCATATTTACATTGTACACCTTCACCAAAAAGTTTAAAGATAATTTAAATCTTTCCCTGAAAATATATGTCAAATAAAAAGGTTTATATAATTGTTCAAAAACAGCTCCAAACCTTTTATCAAGTGGCCTTGAAGTAAGAATTATATTATAATCCCGCATCTCTAGATTCCCATTGTGCAAAAACAATTACAAATACCTGATTTTTTCATTTAAAATTTTCCAGGTTACCAGAATACTTTGTGGGGTAAGATGATCAAGGTGCTGGTCTGTTTATTATCTTTATCATTTTTAGTTAAGTAAATTCAACAAATCATTTTGTCAGTGAGCTTGTCAAAGCATATGAATCAGTATAATAATGTATCAAGTGAACCTTCTATATTCATTGCATGAATTCCTAGACCCACAGACTCACAAGTGGTGAAACTCATTTGTGAAAACCAGGGCATCAATATTACGGAAGAATGAAATGGAGTCAGCTAACAAGGGATGGGGAAAAAACGAGAAAGAAAGAGATAGAAAAAAATTAAATGAGAGTTATAAAAAAACATTTCAGGCTCAAAAACCAGATACAGAATGAAGGTGTTGCTTCTGCTTTTTCTTGAACATTGTGAGTAACTATTAGTTTGAAATCCACAGCATTTTCACAATGAATAAGACTATGAAAATTCCTAGCACAAAAATTACCAATGGTCAGAGATATCAATGTCTATTAAGTTCATTTGATTCTCAAACATTACATGTGTGTACCAAATTACCAGATTTTACCATGTTCAACAAAAAGTGAAAATACAATTTAATTTAGATGATTTGAACCAGATAATAAGCAAATAAAATATAACAAAGAAATCTGGGTCCTTTCGGTGTATGTATACTTACAGCAAAATCGTTACTTAAAAGACAAATCTTGCTAAATAAAGGATGGTATGTAATGACCAAATATACTTGTAGGGCCCTGGCTGTGTGTAGGTACCTCTATTCCGTAGCCCTATGTTAATTTAGAAGAAAACAGGCAGGTATGGTCACATACCAACACTGTGTAGTGCATGTGTGTATGCATAGGCATGTGTATGTGCAAACATTGTGTATGTGTGTATGCAGATGCTTAGGTACATGTGTTCAGCTTTTCACATTAGACCATGACTGATTCTACAAAGTCTACACAGTGATTGATGAGGATATAAAGTATATTTATTACATTTACCTTAAACATTAGAAATAGAGAAAGTTAAATTCATTTTCCAAACCTGCAAACTTTTAGTATATTTGAATCAGACTTGCAGTGCACGGGTTTTTGCACAAGAATAGTAACTGGATAAATTGTCACAGGGAGTATTAGCTCTGTGGGTGCAAAGGGTTTTAATTTGACCATTTATCATTTGTCCCTGCTGATCCTCTCCTTGTATGTCGTGTGACAGTCTGAAATGTGTTACTGAGAACATAGAAACCATTAGCTTTCTTATTGATAACATTTATAACCCTTCTAGACACAAATTGTGACAAATACAAGCTTAGTGGAATGCTAGCTATTCATTTCATTGAAATTTTTCTTGTATATATTACTTACATCTTATTGTGTGTTTTAACAAATGCAATAAGGTTGTAATGCTGGAGGCAAAAAATGCTTTTTTCACAAATCAATAATAATTAAAATGAACAATTTCTATTCCCATTTATATAACATGTTTACATTTATAGAACAGCAGTTTCTTGAGACTAAGCATTTTGCCCTGCTCATCTCTACACCCTCTACAATATTTAGCATAGTTTATGCCTCAGTGTCATGGAGCCATGAAAGAAATGCCAGCTAGACTCTGACAATAAAGCTTCCTCAGAGGCCTGTGATTGTATTGAGTATAATATAGTAGTCATAGAATCCAACTCATAGAATGTGGAGGGGCATCATTGAAGATTTAAGAAAAGCTCACTAAAACTCATTGTTATATAAAATTGCATGTGGTGAAGTACTTTGCAAGAGAATTCTAATAGTTTTAAAAAACATGTTTAATTTTTGGCATGCCTTTTTTATATGACCTATTAAAATGAAAACTCTCCTATGCCCACATATTAGGATAACATTTATCAATTCTTTATCTCTACACACACACATACACATGTGCATGCACTTGCATGCACACACACACACACACACACACACACACACAAACTATTGTACTATATAATTTCTTAAAATATGTTAAATAAAACCCTATAAAATACTTGGAAAGAAACTTAGTTTTATTTAAGATAAATATAAGGAATCATTCACTTCAAATATCTCCTATTACCTTTATCAAAATATTATCAAGGTCTGAAACAGAGAATTATGTTTCTTTCTCTCTCTCTCTCTCTCTCTCTCTCTCTCTCTCTCTCTCTCTCTCTCTCTCTCTCTCTCTCTCTCTTTTTAAGACAGGATTTCTCTGTAGTTTTAGAGTCTGTCCTGGAACTCGCTCTTGTAGAATAGGCTGGTCTTGAACTCACTAAGATCCGCCATGGGATTAATGGTGTGTGCTGCCACCGCCTGGTGAGAATTATGTTTCTTAAACAAAAGTGATAAATATATTTGTGTATGTATTGGAGACACAATTGATCTACCCTCATTGTATTTTTTTTTTACTGAACAAATGATCATCAAGCATCTATTTTTATTACAATGTATATCTGAGGTTTTGACAATTATATTGCACATCTCTGTTTATTTTTCCCAACTCATTCAGCCACATCTAACACCATTTTGACCATTGAACCTATAGGGTCTTTGAAACTCCCTTTTCTTTATTCATATTAATATGGACAAAAGTTTTATAGAAAATCTTACTTCATAAATCAGACCAAAACTTCTATTATTTCTGTTTTTAACCCATAATTCCTTTCTTATATGAAAATTAAATCACCTTCTCTACTTGTCTTGATTCTTTATATAAACTCATTGATTAATATTAAGTGTTTCAGTCTTTTGTCCACTACATTTTAATAATTTTTACATATTTAACTGTTTTTGCATCATTATACAGAGTACTTTATTAAATACATGCATACAGTGACATGAAATACACTTCATGAAGTGAATTTTACTGTGAATGGAAGCCATAGTACATTTTCATTGGGATATGTTATTTCTTAATAAACTGGCTTGTATCATGTTTTTGCTGGTATTCAAGCAAACAGCAATTCATTAAGTACTTAAAGCATATCTTATCACAAAACTATGAGAGTCACATCTAGTGTCGCTCTTCCCCATGTACTACCTCCTAAAAGTAGCATACTACTATACTTCAGAGTTCTTAGAAGAGTAGCATACTACTATACTTCAGAGTTCTTAGAAGAGTAGCATACTACTATACTTCAGAGTTCTTAGAAAAGTAGCCATATGGTAGGAAACTGAAAGTTTAGGGCTAATAATAACTTGATTCCTTCCTTTTCCAATCCTAATGTCTAGGGAATTTTATTAACTGATTATCAGGTAGAGCTAAGAGATTGAGGCCTGCATTATGCTTGCTCTATGCTTTTTGGAACATCTCTGGGAGCCATCTTTTCATATTTTACATTTTCATTCTCTTGAAACTTGTTATTGTTCTCTGGGATTGTAAAGTAATAACCCACAAAACATCAGTTTGGTACTCTACTTTGGGAAACAAATATAAAGAGACTGGAATACTAGCTAATATCTAATTATTCTCAAAAGTTCCTTTATGACTGTTTCATGAACAGAGGTGTTACTTCTTAGATAATAAAGCCCCAGGGAAGTCTACAGTCAATTTATGAACAAATTGATATTCATGAAGCATACTTTTGCTCTCTTCTTCCCTATCACAATACATATGCTCTTATAATTTGTGTTTAATTTTTTTCTTTTGATGAGTTAGAGATCATACTTTTTTCATCATATTACTGCTTTTTCTACAACTATTGTCTTCTCTTTGCTGTAATTAAACAATGGGTAGTCTACCAGTTCTGCTTAACTTGTGGTTGTTAGTTCAACAAATTAATTGCTTATATTCAAATTTGACCTCTAGATACTTTTGAAATATAATAAATAAGACTATATTATCTTTGGTGGCAATTGAAATAATACTGGAAGAATAAGGACCATAAAATTCTGATTATGATTTAAACAGGAAATTTGGCAGAGTCATGATGACTTTGAAGCAAAAGAGTATGATGTGGGTGGACGTATTGCCTTGTACTTATTTTTTACATACTTGAACAATGGTAGCAAACTTAATGTACTTTGTAAAATAAATGGAAATATCCACTTGACACAATTCACATATTTCTATTTTCATCTTACATCACAATGTTAAATGTGTTTTAATGAAAGAAATGAATTAAAGCCCAAGTTCTTTTGTCAACATCTAATGTTAAAAACGTGTGTAGGCAATTGAAAATTTATTTTACTAAACACAAAAAATAGATGGTTGAAATTGAACAAATTAACAAGATAAAAATTTATGGCTATTCTCAGAAAGAAAAGAAGAGTGCTGAAAATCTACTGAGTGCTTACTCAGTAGTAAATGTCACTAAGATTGTGGTTGATACCAAGGCAGTATACAGTTTGCTGAATATTGTGTTTTATATTAGTGATTAATGTGGATGTGAGTGAGAATTCTTCCAACATTCAGAATAAAATCATGATTCACCAGGCTGCCTGCTTTGGGAAAGATAAGAATATAGCTCATTTATTAATGAATTCACATTTTCATATTCATGAATTGAATGCTGTCTTCGGATAACATTTTATCATAGTGTATTGGAATTCACCGTTGAAGCTAAGAGCTCCTGTTTTTATTGTAGAATACCCAGCACACTAAAAGAGATGTTGAATCAATAATAAATTACATAACAAATCAATTAAAGACTAAACATGTGTACTAGTTTGAATTTTGGCTAAGCTAATTTAAATAGGTACACCAGGGAAGGACACTTTAAGCACTGTATAAAAAGAACACTGTGTGTGTATATGTGTTTATAAAAATTGATATGATTGTTATGTAGTTATTTAAATCAGGTTAGCTAATTAAAATGCTGAAGTATAGAAGGAAATTTTAACATGGTTAAGGAGCATTTACATAATTGGAAAGATGATATTTAGAGGAGCTTTCATTTGATCATTAAGTTTGGAAACATTATTCAACTCTATTGTGAAAACAGGTCAAGGTTATATGAAAATCAGTGTTAATTGCACACTTAAAGAAATAATTACAATAGGGACCACTGTTAAAAACCACAGTAAATCAAAATGCAGGGTTGTGTAGCCCAGTCACAGTAGATAAATCTTCAAAACATTTCTGTGTCTAAATCTCAGGGAACATGACAGTAGAGGAGGCAGAAAGATATATTTTTTTTTGAGACAGGGTTTCTCTGTGTTGCTTTGGAGACTATACTGGAACTTGTTCTGTAGACCGGTTTAACTTTAAACTCACAGAAATCCACCTGCTTCTGCATCCCGAGTGCTGGGATTAAAGGTGTGTGGCACCGCTGCCCAGCTTGAGGCATAAAGACTTTAAAAGCCAGAAGATCAGGGAGTTTTATTTGAGAGTGGATATCCCAGTGATGCCAAAAGTTAAGCCTATAAATCTCATGAACATTATTTCTTATCATGTGCTGAACAGGGGCAACAATATTCACACTAATGTGGACAGGGAAAAATCCTAGTACCCCTCAATCTTACACAAAGAACTATGGGAATATTTAGAAGAGAAACATTCCTTCTCAGGAGGGAGAATACCAATTGTTTAACCAATACCAAATGATAAGTCCTGAAAACATACACATGAGTAAAATAATACACCCTGAGAGTGTTATATTTAGAAATAAATATGAACATAGATATTCATACATGCATGCAACACAAATAATGATAAAAATCATGTTATAGTTTTGAAAGAGAACAAGGAGGGATATATGTAAAGGTCTGCATGAAGGAGATGGAAGGAAGAAATTATATTATAATCTCAAAATGAAAAAAATACAGTAAAAAAAAAACAAGAACAAAATCTTTTTAGTTTCTACTCCAGGTAACACACAAACACAGAGCACCATTCTGGTACATTAATAGTATTATTTTTCTGACTGGATTCAAGTATTCATGGCTCTCCAGATGAGGGACAATATTATTTAGCTAGAACCAGTGGACTTCAGAACACTACAAAATACAACTGTTACTGATCAGCCTGTACACTCTCTTCTTTCTCATAATATTGCAGTCTTTAGCATCACCCTATCAGTCATACATGGGACAGATATGATCATTACAAGAAATACCAATTTTTCTCAAATATTTTCCCCAAAATTCTTATGCTTCTCAGGTTTCCTGTCTGGGGATGCTGTCACTCCAGACTCTGGGTTTTGCTTTTCTTGAAAATGTGTTGGTATGTTAATTATCTTTATTTTTGTAAAGATAGGATATAGATGGCATAATATTTGGCCAAGCTAGCAAAATGATAAGTTTTGTTTTGATTTAAAAGATGTTTTGATGTAGCAGTTGGAAAGAAACACATTTTACCTATTTGCTTTTGTCAGTAGTTGACATTGAAGTTTGGAAAAAGCGTATGTGTTAGTATGGAAAAACATGCTTGTTCTTGAGGAAAAGTAGCTCAGGATAGTCAGGGTTGGACACTTGTTTGGAACTCATCTGGTAGTAGGACTGTTCATATTTTCACCTCTTTCCTGTCTCAGAACCTTTACTCAGGCTGTGGGCGGATTGTTGTAGTGTCCCTGCATATGGGCACTATGGCTTTTAAGAACACTCCTATATATTTATGGTCTGAAGCCTATTCCCGTACAGAGAGTACTCTAACCTAGATTGGTTAAACCTTTTTCTTTGATCAATAGAATAAACCCTGCATCATTGGTTTCTATATGTAATTGTTCACTTTCAAACTTTAGACAAACAGCTAAGGTACCTATTTACTATATCAGACTGGACTGGGTCTCAAGGTTTTCCCAGCATCCCTCTGCCCCTACCTGTTACAAAGAAGATCTGGAATAGCCCTTCCCCCAGAGGTTCTGCTTTTTATAGTCCAGATATTTTGGTTACCCATCCTCCTTTTACTGTTGGCTTCATGGTTGTTGCACTTGGTTCTTCTCTCTCCTCTCTTCCCTCTTCTTTTCCACTTACCCTTTCCCCGTGTGGGCCAACTGAGGTTTGTAATGTCTATTCTGGATTCTCTCAGATGTCACTGCCTCTATGCTTTCCCTTTCATCTACATTAAAGTTTATTTTCCACCAAAACGAGGAGTAATCATGTCTTTTTCTTTCCTTTTTATTTTTTTTTTGTCATCCAGTACTTACTCTGACTCCTTGTTCAGTGATATACAATAAAATCCACCTTTCTATTCAACTGTATAAACAAACAAACTGAAATTCCAGGTTGCTGAGCTTTTCCCAACTGAGAGACCAGTCCACTTGACCCCATTTTTCTGAGTTGTTTATTTTTTTCACATTCTCCCACAGGCCAGACAGATCAAGTCCCTAGAGACCTGCAAGAACAGTGCACAATTAGACATTGAAGGTTTGGGCTTCCTGACTAGAAATTATTTTTCTTGCCATTTAGTCTCTTAATTTCATTTTCTACAAAATGAAAATAACACTTTTATTATTATGGAAAATTGTTTGATAATTGAGACTTATAGCAATCAAAATTCCTTGGATAGTTAATAGTGTTTATTTATAACACAAGATTTTCAAATAAAACAATATATCAGACTGATGTTAGTGGTATTTATAAATTAAGAAAACTTATTTCTGCTACTTCAAAAAACAAGCCAACAGTATATTTCATGAGAAAAATATACCGTTGTTTTAATATTAATATAGAAAAACACTGTTAAATAATAAAAATAAATAATGTAAATAATAATGAAAAAATTTCCTCACTCAAAGTATTCTAACAATTACATAAAACATAAAAGAAATGAGAAAAATTATGATAAATGAGAAAAATAGGATACATTATTCAATTTCTTACAGAAAAAAAGGGCTAGGGATGAGAAAAGCAGAAATAGAAAACAACCAAAAGGAAGATTTTAAAGACTCAGGCACCTAAGAGAATTCATGGACTTAATTTTGATTTTGACATACTTTAAATAAAACTATCTGTTTCAATAAGACACAAACATGCATAACTCAAAATGTGAATACAGATTAGATCTTTCCAAATACCAGACTTATATTTTAGTTGAGAAATGATGATAGTGGTAAGGACACATGTTTATAGATGACAATTTGAAATGTCATATAAATTTGGAAGAAAGAAGATCTAATATACAGTAACATCAAGAGGGGTAGATAAAAGCCAACATGGTGTTTGGAATAAAAAGAGATATAACTTATAACAAACCAGAAAGTGCATGTGATGATGAATAATGTGCCCACTGTTCAGTATTAGTCCCTAACAGTATCCTATATTTTTCTAGTATATTCTGTACTCTGTTTTGGGACAACAATCTTCTGCTTGGATGTATGGCATGTATAAAAATGACATTTCCTTACTTAGGACTCAGGAATCATTGCAGAAAGATTGTTAAGAGCCAGAGGGACACGGAGTTTGTTTTCTTTTGTCTTCTAGTAATTCCATAAGCTTCACCCAAAAAAGTCTCACCTACTGTCTGAACAAGGACAACAATAGACATGTTAATATAGAACAGAGGGTCTGGAGGGGGCTGGGGTGGGCTGGGGGAGTGAAGGAGAGTGGGGGATGAGGGAGAATTCCTGAAGGCCTCAACCATACACAAAGAACTATAGGCAGCTAAGAAATGCTGAGATTCAGAGAAATATTCCTCCCACACTAACTGGTTATCCAATATCAAATGGTCAATCCTGAAAATATAAATATTAAGTAACATTATAGAGTCTAAACATGTTAAAATAATAAATATTAAATAAATAACAGTCTAATTCAAATTAATTATTATCAGAATATTATTGTCTTAATATGGGCAAATATTATTACAATGTTTTAAATATGGTATAATTTAATGTCTGATCGTTACTTAAATGTTATTGCCAAATTTTCTGAAATATTAATTCAGTTTTCACAAGAATCATAATGGATTTGGTGTATATTGTCACTTTTTATATAAAAAGGAACCGTAGGCGCATAACAACTAGGCTTTAAGAGCTGAAATTTGTTGTGGTGCAGTTGTCCTGAGGCCGGTTCAATGAGGGGTGGCAGCAAGTGACCCAAGGCTCTGGTGGGCAGGAGACAAACAGATATGCCATGCAGCTTGGGTATAGAATTTATTTAGTGGGTTTTTGGAATAGCATAAGAGTTAGGGGGTATGGGGGGAGAAAGAAGAGGGTATAGAAGAGAAGAAAGAGGGAGAAAAGGAAGGAAGACAGGCAGAAGCTTTTTCTTCAGAAGTGGTGCAGAGAGGAAGAGAGAGAGAGAGAGAGAGAGAGAGAGAGAGAGAGGGAAGGAGGGAGGGAGGGAGGGAGGGAGGAAGGGAGGGAGGGAGAAAGAGAGAGGGAGAGATTAATAGCTTATCAGCATTTTATTGATATTGTTAAGATTATGAAAGGCAGTGTGAAATAAATTTGCTAACTTTTATTTGTCCATGTCTCTGTCTCTTACCCTACTGCGTGGCTCCCTGTTGGGGACTAGCCACCTTCAGAAACCTGAAGCATGGTCTAGTGGCATACCATCTCTCTTCTTGTGAAACTCGCTGCCTGTCTTGGTCCACTATAGCCACTTGAGGAACTGCGTTGTCCCTGCCTGGGACTGATTGCTCTCAGTACCCACTGCCCACTGCTGCCTCCACTTGACTTGAAGCATTTTTGACACTTCAGCCAGTTGAGAATCTGCAGCATTTTTATTTAATCCATTACAGAAGTAACTGATATAGTATACAAAATCCAAATAAAGTACAAATAAACAACAAATAAAGGTGAAGGAAGACAAAAGAAAGTATTAACAAATATTATTAACTATTTAGCTATAATTTCATATTAAAAACACTCATAATTAGTACTCAGCAAGAAAATGGCAAAGCATATGAACAACAGTTTTTTTTTTTTCTGAAAGAAAACTAAATTGAAAGAGTTAACAGGTATAGCAAATAAGGTATTAATTGAGGAAATTTCAACATTTTAATGAGCAATGAACTTTGATTTGTCATGTTTACCTGAATGAGTAAATCTCCATTATTGTCAGGGTTCCCCTTAATATTTTATATAGTTAATTTTCATTGATTATTAAAAATTAAGAAATAACTAATTTATAAATACAGTTATATAAAAGTTTGACCTACAATTAATTACATAAAGTTCAAAAATCTTGATGTATTATTCTAAATCTTTGAGAGAGAACTTTTACATAGAATAAAGTATCCACCAATTGCAAAGATTAGGAAACCAGACTCTTGGTGAGTGTGTGTAATTCAGGATAAGTCAACTAGGAAAGCAATTTGATAACCTCTATTAAATTTAGCAAAATGCATCCTCTAAGGCAAACAAATCCATCTTGTATTCATTTGGTCTCACTGTTGTAAGACTTAAAAATTAGAAGCCATCTAACAAAAACATGTCATCTTCACATGAATGATTACTATATAGTACTCATCTTGTGCTTACATTCCTGAGAGGGCAATTAAACTACACATGGGAAACTACTAATGGATATTACTTCTTCCAACATAAGAAAAAAATGGGAACAAAACTGGTTTGTATATTTATATAATTATGTTCTCTGAACCTTTCATTAATTATTATTTTACTATAGTAATATCTCAATCAAAATACTCTAATAAAGATATATCAGATGTTATTGAAAAGCATAGAAAAACTAGAAAATCAATATCATTTGTATAAATACCATGAGATCATTTAAAATAACATTTAAATCTTAGATCACTTTATTCATTAATTAGTTGGAGAGTTTTACATAAAATTTACGTACTTCATTTATACCTGTTGTGATGGTTATCACACAGAAACACACACAAACATACACCTATACATAAAGTGTAATGAGTCTGTTTAGTGTTGTTTGCTAGAGTTTATATGAGTTCAAATTTGACCACTTAGGATTAGATACCTATCATGTAGCATGTATCTGAAGAAAGATTTTTCCATAAGCTGCCATTAATTGTCTTTTTCTCTTCATCTTTGGGTGGAGTCCTACGAGAGTTCTTCCATCTACACTGGCTTGCCAGCAGGTAGCATTTTTGTGT
Source organism: Microtus pennsylvanicus (assembly GCF_037038515.1). Lineage (NCBI taxonomy): Eukaryota > Metazoa > Chordata > Mammalia > Rodentia > Cricetidae > Microtus > Microtus pennsylvanicus. The sequence continues at coordinate 107,837,501 of NC_134586.1, read as the reverse complement.
TTGTTGCAATTGAACTCAAAATATGTAATCCTTACATAGAATGTTTTTTTATTAATCTCAATATCAGCAGATAATAAAGATCTGATTTTGATATATTTTTCTATTATTATTTACATTTTTATCAATTTCTTAATTTTTAACTTTTATTTTTTTGTTTCGTTGTTTATTTTTTTAGCTTTTTGTTACTTTTTTCTTAATTTTTTAAAGATTTCTGCCTCCTCCCCACCACCGCCTCCCATTTCCCTCCCCCTTACCCGATCAAGTCCCCCTCTCCCTCGTCAGCCCAAAGAGCAATCAGGGCTCCCTGCCCTGTAGGAAGTCCAAGGACCACCCATCTCCATCCAGGTCTAGTAAGGTGAGCATCCAAACTGCCTAGGCTCCCACAAAGCCAGTACGTGCAGTAGGATAAAAAAAAAAAAAAAAAAAAAAAAAAAAAAAAAAACATTGCCATTGTTCTTGAGTTCTCAGTAGTCCTCATTGTCCACTATGTTCAGCGAGCCCGGTTTTATCCCATGCTTTTTCAGACCCAGGTCAGCTGGCCTTGGTGAGTTCCCGATAGAACATCCCCATTGTCTCAGTGTGTGGGTGCACCCCTCACGGTCCTGAGTTCCTTGCTCATGCTCTCTCTCTGCTTCTGCTCCTGATTTGGACCTTGAGATTTCAGTCCCGTGCTCCAAAGTGGGTCTCTGTCTCAGTCTCCTTTCATCGCCTGATGAAGGTTAATATTCAGGAGGATGCTTATATGTTTTTCTTTGGGTTCACCTACTTATTTAGCTTCTCTAGGATCACGAATTATAGGCTCAATGTCCTTTATTTATGGCTAGAAACCAAATATGAGTGAGTACATCCCATGTTCCTCTTTTTGGGTCTGGCTTACCTCACTCAAGATAGTGTTTTCTATTTCTGTCCATTTGTATGCAAAATTCAAGAAGTCACTGTTTTTTATTTTTTAAAAAAGAGAAAACAAACTCTCATTTTTAATTGTACATATCAAACCAAGATTCTTCTTCCTCCCCTCCTCCCATTCCTTTCACATACCCTCCAACCCCACCCCATCCAATTCTCAGAGAGGGTAAGGCACATTGATTTGGGGAAGGACCAAGCCCCCCCCACTATATCTAGGTTGATCAAGGTGATCCAAAGAGAATAGGTTCCCAAAAAGCCAGTACATGAAGTAAGGATTAATCTTGGTGCCACTGACGGTGACTCTGCAGTCCGTCTCAGCCATGCAACTATCAACCACTTTCAGAGCAACTAGTTTGGTCTTATGTTTGTTCCTTCCCATTCCGGTTAGAGTTGGTGAGCTCCCATTAGCTCAAGTAGACTGTTTCTGTGAATGAACCTATCATGGTGTTGACCTCTTTGCTCATATTCTCATTCCCCCCACTCTTCAACTGGACACTGGATCTCAGTCCAGTGTCCTGATGCAAGTCTCTGCCTCTGTTTCCATCAGTTGTTTGATGAAGGTTCTGTGGTGATATTTAAAATATTCATCAGTCTGAATACAGGGAAAGTCAACATCAGGGCCCTTCTCCTTTTAGTGTTCTGTAAGCTTCTTCTACCTTCATAAATATATCCCTCTTTAGGTTGGGGAAGTTTTCTTTAATGATTTTGTTGAGTACATTTCCTGTGCATTTGAACTAGAGTTCTACTTCTACCAATATTACTGTTAGGTTTGGTCTTTTCATGGTGTCCCATATTTTCTGGATGTTTTGGGTTAAGAATTTAATGTAGTTAATGTTTTCTTTGACCAATGAGACTATTTTGTCTATAGTATCTTCAACACTTGAAATTCTTTTTGCCCAGATTTCCCATATCTAGAATTTCTTCTGTTTGTGATTTCTTTATTTCCTCTTTTTCAGTATTCAAGTCTTGAATTGTTTTCTTTACCTGTTAGATTGCTTTTTATTGTTTTTCTTTGAGGGATTTAGTAATTTACTCCCATATTTGTTTGTCTTTTTCTCTATTTTTATGGGAGTTTTTCATTTTCTCTATAAAAGTCTCCATCATTTTCATAAAGTTACATTTAAAGTCATTTTCTTCTGCTTCTTCTGGGTTAGAATGATGAAGTCTTCCTGTTGTATGAACACTGGGTTCTTGTGTTATCATGTAGCTTTTTAGGTTGTTGGGGGAATTCTTGCATTGGTGTCTACCCATCTCTTTCTTTAACTGATGCCAGTCCTGGTCCAATCCTTGCAGTGGCTGTTTGAGTGTTTAGGATTCTTTTTTGTTTGCTCTGTACATTCAATGTCTGTGTCTCCATAAGCCTCTGAGGTCTCTCTAAGCCTGCTTTTTGATCATCTCTCCTGGTTCACTCTCTTGGTCCTCTCTTTTGATCCCTTCAGTGCTGTAGCAATACTTGGTCCTCTTAGTATTGTAGCACACTCTCGATTTCCTTAGTATTTTAGCAAGTTCTTAGTCCCCTCAGTATTAGAACAAGGTGTTTTTCAGAGTTCCCCCTAGGCTGCAGGAGGATAGGTGAATTTGGGGGGCCAATTTAATATTTTTTTTTTAAATCAGGTACACCATTCTTTGATTGAGGGGCATTTAGGTTGTTTCCAGAATCTGGCTATGACAAACAATGCTGCTATGAACATAATTGAGCATATGTCCTTTTGGCATGATTGAGCATCCTTTGGATATATACCCAATAGTGGTATTACTAGGTCTTGAGGAATGTTGTTTCCTAATTTTCTGAGACATTGCCACACTGACATCCAAAGAGACTGATAAGGAATATATGGTAAATTTACAGCAAAAAGAGAAAAAAAAAGATGACATCTTGAATTTTGCAGGCAAATTGATGGAGCGAGAAATTATATTGAGTGAGGTAACCCAGACCCAGAAAAACCAATATCTTATGTATTCATTCATAAATGGCTTTTAACATAGTCAAAGAATATATTCATAACTGGCTTTTAGAAATAAAGCAAAGAAAAACCAGCCTACAATTCACAATCCCAGAGAACCTAGACAACAATGAAGACATTAAGAGAGATATATGAGGATCTAAACAACATGGACTTGGAAAAAGACAAGATCTCCTGAATAAATTGGAACAATGAAGACAATGGGAGAGGGTAGAGAGGGAGGGGAGAGGAAAGGAGTGGAGAAAAATATATAGCTTATTAAAAGCAATAAAACAAAACTGAATGTTGCTGGTGGAATCTGAACCCATGATTCAGAATTCAATTTTATTTCTATTACACTGTCCTTACTAACTGGGGTAAAGTATCTAAATTGCAGTTCACTTGAGTGCAATCCATCAAGATTTCATGGTCTTTGAGTACATGTCACATAAAGTGGCACTCAAATACAGTTTTAAAAAAAGACATAATGCCAACATACACATATGTGTAGTAAGAGAGTGGTGGGCTATGTCCCTCTGTCTGGCTAGCTTAGCCTTGAAATAATTGCACAGAAGCTATATTCATTTAAACACTGCCCAGCCCATTAGCTCTAGCCTCTTATTTGCTAACTCTCACATCTTGATTTAACCCATTTCTAATGGTCTGTATGTTACCATGAGACCGTGGCTTACCCAGAAAGATTCAGCATGCCTGACATGGCAGCTTTATGGCAGACGGCTTTCTGCATTCCTTCTTCCACCCAGAATTCTGTTCTGTCTACTCCACCCACCTAAGGGCTGCCCTATCAAAAGGCCAAAGCAGCTTCTTTATTAAACCAGTGAAATAGATTGGTGCTTCCAGGAGCAGATGTGTCTCATTTTCCATTAACAACCTATACATATGCATTGTCTCTCTGTTTTACTTTTAAAGCAGTAATGCCCCTGGGAACAGAGAGAAATGCCATTAAAAGTTTGGACAGTTCCTGAGCGGATAAGTGTTGTCTCTTTTCTGAGGCAATAATAATTTATATTTTAGAGATAGTTGAAGCTTAAGGTAAAACATGAAGTAATAATGATGTAGTACTGGTGATTGGGAGTCTGACGATACTTAATGATAGTTATGATGGAAATATTAATGACAAATCACAATGTGAAGGTGAGTCAGAAATAGAAAACAATGTGTCTGATGAAAAAATGAGGCATTTTATACTACTGTACAGAATGCAAGTGCTCTGTTCTGCTTCTTGGGCATCAGGAGGACAGTGAAAGATTGACTGAGGAAGGTCATTGGTTAAATAAAAAGAAACTGCTAGGTCCTCATTGGTTAGAAGATAGGTGGGAGGAGTAAACAGAACAGAACGCTGGGAGGAAGAGGAAGTGAGGTCAGATTCCACAGCTCTCCTCTCCAGAGCAGATGCCTCAGAGAGACTCCATGCCCCAGCTCCGTCACAGGATGGACTTAGGCTAGAATCTTCCCGGTAAGACCAGTGCTCACAGATTATTAGAGATGGGTTGATCGGGATATCAGAATTAGCCAGTTAGGGCTAGAGCTAACGGACCAAGCAGTGATTAAAAGAATACAGTCCGTGTAATTATTTTGGGGCATAAGCTAGCCGAGTAGGCAGTTGGGGTGTTGGGGATGCAGCCCTGCTCCTCATATTACTACAAATGGCGCCCACGTGGACAACTGCTTCCACATAAAGCCTGAGACAGCTTGGGAAGTAATTCTAGAACAAAATGACAGCTTTGTGCATGGTTTCTTGGTAGCAGCACTCTCTTGGGTCTACTCAGCTTGCTAGAGACAAGCAAGCACTCTCTTCTAAGAGAGGCTTCCTGACTCAGCTTTAGTTGCAAACCCTGCAGCTCATTAAGAGGTCCTGCCACGAAACACTTTAACGGTCTTGACGAAAAGCTGAACGCATGCTTTTCGGTTTTCAGCCGTAGCAGGAAAAAAGCTGCACCGTTTAAAAATGCCAGCTTTCTGGGTCATCCTGCCAGGGCAAACTGTGACTGAGGCAGGAGGGCCAGCTACCGAGAGAGGACTTGGGTGTTGTCTGTTGCAGCTTGTTTGATGGCAAGGACATTGAAACACTAGACTTGTGGCACTGAACATGGCTACAGCCAGTACCTCAGCCATGAGGCTGGAAAGCTAAGGAATGGGCTGGATCCAGCCGTCAAAGCCACGGCTTTAATCCTACTCATATGGCTTGCTAAATTAAGGACTCATGTGGTCAGAAAAAGAGAGATATACAGTAAACAGAGATTCAAAGAAAAAGAAAATTTCTAAATGGTTTACTGTGTGTTAAAAATATATGCAAGCTAAAAGTTGAAGTTCTTAAAGTGAAAAAGAAAAGGAAGAGAGTTGTTGTGTGTGGTAGTACACACCTTTAATCCCAACACTTGGAAGGCAGAGGGAGATTGATCTCTGTGACTTCAAGGTGTGTTATCACACACCTTTAATCCCAGTGCCTAAAAGGTAGAGACAAACAGATCTCTGTGAGTTCAAGGTGTAGTAGCAAACACCTTTGATCCCAATGCCTGGGAGGCAGAGACAAGTGGATCTCTGAGAGTTCAAAGGCAGCGTGGTCTACAGAGTTATTCCAGGTCAAAGATATATGCTCAAAAAGCAAAACATTAACCCAGGAATGTCACAGCTTAGATTCTTACGCACCTAGTGATTTAAAGGCGCAAATCAAAAGTGCTCCTGGATAGTAAAAAATTGCAGATTCACAATAGGACAGATTCAGACCACTAAATGAGTCACACTGTTGGATGAATGTATGTAGACTTGGGAGAGAGAAGAAAAAGAATATAGAGAATAAAGTTAATGGTTTAAAAAAAAAGGTAAAGTAGCCGGGCGGTGGTGGCGCACGCCTTTAATCCCAGCACTTGGGAGGCAGAGGCAGGCGGATCTCTATGAGTTCGAGACCAGCCTGGTCTACAAGAGCTAGTTCCAGGACAGGCTCCAAAACCACAGAGAAACCCTGTCTCGAAAAAACAGAAAACAAAACAACAACAAAAAAAAAAGGTAAAGTCTTTAAAGAGACAGAGTACAGATAGTTAAGAGATTAAAAGAAATAAAGAAAAATAAGCCACGTAAAATTGAAAATTCACAGAGAGTCTGGATTATGTACATTGTGTTTTCTTTAAAATTTTTGACTGTGAAGGAGCTAAGTACAGAGAGACATTTCATTACATGGGCTGCCAAGTGGAACCAGAACGGATATCATGAGAGTATGATTTCAGAATTTGGGTCTAAGGATATGATGCTTTGGAGAGGGTCTTCTTTTGTTTTCACAGAGGACCAGACCCTGTGGATTGCAACTATCCCAATATGGTATGATAGACCACGAACTCCCGAAAGGTTCCTGTGAACACCCTTAAAAAATTACTTCACTCAACTGCCAACTGAGATAAACCTGGCACACAGGTTATACCCTAAATGATGTGATTAACAGCGCCCCCATTCAGCAGGAAGCAGTTTGGAGAGAAAAATCTGCACCCATTTTCCCAAATATGGTATATAAATGTTCTTTTACATTTAAAGGGGGATATGATATAGATATGAATAATTTGCATTAGTAAAGATTTTGCTTTATTTATAGAGCTTTAAGGTCAATTTTGTTATATGTATAAGTGTTTCTGATTTTGATTAAGGTATTGTGATTGTGTAGTTCATTTAAATATGTACTGTATAATTAAGAAATATAGGTTGTTAAAGGATAATCATCAATAATAGTAAAGCTTGCAGTCATGTTAGTTAGATTTTCTAGATATATAGAGATATATTTTCGATAGAAATTCTTCATGTCTTTCAAAGATTACAGAGTAGGACATTTAATGTTTTAATAACTGAGGACTTTTCATGACAATGAGACACTCTGCTTCTGGCAGAACCAATCTACTTCAAGAGGAAGATGGGCATCGAAGTGGCACCTTATGGAGTTTGATAGTCATTTGGGCAAGAAACTGCTCTTGCCTGGACTATTGCATAAACAGAGAACCCACAGAGAGAGGACTACTGAACTTGCCTAAGGTGAGATGATCTTTCAGGGTTCCTGATTCATGAAAGAGTCTGCGAGACATTCTGCAGGACACAACTGAACTGACTTTGAATTTTCCTGCTTTATGGAAATGTCTGCTGGATGCCATGGGCCTGAAGGCTGAAGATGGATGCCCCAACGGTACAGAGGAATTTTTGGTGACTGTCCAGGAAGCGAGATGTCTCTGTCATTTCTAGAGTTTTAAAAGTTGCTTTTTTCTTGTTTGCTTGGGTAGCATTGTATCTTTCTGCAGTCTTTGATGGAGTTAAGAATAGTTACATATAGTTATAGTTTTCCTTAAGATATGATAAAGATTATTGTAACTTTTACTTCATAACTGTTTTGTTATATGTAATTTTGCTATGTTAAAGTTAAAGCCTTTTTTTGTTTAAACTGAAAAAGGGGAAATGATGGAGGAAGGTCATTGGTTAAATAAAAAGAAACTGCTTGGTCCTCATTGATAGCTAGAGCTAAAGGGCCAAGCAGTGATTAAAAGAATACAGTCCGTGTAATTATTTCGGGGCATAAGCTAGCCGAGCAGGCAGCTGGGGTGTTGGGGATGCAGCCCCGTTGCTGCTCTTATTACTACAAAAGATGCTACCCCCTTCCTGCTGCTCCTGAAAAAAAAATCCTTTTCTTTATTTCAGAATAAAAAGCTTCTTTTGATGCATCAATATAAATTTTCTGTCAAACTCTGGTAACTTTAAATTCTAGAGAAATCACAGTCACTGTGGCTTAAGATCGTTTTCTCTTGGTCCCCTTCAAGTTCACTTTTGTATTTCTTGGAAAGTCTTTTAGTACTCTTTGGAATCTGGTCATTTGCTTTGCATATTTACTTTTGCTGTTTTACAATTTTCCTTTTTTATATTTTTATGATACATTTTAAAAATCCAACAAAAATTTTACCACAAAAGCATGAAATATAATTCTCTTGTTTTCTTTATTTGAACAATGGTTTAGTTAGCTTCTGTTCTTCCTCCTCCTTTCCTCTTTAGCATTAGTTTCTTTTTACTTTTCTTAATATCACTGAAAATAGGATCCATATATTCACTTTAATTTCACCCATTTTCCACAGATAAAAAGTTTTATCAATGTCACATTTGTTAAGTCTTTCCAGGACAAGTAAAATGGGCTTTGGAACAGATGACTAATGTTTCGAGAAAAACAAATTTAAGCTAATAAATATGAAAGAGATAGTGCTCAGAAAACTATAATGCAATCCTCAAAATAAGAGTAGTTATTTATTGTATAGAAAAAAACATATATTTACAAAAAAACTAGAAGTAAATAAATTATTAAAAGTTCTTAAACAGATAAAGCTCAGAACATTAACCATTTAATAATCTAGAAGCTAATGAAACCTGTTTTTTTTAAAAAAAAAAAAAAAAAAAAAAAAAAAAACTTGTTCCAGACCAAGTCTTTTGTTTTATTGAAAAAAATTTTTGCCTCCTCCCTGCCTCCCATTTCCCTCCCCCTTCCCCAACTCCTCTCCCCCTGCCAACACTCAATTCACCCTCCCTCTCCATTATAAAGAGCAGTCCAGATTCTCTGCACTGTGGGAAGTCCAAGGTCCTCCCCCCTCCATCCAGGTCTAGGAAGGTGAGCATCCAAACAGGCTAGGCTCCCACAAAGCCAGTTCATGCAGTAGGATCAAAACCCAGTGCCATTGTCCTTGGTTTCTCATCAGCCCTCATTGTCTGCCATATTCAGAGAGTCTGGTTTTATCTCATGCTAATTCAGTCCCAGTCCAGCTGGCCTTGGTGAGCTCCTATTAGATCAGCCCCACTGTCACAGTGGGGAGGGGCACCCCTCGTGGTCCTGACTTCCTTGCTCATGTTCGTCCTCTTTCTGCTCCTCATTTGACCTTGGGAGCTCATTCCAGTGCTCTAGTGTGGGTCTCCATCTCTACTTCCATCCATCGCAAGGTGAAGGTTCTATGGTGAAACGCAAGATATTCATCAGAATGACTAGAGGATAGGGCCATTTCCAGTTCCCTCTCCTCAGTTGCCCAAGGAACTAACTGGGGACATCTCCCTGGACACCTGCGAGCCCATCTAGAGTCAAGTCTCCTGCCAACCCTAAGATGGCTCTCTTAATTTAGATATATACTTCCCTGCTCCCTTATCCACCCTTCCTTTATCTCAACCATCCCATTCCTCCAAGCTCCCCCCATTCTACCCTTCTCACTTTTCTCTCCCCATTCACCTTACCCCCATCCAACCGCACCCCAAAGTTCCCAGTTTATGCCCGACAATCTTGTCTACTTCCCATATCCAGAAGGATGACTATATGTTTTTCTTTGGGTTCACATTCTTATTTAGCCTCCCTAGGATCACAAATTATAGGCTCAATGTCCTATAGTAAAGGCTAGAAACTAATTATGAGTAAGTACATCCCATGTTCATCTTTTTGGGTCTGGGTTACCTCACTCAGGATAGTGTTTTCTATTTCCATCCATTTACATGCAAAATTCAATATGTCATTGTTTTTTTACCGCTGAGTAGTACTCTAAAATGTATGTATTCCACACTTACTTCATCCACTCTTCCATTGAGGGGCATCTAGGTTGTTTCCAGGTTCTGCCTCTTACAAATAATGCTGCTATAAACATAGTTGAACAAATGATTTTGTCATATAGTAGGGCATCTCTTAGATATATTTCCAAAAGTGGTATTGCTGGATCTTGGGGTAGGTTGATCCCAAATTTCCTGAGAAATCACCACACTGATTTCCAAAGTGGTTGCACAAGTTTGCACTCCTACCAACAATGGATAAGTGTACCCCTTACTCCACAACCTCTCCAGCAAAGGCTATCATTGGTGTTTTTTATTTTAGCCATTCTGACAGGTAGAAGATGGTATCTCAAAGTTGTTTTAATTTGCATTTCCCTGATGGCTAAGGAGGTGGAGCATGACCTTAAGTGTTTTTTGGACATTTGAATTTCTTCTGTTGAGAATTCTCTGTTCAGTTCAGTGCCCCATTTTTTAATTGGGTTAATTAGCGTTTTAAAGTCTAGTTTCTTGAGTTCTTTATATATTTTGGAGATCAGACCTTTGTCTTTTGCAGGGTTGGTGAAGAACTTCTCCCAGCCACTGGGTTGCCTTTTTGTCTTAGTGACAGTGTCCTTTGCTTTACAGAAGCTTCTCAGTTTCAGGAGGTCCCATTTATTCAATGTTGCCCTTAATGTCTGTGCTGCTGGGGTTATACATAGGAAATGATCGCCTGTGCCTATATGTTCTAGAGTACTTCCCACTTTCTCTTCTATTAGTTCCAGTGTGTTCAGATTGATATTGAGGTCTTTGATCCATTTGGACTTGAGTTTTTTTTGCATGGTGATAGATATGGATCTATTTTCATTTTTCTACAGGTTGATATCCAGTTATGCCAGCACCATTAATTAAAGATGTTTCCTTTCTTCTATTGTAAACTTTTAGCTCCTTTATCAAAAATCAGGTCTTCATAGGATTAAGGGTTAAATTCCGGGTCATCTATTCGATTCCATTGGTCAACTTCTCTGTTTTTATGCCAATACCAAGCTGTTTTCAATACTGTAGCTCTGTAATAGAGTTTGAAGTCATGGATGGTAATGCCTTCAGAAGTTCCTTTATTGTATAAGATTGTTTTGGCTATCCTGGGTTTTTTGTTTTTCCATATAAAGTTGATTATTGTCCTCTCAAGATCTGTGAAGAATTTTGTTGGGACCTTGATGTGGATTGCATTGAATCTATAAATTGCCTTTGGTAGAATTGCCATTTTTACTATGCTGATCCTCCCAATCCAAGAGCAAGGGAGGTCCTTCCATTTTCTGGTATCCTCTTTAATTTCTTTCTTCAATGCCTTAATGTCAAATAGATCTTTCACTTCCTTAGTTAGAGTTTCCCCAAGATATTTTATGCTATTTGTGGCTATCGTGATATCTGGTGCTTCTCTGATTTCCCTCTCTGCTTCCTTCTCCTTTGTGTATAGGATGGCAACTGCTTTTTTGGAGTTGATCTTATATCCTGCCTTGCTACTAAAGGTGTTTATCAGCTCTAAGAGTTCTTTGGTGAAGTTTTTGGAGTCGCTTATGTACACAATCATATCATCTGCAAATAACGAAAGTTTAACTTCTTTCTTTCCAATTCGAATCCCCTTGATCCCCTTATGTTGTCTTACAGCTATTGCTAGAACTTCAAGCACTATATTGAAGAGGTATGGAGAGAGTGGACAGCCTTGTCGTGTTCCTGAGTTTAGTGGGATGGCTTTGAGTTTCTCTCCATTTAATTTGATGGTAGCTGTCTGCTTGCTGCAAATAGCTTTTATTATATTTAGGTATGACCCTTGTATCCCTAATCTCTCCAAGACCTTTGTCATAAAGGGATGTTGAATTTGTCAAATGCCTTTTCAGCATCTAATGAAATGATCATATGTTTTTTTTTCTGTTTATTTATATGATGGATTACATTGATATATTTTCACATGTTGAACCAGCACTACAACGCTGGGATGAAGCTTACTTGATCATAATGGATAATTTTTCTTATGTGTTCTTGGATTCTGTTTGCCAGTATTTAATTGAGGATTTTTGCGTCGATGTTCATAAGTGAGATTGGCCTGTAATTCTCTTTCTTTGTTGAGTCTTCGTGTGATTTTGGTATCAGGGTAACTATGGCTTCATAAAAAGAATTTGGAAATGACTCTTCTGTTTCTATATTGTGAATTACATTAAGGAGTATAGGTATTAGGTCTTCTTGGAAATTCTAGTAGAACTCTGCATTGAAACCGTCTGGACCTGCGCTTTATTTGGTAGGGAGGTTTTTGATAACAACTTCTAAATCTTCGCAACTAACAGGTCTATTTAGATTAAACCTGGTCCTGGTTTAACTTTGGTATATGGTACTTATCTAAAAAAAATGTCCATTACTTTTGCATTGTCCAATTTTGTGGCATACAGGCTTTTGTAGTAAGATCTAATGATTCTCTAAATTTCCTCTGTGTTTGTGCTTATGCCCCCCTTTTCATTTCTGACCTTATTAATTTGTGTATTCTCTCTCTGCTGTTTGATTAGTTTGGATAGGTGTTTATCAATCTTGTTGACTTTCTCCAAGTATCAGCTTTTGTTTCATTGATTCTTTGGATTGTTTTCTATGTTCCTATTTTGTTGATTTCAGCCCTCAGTTTGATTATTTCCAGTCGTTTACTCCTCCTAGGTGAGTCTGCTTCTTTTTTTTTCTAGAGTTTTCAGGTGGGCTGTTAAGTCTCCAATGTGTGCTTTCTCTGTTTTCTTTAAATGGGCACTTAGTGCTATGAACTTTCCTCTTAGGACTGATTTCATAGTGTCCCATAGGTTTGAGTATGGTGAGTCCTTATTTTCATTGAATTCAAGAAATACTAATTTCTTTCTTCATTTCTTCCTTGATCCACGTGTGGTTCATTTGTTGACTGTCCAGTTTCCATGAGTTTGTAGGCTTTCTGGGGGAAGCATTGTTGTTGAATTCTAACTTTAATCCATGGTGAGCCGATAAGACACAGGTCATTACTAATTGTTTTTGTAACTGTGAAAATTTGCTTTGTTACCTAGTATGTGGTTAATTTTCGAGAAGGTTCCATGAGCTGTAGAGAAGAAGGTATATTCTTTCCTCTTTGGGTGGAATAATCTATATATGTCTGTTATGTCCATTTGCTTCATTACCTCCATTAATTCTCTAATTTCTCTGTTAGGTTTCTGTCTGATTAACCTGTCCATTGGTGAGAGAGGAGTGTTGAAGTCTCCTACTATTAGTGAGTGTGGTTTGATGACTGCCTTGAGTTTTAGTAATGTTTCTTTTAGGTACGTGGGTGCTTTTATATTAGGGGCATAGATATTCAGGATTGAGACTTTATCCTGATGAATTGTTCCTGTTATGAGCATAAAATGTCCCTCTCTATCTCTTATGATTGATTTTAGTTTTAAGTCAACTCTTTTAGAAATTAGTGTGGCCAAACCTGCTTGTTTCTTAGGTCCATTTGCTTGATAAACCTTTTCCCAGCCCTTTACTCTGAGTAGATGTCTGTCTTTGTGGTTGAGGTGTGTTTCTTGTAACTAGCAGAATGTTGGATCCTATTTTTGTATCCAATCTCTTAGCCTGTGCCTTTTTATAGGTGAGATGAGTCCATTGATATTAAACGATATTAATGAAGAGTTGTTGTTAACACTGGTCATTTTTTTCTTTTTTTCTTTAGGCAGTAGAGTTTGTGTGTTTCCCTTATTCAAGTTGTGCTGGAGAAGGGTCATTAGATTGCTCAGTTATTGTGGGCATTGTTGCACTCCTTGGGTTGTGATTTTCCTTCTATTACTTTCTGTAAGGCTATATTTGAGGCCACATATTGTTTAAATTTGTTTTTAAACTGGAAAATTTTGTTTTCTCCATTTATAGCGAATGAGAGCTTGGCTGGTAATAGTAGTTTGGGCTTGCATCCATGGTCTCTTAGTTTCTGCAGTACATTTATCCAGGACCTTCTGGTTTTCAATGTTTCCATAGAGAAATCAGGTATATGTCTTATAGGTTTACCTTTATAAGTAACTTGACCTCTTTTCTTGGCAGCTCTTAATATTCTTTCTTTATTCTGTATGTTTTGTGTTTTGATTATTATATGGGGAGGAGATTTTTTTTTGATCCAGTCTATTCCATGTTCTGTATGCTTCTTGAACCTTCATAGGAATGTCTTTCTTTAGGTTGGGAAAGTTTTCTTCTATAATTTTATTAAATATATTTTCTGGTCCTTTGAACTGTACTTCTCCTTCTTCTACCTCTATTATTCTTAGGTATGGTCTTTTTATTGTGTCCCAGATTTCTTGAATGTTTTGTGATGAGAATTTGTTGGATTTGTTGTTTTCTTTTATCTGTGTGTTCATTTTCTCTATGGTACCTTTAGTTTCTGAGATTCTTTCTTCTATCTCTTGTATTCTGTTGGTAATACTTGTCTCTGTAGTTCCTGTTCATTTACCCAGATTTTCCATCTCCAGCCTTCTCTTGGTTTGTGTTTTCTTCATTACCTCCATTTCATTCTTCAAGTCTTGGACCGTTTCCCTTACCTGTTTATTTGTTTTCCTTGTTTTTCTTGTTTTTCTTGGGTATTTTGAGAGATTTATTCATTTCCTCTACCTTTTTGTTTGTCATCTCTATTTCTTTATGGCAGTTTTTCATCTCCTGCTTAAAGTCCTCTATTATTTTCATATAGCTCCATTTAAAGTCGATTTCTTCAATTTCTTCCTGAGTAGGGTGTTCAATTCTTCTTGTTTTGGGATCCCTGGATTCTGGTGATGTCATGTTGCCTTTCAGGTTGTTGGAGGAATTCTTGCATTGGAGCCTGCTCATCTCTTCTTTCAAATGGAGCCAGGAGAAGCCTCATGTCTTGGTCCAGTCTTTGCTGTGACTGACTCTCTGGGTGGATCTCCTTAGTGTAGAAGCAAGAACTGTTCCTATCTGGATGGAACTCCTCAGCACTGAAACAGGGATGTCTGGTACCTCCGTCTAGGTGAATAGCCCATCAGGATAAAACTCCTTAGCACTGAAACAGGGATGCCTGGTAGCCCAAAGACACCGAGGACAAAAGGGTGAACTGAGGGGCAGGGTGGGGTCGAGTAGGAAACAGGAGACCCTGCAGCACAAGCTGGAGGTGCCCGGGCTCACTTGCGGGGGACCTTCAAGCCTGCCTGATAGGCAGGCACTCACCCCTTTGGGTGGATAGCCTTAGTGCAGGAGCAGGAAACTGTTCCTGAGCCAAGGGCCTTGCAGACAACTGGGCAGGATTGGTGAGGAGGGGGCGGGGGGCTGGGTCGTGTGTAAAAAAGAAAGCCCTTCAGCAAGAGCTAGGGGAGGCAGGGTTGTGCTCTCTTTCCGAACAGGCTGCCCGGGATAGCACACACTCACCCATCCAAATGGAACTCTTCAGCATGGAAACAGAGACTCCTAATAGCCCAAGGACCCGCAGACAAAAGGGCCCCAGACCAAGTCTTATTGTGATTTATGGGAGCAACCAACAGATTTTGTTTCAAGAAATTGAGAAAGATCCATTATTTAGTGAGAAATAAGCAAATGACATTCTAAGAGATTTGAATGGTGACACAAAGGTCACTTTTAATGATATTTATTTATAAAGAAAGAAACAGGAAAATACTAGCAATGACAGTCACAGGGGAGAAAAGAAGAACATCTCCAATAGCTCATACAATTGGCAGCTGACAGATCTGGCTGATGCTAAAATTAATAAGCAGGAATAAACACACTTTAATACCGATTTCAAAATATAAATGTTTCAAGTTACCAAAAAATTAATTTGGCTAATTTAATTAATGTAAGATTTGTATTCACTTTAAATTTATCTTTTATGAGAGATAAGGTAAAATGAGAAATTGGGCTTAAAAGGGAATATACTTTAGTTTTTATTGTGGTTCTTTTTTCTTCTTTGGTTCAGGCACTAGGACTTGAAATTAGGGACAACTGCCAAGCAAACAATCAATACTGTACTACCCCAACCTTATATTTGATTTCAAAACGAGCAATTATGTAAATCCAATATTGTGATAACATGACTAGAGAGAATGTTAAAGCATCTTCTTGTCTAAGCTAATATTTAAATATTGAATTATAAATTTGTTACACATATTTCCCTTCAATATAAAAATAACTCTAGTAGTAAGTAATTTTTTTTCCTGAGCTCACACTTAACTAGATGAAAACTGATCTCAAAGGTCATAATTTGAAACCTAGACTCAAAGTGACATATTTTCAGATAGATTTCTATTTCAGTACTCTTGTTTCAAAGTCAACAAGCTGTTGAGTTTTATAATTATAAACTTTACCATTGCAAAAGCATGTGAAGCTATTGTGTTTGTTTTCTGGTTGTAAGCCACCTTATTATAGACCAATTTACATTACATTGCCAAAAGCTGCCTAGGATTCCCTGTAATTTGTATGAGAAATAAAATGTATATAGTCTATTATATAACAATGAGGATATTTACCTCTGGCAGCTTGGAGATATTTCTACCTTGTAATACAAATGAGAATGAGAAGGAAAATTTCAAGTACTAAAAAAAAGGCATTAAAAAACAGTTGTCCAACTTATATAGTCTTTTAATAAATATACATATGTAATATTATTTATGAATAAATGTGTTCATACACAGGAAAAAGAATGAGAATATTTAGGACAATGAGTAATTAAATAAATGAATAGACTTTATTTGACCATATTGTAAAAAAAAAAAATGTTGGTTTTAACAAAGTGTGTCAGGGACCAACATCGACAAAAATACATTTCTCCGGGGTAGAGTTCCAGCTCTTTGACCTTCAATCTATGTGAAAATAGGCTCACATTTTCAGGTCTCTGCAAAAGTGGTTTGACAAAATATCTCCAGGATATGTGATCACAAAGTCCTTTAGATATTTTACATTTGAGAGTGTAATGGATGTTTAAAAGTTTGGCAAACTTCACTTCTTAAATTTTATAATTTTTTCTTCTAATTATATCCTAAAATACTCTTATTAATATTACTAGAAAATTCTGTTACTCTGTACATAAAAATTAACATGAGAATGAAATATTAAGTTGATATGTTTTATTTAGTGTAAATAGATAGTTCATAGTAACAGCTGGTGGTATCCTTTAGCATGTCAATTCATTTTTAAGGATTTTCCAATGGGGAAAATATTAAAACTTCATACACAAGATGTATGTGGTGCTATACCCCTTTGATTCAGCACTTGGAATTCAGAGGCAGGTAGTTTTCTGTGAGTTCAAGGCCAACCAGGCCATTGATCTACAGAATAAATTGCATAACAGCTAAGACTACATAGTTAGACCCTGTCTCAAAAAACAAACAAACAAAAGAGTCATAAATAAAAACATTATTCAATAAAGTTAACAAAATAGTAAATTAAAAGCAAGTTAAATCTCTAACCATAAAAAGTATATAAATAATAAGGTATATTCTATAAAATGTGCTTTAAAATTAAAATATACACTTAAAATATTTTTATGTAATGCCTGTTTAATTAACAAGTAAAGAGGGAACAGAAAAAGAAGATGGTGGAATGAAAAGAGGGAGGCACAGATGGAAGGAGAGAGGGAAAGAGGGAAGTAAATAAAGAGCTGTGGAGGGAAGTAAAGAGAAAGAGGAAGGGAGGAAAGTAGAAAAGGGGTATGGGAGGGTAGAAGGGATGGAGGTATAGAGAGAAGGACAGAGGGGGGAAGAGAGAGAGGGAGAATAAAAAAGAGAGGAAGAGGATGTAGATAATCTCCCATTTTTTGGAAACTATGGCCAATGCTGAACAAATATATACATTATCATTCTTAATAACTCATCTCTTAATCCATCTCTTTTGCATGCATTATGTTTCACATTTCTTAATGATCCTATTTTGGAACTAAATTTCAACTAACATTTAAATTAAGTGAGTGACTTTTATAGTAAGTAATTCACAAAGGGCAGAAAATACTAAGAGTAAGGGTTGGTTATTCATTATTTGTGTACATACTGACTATGTCTCTCACATAAATTAAAGAATTAATTTTTTTCTTACCAAATAGGCAAATTGAATAGCTAACTTTATTTGTCCTCTCTAAGAAAATGACTGGCATGATCAACTTGTATAAGTAGAAAATATTTATTTAGCTTACAATTTCAGGTGGGCTTACTTAATAGTTGCTTGGCTCAATCACTTTCAACTTGGGACTGCAAAATGCATCCCAATGTTTTTATGCCTTATGCTGGAGGGCTGTTCACATCCTAGTATCTTGGAAGCAAAAAGAGCAGAAAAGTCCTGATCCATTTATCCAAAGCAGGGCCATAGAGCATAGTCACTGTTAGGTAGTCATAGCCAGTGAAGGTAGAGAGTAACTACATGCTAAATAAATAAAATAGTACATTTTAAATTTTTTTTTGCTTTTTTTTCCCTTGTCATGGTAAAGCATTAACATGAAACTCCAGTAGAAATTTCAGCATAAGAATTTTGAGCGTTTTTGTACATTTAATTACTATGATAAATGTAACTTACCAATATATCTAAGCTGATAATGGCTTAAGATAACTGCTTTTCTTTCTTTGAACTCCTAGTGGGGGTTGTCTAAACTCGCTGTCAAATCTTTAGCTAACAGATTAAAGAATTTGTAAGTGGTTGAGTATCTTTCCCAGAACTGGCAGAAATTCATATTTTAGGATTAGTAATGTGGCTCAATGAATCCATACCACTTAGTTTACTGCATCTGAGTACTAACACTGTAAAGTCAATGGAGTTTGAGTCCTAAATTTAATGACCTAACCTTACACATTTTTTTTTTCTAAAATAAAAGTAGTACTACTAAAAATAGGGATAATATTATAGAACTTTCTACTCAGAACATTACCAGTCTCATAATGTACTTCCCTTCAATTCTTTCATTAGCTAAGAGCTTTACAGATCTTTAGAGTCTAAGAAGTTTATACTGTTTACATTCCCAATGTCTTGGTGCTGATCATATAGCCAGCATCTTTTGGGCATGTTAAAGTATCTGAAGGAATTATTAGAACATTATCTTGTAATTCTGTTCCTCATTGGAAATGTTGGCTTCCTTGATCCATGAAGTAAAAGGAACAGATGCAGGAAACAGGGTTCAAGATGGCTGTTGATACAGGCAGATCCTGGAGACAGAAATTTGGTGAATCAGTTCAACTTTAGTCCAGAGTATAAGGAATATATAAGATTGGGGATCCTGGAGACAAACCCTAATTAGCATTAAATGGCATACTCCTATCACAAGACTTAGTATGTGCCAGTAGTGTCTTTTCAAAATGGCTAGAGAACTTGCTGAATTGCCATGTGAGTCATGCAAAGAACCATATTAGATGTCACCCTTGACAGAAGTCAGGCATCCTCAGCCTAGAATACATCCTCTTATAAGGCTGGATAGAGAGTGAGTTCTCTATGTTGTCAATCTCAGAGAAAGCTGCTGGCATATAGTGTATTAAAACCTCTGGTGAGTAACGCCTTCCAACATTATCTTATGTCAAAAACAATGAATTGATTCATTGTCACATCAATGTGAAGACACATGGAACATCTCAGTAAGTGTTAACCATAAGAGTGTACAAGAAGTCAAGGGAAAAGCATCAGTCAGATATCTGTACTGGAAATTTGAGCCACTAGTACTTGCAATTAGCAGGGGAATCATGCTTTGTCTGTACATAGAGAAAAATGAAGTGACTGTGCTTGGTGTCATTATATCACGGGCTCTAGTAACCTTTTCAGATGCTGAAATTCTTGGGTATTTTTATATCTAATGGAGAATAACATGGCCTCACCTCCAGTATTGGGCAGTTTCTAAATGATAGGAATTGCTTTTTTGTTCTTTTTATCAAACATTTTAAAGTTGAGATAATTGAAAAATAAAATTTTATTTGACAAATGAAGTTCTAAATTAATGATCCTATAAAATGTTTTATAGACTACCTTGCTGAATGATATAGAAAAAACATTATTTCTGTACTAAATGTTGCCTCAGCAAACTTTAAATAAAAAATGCTATGTCATTAACAGAGGAGTTTGAATAAAAAAATATGTACTTGAATTACACATCTCCTCAGATGCATTTATGCATACAATGAAATCTAGATACGAAAAGTTCTTAAGAAAACATTCAATGTTGTTCTATATGAGTTGTTTAGAGAACTTTTCTTCATTACTTCACCACACAATGGTTTATAAATTTTGAATGCACGTGCGCAATGACAAAAGCCTTCCATGGCATTTATGCACTTGTTTAGAGATTCCCCAATATTACTCTTCATAGTGCATTCCCTGATGCATACTTAGTACATACAGTGTTGAGTGCTTGCTTAGCTCCTCTTTCTTCTGAAAGCTGTTCAGTACTACTTTATATTTCCTTTATTTTTCTTATAGCACAGAATGGTAGATATTCTAAATATCTGAAAATTTACTCAACATCCTTAATTATGTTATAATTGTCTTAATTGGTTACATTCAAGTCTTAAGTTATTTGTGTGTGCCCATGCATATATAAAGGTGTTGTTGGAGGCCACTTGTATTTTTTTTCTGGCTGCTCAGCCTCCTGAAATAACCATACAGAAACTGTATTAATTAAATCACTGCTTGGTCTACTAGCTCTAGCTTCTTATTGGCTAGCTCTTACATCTTAATTTTACCCATCTCTATTAACCTTGTATCGTCTCATGGCTGTTACTTACTGGCAAGATTCCTGCTCATCTGTTCTGGTGGTGGCTACACAGCCTCTCCTTGATTTCACCTACTCTCTCTCTATATGTATCTCTTCCAACCTGACTATATTCAGCCATTGCCTGAAAGCAGCTTCATTATTAACCAATGAAAGCAAAACATATATAGAAGGACTTCCCATACTATTTTCCCTTTTCTGTTTAAATAAAAAGAAAGGTTCTAATTTTAACATATTAAAATTACGTATAACAAAACAGTTATCAAACAAGAATTATAGTTCCAAAATTTATATCTACTTTGTTTTTTATCATAACTAAGGAAAACTATAACTTTATTCTTCAACTTGATCAAAGACTCCAGAGGAATATAATTATACCTAATTAAACAGCAAGTGTATTGTAAGCAACTTCCAAAACTCTAGATTTGACAGAGACATCTCACTGCCTGGACAGTCACTCAAAGTTCTTTTATATCATTAAGCATCCATCTTCAGCCAACAGGCACATAGTATCAAGCAGACTTTCCCATGAAGCAGGACATTTCAAAGACAGTTCCACTGTTGGCAGTTTGTCAGCCACTTTCTTCTGTGTCCTGCAGAATGTCTGGCAGACTCTTGCCTGAAGCAGGAACCCCAAAGGACTGTCTCACCTTCTTTAGGCAAGTTCAGCAGTCATTTTTTTTGTGGGTCCTGCATGTCCAGTTCTTACATCATAACATCAAGCAGTCCTGGCAAGAGCAGTTTCTTGCCCAAATGGCTAGCATATTCCTTAAAGAGCCTCTTCAATGCCCAACTTCATCTTGAAATAATTGATGCTGCCAGGAGCTGATGTGTCTCATTGTCATGAAAAGACCTAAGTTATTAAAACATTATAAGTGTCATATTCTGAAAGTCTATTAAAAATTTGAAGAATACCAATCTAGCTGAAATATATCTATATACCTAGAAAACCTAACCAACATGACTACAAGCCTAAGTATAATAGATAATTATGTATTAACCTATATTTCTTAACTACACATTACATTTTTAAATGAGATGCACAAACACAATATCTTAATTAAGAGAAGAAATATGCATATAAAAATTGACCTTAAATTTGTATCAATAAACCAAGATACATAAAGAGAAAAAGGGGAAATGATGGAGGAAGGTCATTGGTTAAGTAATAAAGAAACTGCTTGGCCTCATAGGTTAAAACATAGGTGGGAGGAGTAAACAGAGCTGAATGCTGGGAGGAAGAAGAAGTGAGCTCAGACTCGACAGCTCTCCTCTCTGGAGCAGAGATGCCATGCTCCCCTCTCCCAGGCAAATGTGATTCAGCTCTGACCCAGGATGGATGTAGGCTAGAATCTTCCCGGTAAGTGCACCTTGGGGGTGCTACACACATGATTGGAAGTGGGCTAGTCCAGGTGCGAGAGTTAGCCGAGAAGAGGCTAGATATAATGGGCCAAGCAGTGTTTAAAAGAATACAGTGTTCGTGTAATTATTTCTGGGTATAAGCTAGCCAGGCAGCCGGGGTGCTGGGGACGCAGCCCTGCCGCTCCTATTACAACACAAATCTCTATAACATAACCCTCTTTAAATGTAAACAAATATTTATAAACAATATTTGCAAATATGGGCATAGTTCTCCTCAAACTGCTTTCTGATTTTTGTTGGGTGAAATAATTTTTAGGGGGTTCACTGCTACCATTCAAGGGCTCTTGGTCCATAAAACTCATTAGTCTGAAAGGATTCTACAGATTCTCATTCTCTGTGGAAACAAAATCAGAACCTCTTTTCCAAAGCAACATATCCTCAGACCCAAATTCTGAAGTCAAGGTACCTTTATATTGGTTTATCTCAGCAGCCCATACAATGAAATGTCTCTCTGTACTTAGCTCCTTCATACTCAATAAATTTAAAGAAAGCACAACACTATACATAATCTAGACCCTCTGTGTAGTTTTCATCTTTATGTGTTTTTTTCTTTCTCTATTAATTTTTCTACAAGTTTACTCTGTCTCTTTAAAGACTTTGTTTTATGTTTTTAAAAACCATTTACTTGTTTTTATAAATCTTTATATATACTCTTTTTCTTTTCTCTCCTAAGCCTATGTACATTTTTGAAACACACTGTATCTTGTTTAGAGGACTTTTATTTCTGAATCTGTCCTATTGTGTATCTGAAATCATTTTCGGTCCTGGAGCATTCTTAAGATGTTAAGCAACATTTCTAGGATAGACACTGCTTTACCTTTTGGCTCTGACCATTCCAAAATGTTGGAGGTCCATTCACTGCCTCTGAGACCCATTCTCTCTGCTCCAGATACAGGGTTGGGTAGTAGCAGGTCTGTATTTTCATTAGGCAAGTTGTAGCACTCCGTTCCAATACCCCATTTAAATGCTTGGTCTCTTGAATAATCCAGAATTCATGCTGGCAGCACAGCCAGGGAAGCAGTCTTTTCCAAACTGTTGTTTTGTTTTGTTTTTTCTCCTACTGCTGAATCAGGAAAACCTCTCTTAAAGGAGCCATGGTATTAAGCCATGTTTAACTCTCTTCTTTTGTGTCTAGAATTCCTTTTAAAGCTTTGTCAGGTTTTACATGGATTCAGCTAGCACACGTTGGAGTACCATTGTGTAGTAGGATGCTGCTTGCTTGTTCCCAACAACTCAGCATCCAGAAATAACCACACAGGAACTGTATTAATCAAATCAATGCTTGGCCTATTAGCTCTATCTTCTTATGGGCTAACTCTTACACTATGGCTTGTTGACAAGGTTCTGCCTCATCTTTTCCTGGCAGCAGCTACATGATGTTTCCTTTATTCTGCCTACTCTCTCTCTCTCTCTCTCTCTCTCTCTCTCTCTCTCTCTCTCTCTCTCTTTATATATATATTCATTCTAGCCTGGCTATATTCTGTTAAGCCATTGGCCAAAATCAGCTTCTTTATTAACCAATAAAAGCAACACATATACAGAAGGACTTCCCAGAGCATGAAGGCATGTGTGTGGAAAGGTATCTATGCATATGTTTGTGTCTGTGTGCATTTATGCGCATGTTTGTGTGCTTTCCCTTCTAGACACTATATTCAGCCACTTTGACTCCCATTCCTTGCTGTTTAACAACTTGATCTCTTGAATTTATTCTGATTGAGTTCCCATGTTTGAAGTCTAGCTCTTTCAAGCAACCTTTCTAAATGTGTTGTGCATTTTTACTATTATCTTAAAATAAATAGTAAAAAGAATATATAACAGGATATTTGTTGAAAAAAATTGAGTTATAACAGATATAGCACTTGAAGAAGTATTAGTACCTGATAAGTCCTCAGAGATGGGATGGCCCTTATGTTGCTGTGAATTTATGTTTTAATTTAACACAGATTTTAGACACATGATTTTATTTGTATTTTCAGAAAGAACATCAGCTATTTACTTTCTTTCAAAAATATTTAATAATGAATGAATTATATATTGAAAGTCTCAAAATTTTATTTTCATAAAACCTCTTAGTAATGTAGCCATCCATTTTATAATTACTATTCTGAGCACTTAGTATCTGAGCATTATATTGTATACTATGTTCTACTGCCATAATATTTTACAGGCTTTTACTTATCAATATTTTTTTCTGATATATGTCTTACTTTCGTCATTGTGTGCCATATCCCATGTTGGGGTGGAAACCTCTGTTGAGTCTTGCCAGGGTTATTTGTCAGTAATTTGCAAGGAACATGAAGGTTAAGAAATGGCAGGTAGAAAAACAAAAAGAAGAGATACAAGAGAAAAGAAAATGACAAAGGATTGAGTTTGGGTGGTCATGTAGTAGAGTACTGAAATTCACCCTGTCTTTATTTCTCAAAAGCTTTAAATACCCCATGCAAAAAAGAAGGGGGAAGGCAAAAGATTTCTTTATCATTACGTCAGTACAAGGGACAAATAAAATAATCACTTTCTCAATAAAATATCCAAAGCATCATGTAACCACATACTAGGTCAAACATTTATCTCAAATTTGAAAGAGCAGGAATAGACCTGAACTCTCTGACTTTTGGTCAAGGTGGGACAAATCTACATCTGTGGGCTCCCACAATTATGCTTGGTTCTGTTTTATGCATACTATATTTCCTATGAACCAAAGAATGTCTGTTATTTCTATTGAAAGTTCATAGAACATTTCAAATTCATTATTTTTTTATTTCTACCTGTTTATAATGGAACAACATTAACAAATATCATTAATAGCCACCACATAATTATAAATCTCTATATCATATAAGTGAACTTTATCTATTTATAATAGTCTCATTCATAAAAAATTATGAAAATCTCAGAATAAATTCAGCAAGAGATTCAAGTACTTTTAAGTTATCATTTATAAATACCAGTATAATATTTGAAACCACATATTGAGTAAACCCTTAAGTCCAATTACATTTTTAGTGGCTTAAGCATAATTTTATATGAAAAACTCCTGCCAGGTAAATACAACAATATTTCAGAAGTAAGATTTTTATCTCTTTTACCTTATAACAAGGACTTTGGATTACTCCTGCCTGAGAATTATGTATAGGACATTTAAGAAGAAACTTCAAGTGCACTTCTTCAGAAAACTTCAGAGATCTAGCTAGATTTCAAAAGTTTCATATATCTAGGAATACTACACTTATTTGATACTTTTTACTTATGTCACAGAAAATAAGTTTTGAAGCATACTGCATTGATTTTTATGTTCCCAGTAAAAGTAAGTAATGCATAGATTAAATTTTTATAATGATATGTAAGAGCCATTTGCCTAGGTAGCTTCCATCCTAAGATTGTTCTTTACATGGTTTCAGGGCAACTCATACAGCACACATTTTGATATGAAGCAGTTCACTTCTCAAATTCTGAAATAAACTAACACCCACATGCCTAATGCTGCATGTTGATTTATCTTAAAATAAATTACAGAAAGTGAAACAACTTCTCCTGAATTAAAAATATATTTTCATAAGTCAGAATGTACAAATTCCCCCATTTTTATTCAGTGTTATTATTCAATTATAGCTATTCATTAATGAGATACTTAGTATCCTTTGAGACAAATACAGCAGTAGCATTAAAATGCAAAAAGAATTCTTTAGCTCTGCTAAATATAGGGTTCAGGGCAGCCAGGCCACAAATAATGGGTCCTGGGTCATATGGAGCCAAGAGCAGTGTGTCTACACTTGGGGCCCATGACAAGCAGCATAGAATTCCAAGAAAATGCATACACTGTCACTACCCAGGGAGGAAAAACATCTGAAAGGAAGTACCTGACCTCGAACCACTAGATAAAATTAGATAAGATCACCAGATGTCTCTCTTTCCCTTTTTCCAAAAAACATAGATAAATGTCAGCCAATTAGGGTTCTGAACCTTGGAAATTCCCTCACCCCAACATATACTATGATAAAAAAAATCCATATCCCAACAGGACTTGGCATTCTCTGCTCTCAACTTGTTTCAGATGGACTGAGAGTCCAAGTTTGAGTTTGAATAAAGGTGCTTTGCTTTTGCATATGAGTTGGGACTCCTTGGTGGTTTTTGGGAGACCCCACAATCTGAGCATAACACTAACCACACCAAACATAGATCTGGTATGTTAATCATACAACCATGTGCAGAACACCATTTTTTTCCAGTCTGAAGTTTTAAATCATTGTTAAAGTAGTAATCTTAATATATATTTGTTTTAAAAGACAGTTTTGATATACACTGTCTTCTGAATTTACTTTGGTTCTTTCTTCACATTCTTTTTTATGAGTATTCACTTTTTTTTTCAAAATCTATAAACTCACACTATTTTTATTCCAGTGGTATCTTAGACTTGGAAGCAATCCTGTTACCTCAAGCAGAGGTACAACACAATCTTTCATAGATGCTGTATTTATCACTTTCTTGTGTTAAATTTTAAAGATTCATTTATATAAATTTCAGAATATTCTGTTACATTATTAGCCTGTTATAGTTTCAGTGGGTTCTTTTGTTATTATAAAACATTCCTTATTGTCCCTTGTAGGTTTTTACACACCAAATTCTATTCTACCAATTTAAACCTGACAGCTACAAGACCTACAGAAACGTTAGTAAAGGTAAGAAGTTACTAAAATAATGGAAGCTTGAAACAGAAAATTTTCTCACAGTGGCTGTGCCTCAGAATCCAGAATGTTCAGTTTTCATCCCACTTGTTTTCGAGTTATGTTTTCTTTTGCCAGAAGCATGGGTTGATGTCAGAATTCTTGTCTTTAGAATGTAGGATAGAAGTTATTGTTTTCTTTTTTTTTCTTCATATGTATAAGAAATAAATTTACATCATGTTGATTTTATTGTCTATTATTTGGTCATTTTTTTTTAAATTTATTGCTCTCTCATACAATATATCCTTTCCATAGCCTCCTATCTCTCCCCTCCTTCCTGGACTCTCATATTTCCTCTCCCCCATACTCACTGCTACTCTATTTCTCTCCCTGTACTATCTCCTTCCTCAAACTGATCTCTTCTTTTCCCATCCCTACCCAACCCAGTCTTCTGTCAAAGTCTATTTACCCTTCCCAGGGAGTATGATATGAAATAGCCTTCTTTATATTATGAATATGACTTATACCATTACTTAAAAAATGAAAAGTACTTTGGCCTTTGACAAGATAGAATGTAGCTATGCAGAAAAATCAAACAGAGATAGAGAAAGAAGGTGGAGTTGAAGGCAACATGAGCAGCCATCAGAGAAGCAACATGTGAGGTAAAAAGCCATAAAGTTGTGGTAAAATATAGAATAATAGAAATGGGTTAATTTAAGTTCTAAAAGCTTGTTAATAATAATAATCCTGAGCTAAGAGGTCAAACAGTTTAGAATGAATAAGTTTCTGTGTAATTATACAGGACTGAGGGGTCACTTAATGAAAGCACAGCCTCCTGTTACACATGTATCCACCCTTGAGCCCTCCTTGTTATTTATTATCCATATGTCTCTGGATTGTAGCATGACTATCCTTTGTTTTACAGCTAATATTCACTTATATGTGAGTACGTACTAAAAAGTCAAACTTATCTGATGGAGGAAGGTCTTTGGTTAATTATTAAAGAAACTGCTTGGCCCTGATAGGTAAGAACATAGGTGGGTGGAGTAAACAGAACAGAATGGTGGGAGGAAGAGGAAGTGAGGCAGATGCACATTCCTCTCCAGGGCAGACGCGATGCAGCCAGCCGCCAGGTCACACATGCTGAATCTTTCCTGGTAAGACTGGTGCTACACAGATTACTAAATATGGGTTAGGCAAGATTGTGAGAATTAGCCGTTAAGAGGCTAGAACGAATGGGCCAAGTAGTGTTTAAATGAATACAATTTGTGTGTTGTTATTCCGGGGCATAAGCTAGCCAGGTGGCTGGGAGCCGGGCTGAGGAAAGAGGCCCACAGCTCCCTCAACACTTATTTTTCTGGATCTGAGATACCTAACTCAAAATGTATTTTTTTTATTCTCATCCATTTTTCTATATATTTCATGTTATTTCTTTATAACAGCTTGATAATATTTCATTATATAAACATCCCACATTTCATTAATTATTCATTCTTTGACAGAGGGACATCTAGGTTGTTTCAAAGAATCTGGTGAGTCCTCTGGCGTGTGCTGCCACTTGATAACTTAGTCATGCACTTGGGAAATTTTCTCTAAGATAGAATTTTTAGGTACAATTCTTTTGGTATTTGATTTTTAGAATATTTTGTCATTAAAGAAATCAAGATAAAATAACATAGCAATAGACCTATTTTTACAATAAAGCACAAATTAACAAAATTCACTAACAACCAAACAACACACATAAAAAAAAATACTTTCAACTTCATTAAGAGAATCAGCAACACTCTCCCACAAGGAAGTATAAAGTTGCAGAGAGGAATGTAGATCAAAACACTGAAATGTGTGAGGAAAAATTGGATTCACTATAGGATAACTATCACATAGGATTTAAATTATAGAATAGTAACTGAAGGAAAGAAAAGAAAGACTGTTTTCAAGTAAGTTCACTTATTCCTGCATTAGTCAAAGGGTAAAAGACTGTTTCAGCACAGCTAGAACTTGTTAATTCTCTGTGGTTTTGTTCAATGGAAAGGGTGGGGCTGCTAAAAACTTCAGGCATAAATTTAAGCCCTTTACTTTGATATGGAGACAATCAAATTTGAAATAAGCCTGTTGGGGCTTGCCTTAATCACAAAAGACCTTCAGAATGATTGGGGCAAGAGGAAAAACAAGCAGCCTAGGGAAAAGGAGAAAAGCACACACCAGAGGACTCACCAGATTCTTTGAAATGGTTTTTATTAAGCATGGCTGCCACCTGAGAAATTATCTTCATGGTGAATTTAGAAGCAAGTTTTAGAGCATAGAAGGTGAGCTTCTTGTATTTTCTGATGACTATAATTTGACTTGAGCAGTGTATGGAAGCCATATTTATATATTTTTTAAATATTTATTTATTATGTATACAATATTCTGTCTGTGTGTATGGATATTTATATTTCTGGCTCTGTGTTTAATTTTTTTAAAGGACTCAGTGTATGTCTGCTATTCCTGGCTGTATCTGGCTAAAAGTCAACTTAGTCTAATTGTAAATGGGGAAAAGAAATACTCGGGTTTTGTTCTTGTTAATATTTTTCTTTGATATGCAGGACATGTATTCTAAAAATTCAAAATGTTGTTTTCCTTATGTTTGTAAAGTTACTATCTTAAAAAGCATAAAGTTTGGGACTAATCATCTTATCCCATCAAAGATCAACTGCATGATTTCAAACTCAGAAGTTCATACCTCGAAAAAGATCATCAGCTTTTTTTTTCCTTTTTCTTAGGTTTAGCCCTTTTGAGACTCTCAGAGAAAAAGTTGGAGTTTTATTAATAATATGAGTTATGAACTCAAAATATGTGTCTTCTTACTCCAGTTTAGATTCAGAAAGATTCCTTAATCTCCAGGACCATGAGTTACTCATATTGGGGATTTTAGTATTTTGAATTTCTGGTAGTTTTCTTTTTTTTCTGATGTGATTTTGTTGTTTCCATGTTGCTCTAATATGCTTTTTATGTTTTAATTTAGCTCAGTATGAAACTTGGTCTAAGAAAAATTACATAGTGCAATACTATTTATATTAAATATTACATTTTAACATTTTTAATTAGGAAAACTATAGACAAGGATAGTTTTATGTGGCAATTATTCTAATAAAATTCAGTGACACTATTATGGTGAGAATTTTATAGCAGATTTATTTCCCATCCAAATTGGATAATTCATTTGATTTTTGACTACTACTTATTAATACAAGTAACATGAAAATTTACTGTAAATCTTATAAGGATTATTTATTTTTAGTAAAAAGGCATGTACTTGGGCTGGTTTATAAAATATGCATTTAATCTCTTTCTCCCGCACCACTCCTTTTACCTTTCCTCCTTCAATTTGTTCCTTTTCTTCTTCTTTCCTTCTCTTGCTCTTTTCCTTCCTTTCTCCTTTCTTCTCCTCTTCTTGTTTTTAAGATTTTATAAATTGTTAGTTTTATCACCCTTTATAATAATCGACTTTCTATGACATACACTTTCACGCATGTTTCTTCACTTTAAACTTTCCATTTCTCCTTCTCACTTCATTGTTGCGCTCTTAAATATCTTTCTCTTTCTTGAATATTCAGAAGTAATAAATTTTCCCTCTGAGCATTGTCTTAGTAATATCTTGTCAATTTTAATTTTTACATTTTCATTTTCCTGTTTTTTTTTATGTTTACTCCAGGTTATATATAGTCATATCTAAATATTGAAAGCTAGGATCTATGAATAAGAGATATCATTAAATATTTTTATTTCAGTTTCTGCAATATCTCACTAGATATAATATTTTCTGGTTCTATTCATTTACCTACAGATTTTACTTTTCTTTACAGCTAAAAAGAATTCCACTAGAACATATTTTCATTATCCTCTCAATTGTTGAAGGATATTTAAGTTGTCTCCATTTCCTAGCTATTGTGACAACAAACAGGGCTGAACATTCTTAGTAGTAATTAAGTTCTTTTCATCTGTACTATTTCACCATGCTATTTTTTATGAATAAATTACTATTTCCAATTTTTAAGTCAATGAAACCATTGCTGTCACAATATAGTGTAGTTTTAGAGTTGCTTTTTATAAAGAGATTCTGAAATCTTCATCTCTTAATTTCACAAGCTATTTGTAGAGACGTGAAACTATAATAATTATGCTTGTGTAATTATTTAAAAGGATTTAATATACTTTTGTTACTGTGAAGGCCCTACCCAAAGACGAAGCAAATTGCAGTGTTTTCCAGGTGGATTTCATAACATTAATTATGTTTAGGTAATATATATTTTAAATTCTTTCCATGAAACTGCATTATGAATAGAATATCTCTGTATGCTACAGCCTACATTATATTCTGAAATTGGATAATTACTGGGCATACATTTAAAAGCTACAATTAGGTTAAAAATGCTCAGTGTGGCTTTAACTTTGAAAGTGAAACATGTAATTTCCACTATTTAACGATCTAATTTTTGCTACTTAGCATCCATTTATAAAAGGAAAGCATTGGCATAGTATTAATATCCCCTATCTATTTGAGCTAAAGTCTCTTGTCTTGAATTTTAACAAATACATTGTAGGCAGTTTTTTTTTTTCTGTCCTGACAGATAGCTACAAAATACCCACACAAAGACTTCCTATTGATTATGAAATATCTGTATACAACTTAGGCCTGTTTGTAACTAGCTCTTATGACTTTAACACATACTTTTTATTGATTTGTGTTCTACCATGAGTTTTATTTCTATGCTATTTTATGTGTCCAACTGGCTCTACATCTGGCTTCTCTGTCCTTCCCAGGATTCTCTCTGACTCAAAAATCCTGCATAACTATTGGTCATTTAGCTTTTCATTAAACTAATCCAAGTGAAACTTCTTCACAGTGTATAAAACAATGAATCCATAACCTAAAATTATATCACAATTATATTCTTTAAGAATAACATAATAATTAATTGTCTCCTCATCATTTTTATTAGAAAACTTCATTGAAGATACAGCAATGCATTATGTTTAAGAGAATACTTGGAAATGGGAGCTATAAAATAATCCCATGCTGGCTCAGAATTGATTATAATAAAGGGTTCTTTATTTAGGGGTAGAATTTTAGATCACATTCCTGTGCATGAATGGTGAACTGGATTCAAATCCAGAAGCTGGGAGAGAGAGCGAGTATGTGCTTTACATGGGCATTTATAGTATAAGAGTCATACCTAAGTGGGTTGGTATCTTAAAGGCTACTTGCTGAAGAAGTTCTTACAGCACCTTCCCCTTTTGTTTAAATAAACAAATTCTAAGCCTAACACAAAACTATACACAATAACAAAAATATCAAGTAAGAATATAAGAATTACAAACAGCATAAACAATATTAAGCAAGGAACATATGGTAAATGTTTCAATAATTACTCTATCCTAAGTAGTCCAAGACTTGTATTAGAAATGGCTTGGCTAAATCATAAGAGGAAAATAACTATATCTATCTAATCTTTAACCCCATCGAAGGCCTGGGAAAGGAGATAATAGTACTTGAGTAGGCAGGAAGTATAATCAAGCTGCTTCCAAAATGTACAGTACTGGCCATGTGGGCAATTACCCAAAGTCTCAATTACAATGTTGAAGCAACTAATTTTGACAGACCATTTTCTGAGGCAGGAAAATATTCAAAACTATCTTACCTTATCTTGGCAAGTTCTGACTGTCTTTTTTCTTGTATTCTGCTTGTCCTGTCTAGACATCGTTTATTTTGTCAGTTGTCAAGGCATGGGAATTTCCTTACCCAAAGGCCAGTTTTGTCAAGAAGAAAACAAGCTCCATGTGGAATGTCTTTGGTGTTTAACATTCTGTTGGGAATAGATTTGTTCTTTCAGGAACAATCATGACTCATGTCAGCAGAAACCTAAGTTATGTAAATGTCATGTTCTACAGTTCTTTGAAGTGGTTGAAGATTACCTATCTATGTAGAATATAATCTCTATGTATGTAAACCCAGAGACTCGGGGCAACTCTTCACACACTGTGCTGGAGTGCTGGATAATGGTTTCAGGCTCAGAGTTTTATTTAATAAACCCCTGATTGTTTTCATTGAGTATCAGTTCTGTATTGGTCTTGGTTGGGGGTCTCTGAATATGGATACAACCTTTTAGGGCTTGCCCAGGATTCCCTGCAACTCCCAGATCCCAGACTGAGGGGTTTCTGAGTAGTCAATAATTCTCTTTGTGTCTGGTTCTTTGTGTGCTTGTACTTTGCTTTTTGTGGTATGCCAAATCTATATTGTGACTCAGTAATGGTCAGAGCAGAGGCACTGGAGTTCTGCAAACACGGAGATCCAGAAGACATTTTAAACTCTGCTGGAGAGGACAGAGAACCACAAGTGTGTTTGTTTGAGGATGGAGAGCTATAGATCCAGAATGGTGTTTGGTATAATTGAACCCTGAGGACTGTTCCCTCAGCACAGTACCAATCCCTAGTTATTTCTGGAACTTTACTGGTTATATTGTTCTAGCAGAGTTATTTCAAATATAATGATCTTGTGTGCCCTAAGACTTTTGTGCGGTTTGCTAACTGTTCTTATTGTGGACTTGAATGTGGAAAATGCTGTGGAATGGTCTACTTCCTCTCCTGTAAGCCACTGTTTAGCCTATTTGAAGAACATGTGGGCCATTGCTAATGGTCAAGTAGTTGAAATTGACAAGGGAAAATTTGTTACCTTTAACAAAAAAGAAAGTTCTACCTTTGGTATCAACTGGCTCTCAGATGCTGGCCTAATTGGGGCGAGAGAAGGTATCATGATGTTCTGGTTATGAACTGAGCACTCTGACCAGATATTCTATATCATAAGGTGTTGAGTCCTAATAGAGAATCCTTTCCCTTAGTTTAAAGTTTTTTCTTCCCCAAGAGATTAAGTTAATAGCAAAGAAAAAGTAACCATTAAGCAGGGGCCCCTTGGCCTGGGTCCTTCAGTGTGAAAACACTGAGGAAGACAACTTCTCTTCTCCTCCCTATGCCTACATTCCAGCTCCCAGGTCTGCACCAATCATGTCCTGGAAGAACGCTCCCATTGCCCCTGTAGACCCTGTCCAGGAGGGAGGACAGGCTAGAGTCACCATGATACAAATTGGATGAACTCCTGAAACTGACTCAGTCACTCTTCTCTTAAGAGCTGCTAGACCGCCCCCCCCCAACCAAGATGGGAATTAACTCTTTCATTACTGTCCCTTTGTTACTAGTAATCTCTACACTTGGAAGTCTCAGACTGAGCCTTTCTCTGAGAACACACATGACCCATTTAACCCCCTTTAAACTGGAAGTACTACATGAAGCTTTCAGAAGATGTAATTCTGAATCAAAGGAAAATACAACTGCTCTTTATTAATCAGGCAGCCAGATATTAAAAGGAAACTTCAGAAACTAGAGAATTTGGAAGACAAAAGCATTCAAGAGTTAGATACAGTGACTAAGAAAATGTACTGTGGAAGGGGAAGTGCTAAGACAAAAAGATGAAAAAAGTAAGGTGCAAAATTCAACATATGGCCAGTATCCTTCTGGCCATGACAGCCAATCCTGAAGATGACAGAAGGAGACTATGGCAGCAATCAGGCAGGAAAGAGGAGAACCAAGAGGTAATAGAGGGCTCTGGCTGGGAAAGGACCAATGCACATATTATAGGTAGGGAGGATGCTGGTCTAGAGAACATCCATGGAAGGGTACTAAGGGTAACAGCAAAGTACTTAGTCAAATTGGGATGGACAGTAGCTAGGGGAGACAGGGTTCAGACACTATCCTGAACCTAGGTAATCCTAAAAGTGGAGGGAAGAATTATTGATTTTATGTTGGATACAGGAGCTCAAAATTCATTGTTCTTAAATTTGATGGGTCCATTACAGATAAAAAATATTTGTGTTTAAGGGGCTACAGGGGCAAAGCCCTACTCATGGACTATCCAAAGAAGAGTTGATTTAGGACTAGGCTTAATAATTCATTCATTTATGGTTATTCCAGAAAGCCTGTATCCCTTGTTGGGCCCTGATTTATTGACTAAAATGAAAGTCCAGATAATTTTTTTTGATGGAGAAGCTAAATTGCTCCATGAGGATGGAAAACCCTTTTAAGTACTGGTGATCAGTAGCTTAACTGAAAAGTATAGACTTCAACAAGTAGCCATTGGGCCTGATCCCAAGCTGCAGAGGTGGCTCAAGTAATACCCATTGGGCTGGACTAAAGCACAGGAAATGGGACAAGCAAAGCATTGTAACCCCATCTCTGTTTATGTAAAAATCAAGACATGGTCAGGTCCATTCAAAGTCCACCAGTACTTTATTCCCCAGAGGTCAAAAAACGCATCACTCCACACATCAGGCAGCTACTGGACTTTGGAGTCCTTAAGCCCATGCAGTCAACCTGGAACGTACCTTTACTGCCTATTAAGAAACCTTATATCAACGATTATAGGCCAGTCCAGAACCTTAGGGAGGTCAATAAGATGGTGATCAACAGAAAACCTATAGTGCCTAACCCATATACCTTACACAAACTGGTTCAGCAACAGTATATTGTTCTGAACATAAAAGATGCCGTTTTCAGTTTGCCTCTGGCTCTAAAAAGGCAACTGTACTTTGCCTTTGAATGCCATGACCCAGAAATTGGGGTCAGCTGACATGGACCAGATTATCACAAGTACTCAAAACTTTTCCCAACATATCCAGTAAAGCTCTGCATGAGGACCTGGGGGAGGGTACCAGATACAGAAACCAGATGTCAGTCTGTTGTAGTATGTTGATGACCTACTGATTTCAGCCATAGATTGGAAGACCTGCTTAACTGGGACTGGATGTCTACTGCAAGCCCTCAGGTAGTTAGGGTATCATGCCTCAGTCAAGGAAGCCGAAATCTGCAAGCAGCAGGTAGCATACTTGGAGTGCGAGAATTCCTAAGTATAGTGGGCTTTTGCTGCTTGTGGATTACAGGCTTTGCTGAACTGGTTAAGCCATCATAGGAGACTACCAAGGAAGGGCAAGATTTTTTTTTTTTGGATAGTATATCATACAAACTGAAACAAAGCTTGCTCTCAGCCCCAGTACTAGGCCTTCCATATGTGACTAAGCCTTTTCACTTATTTGTGGATAAGCACAAAGGAATAGCTAAAAGTGTCTTGACCCAGACCTTATGTCCTTAGAAATGACCAATAACCTATATGTTCAAAATATTTTACCCTATGTAAAGTGAGTGCCCTCCCTGTGTCTTAATAATAGCACCGTACTAGTAAAGGATGCTGACAACCAGATCTCAATACAGATGGCTGTGAGCTACTATATGGTTGCTGAGAATTGAACTCAGGACCTTTGGAAGAGCAAGCAGTGCTGTTAACTACTGAGCCATCTCTCTAAATGGATAGGCTCACAACCAAAAAAAAAAAAATTATACAGAAGGATTGTTAGTTTACAAGTCCAGAAGATTCAGAGGTATACAGAACAATATTACAGAGGTTTCATAGTCATCGTAGTTTGGTAGAGGAAGGAAGAGAGTGAAAATTTCATTGACAAAGGGATTTTAGTAGTTGGGTTTAGAGGAAGTTTTGTTTAGTTTAGAGGAAGAAAAAGAGTGAAAATTTAAGGACTAACTGAAATGTATATCTAAAATACTTGAGACTAAGATTCCTCTTAGATCTATAAACATTCCTTCTCAGACTTTCCCTGTAGGGAACATTTATTGGCTGTATTGAAGGAAAGTGTGAGGATGGGAGGAAGGTTTGTTTATTTATAACTTTGATGCTGAGCATCAGATTTTATTGATACTGAGCATCACATTTTATTGTGTTTAATAGCTGTACATGCACTGAGTTTGGGGTGAACAGGATAAATGTGGCTGTATATCAAAAAATCACAAAGAATGGGACTTTCAGTAGTCCAAAGGTTATAGGTACAGCTAGATTTCACAAAATATAGATCAGTCTTTAAAGTGAAAATGAATAGACTTCTCTCCATTTTGAATCATACCCTTTTCCCATTTGAGTGACTCAGGCTAATTAAATATTGTTCGTGACTCAGGGCTACCACCAACTAGGTTCACATGACTCAACAGTTAATAAATAAAATTCATAAGTCTTCCAGAGAGGTTATGAATCTGATAATTCTATTATTCTATTATTTTTGCTTAATTTCCCCCTTTGTGGAATATGGGAACCTGGAAAATTGTTGCTCATATTCATCTTTCTGCTCTTTTTAATTTAATGAACATTTATTAAGCACAATCAAGGAATATTGAAATATATTTGGCAAAAAGCACATCTTTATTACTAATCTATCATT
Source organism: Microtus pennsylvanicus (assembly GCF_037038515.1). Taxonomy (NCBI): domain Eukaryota; kingdom Metazoa; phylum Chordata; class Mammalia; order Rodentia; family Cricetidae; genus Microtus; species Microtus pennsylvanicus. The sequence continues at coordinate 107,801,020 of NC_134586.1, read as the reverse complement.
CTCATTATTTAAAATTAGAACTGAAAGAAATCATAATGTGATTTTTTGGTATCATATAATCTATTGAAAGAAAACATGTTGACTTCAGTGTTTCCAATGTCTTTGAACTGGAAAGATCAAACTTCCCATGACCTATAAGGTTTTACATTCTATCTGACACCATCAGGATGAGACCAAGGTCTCACGGTATTTCTAAACAGAGAATAGAAAGGAGGAAATTAAATCAGTGTCATTCAAACTGCTCAAGACAAGTGATCTGCTAATGTTGGCTTGGTGATGAAGAGATCCATTGTGAAAATGAGAAAACATAGATTCTAAACCCAGTGGCTTTTAACATATGTGCTAAGGACCCTATTGAGAACCATAACATGCATGAAATCTTGAGATCAGCTGTAGGAGAAATTTTTAAGCACACTATGATGAGTCTCTCTTTAATGTATATCTATCTTTTTCTGACTACGTGAGTCTTTAAGGAGAGGGTTAAAGCCATGGCTTTGACGACTGGATCCAGCCCATTCCTTAGCTTTCAAGCCTCATGGTGGAGGTATGGCTGGAGCCATTTTTATTGCCACAACTCTGTGGCATTTCAAGGTCCCTGCCAGCAATCAAGCTTCAGCAGCGTGTGCTTGCAAACCACACAAACCTGCGTGAAAGAGTCAGAGTTTTCCCTGGAAGGACAGACCAGAAAGCTGGCATTTTAAAACAGCACAACTTTTTTCCTGCTACGGCTGACAGCAAACAAGCAAGCAGTCACTTTTTATCAACACCATTTAAGTGTTTCGTGGCAGGACCTCTTAAAAGAGCTGCAGGGTTTTGCAGCTAAAGCTGAGTCAGGAATCCTCTCTCTCTTTTTTTTTTTTTCCGTTTATTTATTTATTAAAGATTTCTGTCTCTTCCCCGCCACCACCTCCCATTTCCCTCCCCCTTCCCCGATCAAGTTCCCCTCCCTTGTCAGCCCATAGAGCTATCAGGGTTCCCTGCCCTGTGGGAAGTCCAAGAACCACCCACCTCCATCCAGGTCTAGTAAGGTGAGCATCCAAACTGCCTAGGCTCCCACAAAGCCAGTACATGCAGTAGGATCAAAAACCCATTGCCATCGTTCTTGAGTTCTCAGTAGTCCTCATTGTCCACTATGTTCAGCGAGCCCGGTTTTATCCCATGCTTTTTCAGACCCAGGCCAGCTGGCCTTGGTGAGTTCCCTATAGAACATCCCCATTGTCTCAGTGTGTGGGTGTACCCCTCGCGGTCCTGAGTTCCATGCTTGTACTCTCTCTCCTTCTGCTCCTAATTTGGACCTTGAGATTTCTGCCCGGTGCTCCAAAGTGGGTCTCTGTCTCAGTCTCCTTTCATCGCCTGATGAAGGTTAATATTCAGGAGGATGCCTATATGTTTTTCTTTGGGTTCTCCTTATTTAGCTTCTCTATGATCACTAATTATAGGCTCAATGTTCTTTGTTTATGGCTAGAAACCAAATATGAGTGAGTACATCCCATGTTCCTCTTTTTGGGTCTGGCTTACCTCACTCAGGATAGTGTTTTCTATTTCCATCCATTTGCATGCAAAATTCAAGAAGTCCTTGTTTTTTACTGCTGAGTAGTACTCTAATATGTATACATTCCATACTTTCTTCATTCATTCTTTGTAGCGGCGTAAACGAATGCAGACAGTTTGTAAAAATATATATAGTTTTAATGTAGAGATAGACTTACAGAACCACCATTCCCGCGGAGACCAGGAAAGTAGAAGAGAGCCAGCTCGGAGCACGCTTGCCAAATTTATAGGCAGACATTAGCCCGAGGTGAACACGCCCCCTAAGGGGCTGGACTTATCCCTACAATTCTTCCATTGAAGGGCATCTAGGTTGTTTCCAAGTTCTTGCTATTACAAACAATGCTGCTATGAACATAATAGAGCATATACTTTTGTTGTATGATAAGGCCTTCTTGGGTATATTCCCAAGAGTGGTATTGCTGGATCCAGGGGTAGGTTGATCCCAAATTTCCTGAGAAACCGCCTCACAGCTTTCCATAGTGGTTGCACAAGTTTGCATTCCCACCAGCAATGGATGAGTGTACCCCTTTCTACACAACCTCTCCAGCAAAGGCTATCATTGGTGTTTTTTATTTTAGCTATTCTGACAGGTGTAAGATGGTATCTTTAAGTTGTCTTGATTTGCATTTCCCTGATCGAGGAAGCCTCTCTTAAATGAGCGTGCTTGCTTGCCTTTAGCAAGCAGAGCAGACCCAAGAAATTGCTGCTACCAAGAAAACACGCTTTACTCTATTCTTTCCCAAGCTTTCTCAGGCTTTCTGTGGATGAAGTTATTCATGTTGGGCAGCCATTTGTAGTAGACACTATGGGGGCCACTTCCCACTGCCTGGCTCCCAGACGCCTGGCTAGCTTATGCCCCAAAACAACAACACTGTATTCTTTTAAACACTGCTTGGCCCATTAGCTCTAGTCTCTTACTGGCAAACTCTCATACCTTGCTTTAACCCATATCTAATTATCTGTGTAGCACCATGAGGTAGTGTCTTACCAGGAAGATTCTAGTGTACATCCATCTTGAGCTCGCATCTGACCAAAGAGGAGAGGCATGGAGATTGCCTCACTTCCTCCCAGCATTCTGTTCTGTTTACTCTGCTCACCTAATTTTCTGCCATATCAAGGGCCAAGGCAGTTGATTTATTAATCAATGAAATCAACTCAAAACAGAAGACCCTTTCACGTCACAAAGTTTGCCAACAGAGTGAGTTAATGGTCCTTTGTCAAGGACAGAATGTGTTAATTATTTAAGTCAGTATCTTATAAATAGTCCCATGGAGTTCTTCATAAAGTATGGAAAAAATGGTCACTTAACATATTAAACCCTTTTCCACATTAGTATGTTTTATTTATAAATGATAATTTTAATATAAAAAATAATCAGATTTTAACATTTTTACCATATATTTGTACAAAATTGTTTGTAAAACACATTAATTCTTTAAAGTACATGCATTAACACACACACACACATACACATACACACACACACATTTATATTACTTCTTTCCATCCTAAATACTCCCATTTATAAGGGAGATGAGTGAATCACAAAGACTGTGTCAGCCTGGCCTCTGCTATGTTCGCCACATCACATCCTGGTAATCCATTTCCTGAAACTGTACTGGCCTCAGCTGAGTTAGGTTGTAGGAGAGCACAGTGTGCCTAACTTTGGATTATGTGGAGATATAGTATCTACCTTTTGCAGGAAATCAGGTGGAATGCAGGTAGTAGTAAACAAATGGTAGCTGAGATAATTTTTCTTGTATTACCTTTGACTTTCTGCTTGTGGCCATTCAGGTTTTTTAACTTTACTTTCTAGAATTACCTTGCCCCAAAATTTTTCATATGAAAATCAAAGTCAAAGACTCTTTCTTATGTGGAAGTCAAACTAAGACAGCCTCCATCTCAAGTTTCTCACCCCTCCTTTCTCTTCCCTGTCTTTTGACATATTGCATTTTTGGGAATATATTTACAAATGCATACTTCCACTCCCATATGCTACTTTGTACACATAGATTATGACTATTTCACTGTTTTCTAGAGGCCCTGTATTATACTGAGTTCTGTTGATCTTCAGTTTACACTTTAGGTATCACTTTTCCATGATGTTTTTATGTCATTATAAAACAGAATGGAAAGGTGATATCATGGAAAAGTTATACATATACATACATACATATATATATATATATATATATATATATATATATATATGTGTGTGTGTGTGTGTGTGTGTGTGTGTGTGTGTGTGTATGTATATGTATAAATATGTGTGTGTATGTATGTATGTATGTTTGTGTGTTTGTAATATGTAGGAGGAAGGCCCACTTGTTTGTCCTGGGTTCCCACTAGCTTAGCCCTGAAATAACTACACAGAAACTGTATTAATTAAACCATTGCTTAGCCCATCTGCTCTAGTTTCTTATTGGCTAACTCTTAAATTAATTTAACCCATTTCTCTCAATCTGTTCATTGCCACATGGTAGTGGCTTACTGGATAAAATTTTCAGTGTCTGTCTTTGGCAGATCCATGGTGTCTCTCCCACTCTGCCCTTCTTCCTAGTAGCATTCATTTCTGTTTTCACTGCCTACCTAAGTTCTGCCCTATCAACAGGCCAAAGCAGTTGCTTTATTGATTAACCAAGAAAAGCAACACACAGAGAGAAGGACCTTCCACACCGTTTATATACATATATATAATGATATATGTCTATATATACATACATACACACACACACACACACACACACACACACACACACACACACACATATATATATATATATATATATATATATATATATATATATATATCATTCCTAGGAGTTATTGCACGTTAAATTATATTTCCATGCCCTAATATACTTGAATAACAAGAAAATATATACTTTCTTGATATTTTAAATCTTTGCCACCTGTTATACATGGTATGGAAGTAATAAAATATGAGGAAATGTATTCTAAAGTGCATTTATCAGTAAGAACTCCATATGGGTGATAGTAATGATATGAACCCCCTTCAGAGAAACCAATCTCAGATATTTACCACCACTCATTCTCTACTCAAGCAATTTTTTTGTCATTGTATTTAATCTTTATTTACTAAGAAGATAATTCTATGTGTATATATAGTTGTGGATCTGACAAAAAAAGCACAGAACAATGTATGATTGAATTCATTTATTCTATGTGAAGTAAAATTTATTTTGTGTGGCAGGCTTAATACTAACTTCTAGGTTAACTAGTTAAATACAGCATTCTAGGATTAACTAGTTAAATACATGCCCTTAATTGCCCAGAAGGGAGACTCAGATGATGAAATGAGTCTGTTTCTATGCTCTTCATAAGCAGAAGATTGTGTCTAGGTGTAACTCAGAATAAGGCATCATAGTGAGAATCAAGGCTAATTTTGAGTTTATTCCTTTTACAACACACATTTGACTGGAGTATCTCCATTATTCGTAACAGCACTCTGGCCTATAGAAACCATTGTCTTTATTGTGGTGAATGTAAATTTGTACCAAAGAAAAAAATAAGACATAAATTCTAAAGCAGGCAATGAAGATAAACCAAGATAAAGGGGAAAAAAAGCTGATTCATAAGCGGAGATCCATTGTAGAAATTTTTAACTGAAATTTTTGAGCAAATATTAGACTCTTGATGCATTTCTCCAATTTAGTACATACTCATCTATAAATTATAAAGTTTACCTGAAATTATTAAATTATTAGCCAATCAAAATATATATGTAAAGAGAAAATGAAACTCCTTTAAGTATGAGGTGAAAAAAGAAGCTGCTGAGAAGATATATTGCAGAGTCAGACATTAGAGAATGCACTGTGTGCATGCTTGCCTTTCTTTATGAATGCTCGCTCCCTTTGTCCTGAGCAATTCTATATCATATACATTCTGTTAGATTATCTCCTTTTCTGGAACTAAGAATTCTACTAGATGGTCCCCAGGTCACTAGAAAGTCTTCACAACTCTCAATTCTTCATAATTAAATCCTTATATATAACTTTAGAGGTTGAGGGAGAGATGGAGATAAGGGATTAGAAGACGACTGAATGTCCAGAAATAGAGACTTATACTAATGACTGATTATTATTGTTTTTTTCATTTTTTTCAAAAAGATGATAGAATAAGTTTGCTTCATATAAAAGAACATATAACAAAAATATATTTACATTATTATAGGATGTAAAGCAACACAGTAAAATGTCTTTGAACTTAATGATAATATTATCAAAAAATGAGGGAATGAGAAGCAGAGCACTGAAAAGACCTTGAATCAAATGATAAAATTTTTAAGAAAGAAGGCTGATAATAATGGCAAGAGACAAAATTATTCCATCAGAATTGAAAAAAAGAACAGCTTGCATTGACCTAACATTTGTAAACAACATAAAAACAATTTTAAAAGTGTAGTGAGAACTGCACTAGGTATATATTAGCTATTTTTGTTTAAGAAAAAAATTAAAATTTTGATAACAAAACCAGTGGTAAGACTCCATTCATATAAACCTTGATTATATACACATGTGGAGGTGCCTAATGACAGAAAACAGTAATAAAAATATTTTTTTTTTATTTTATGAATTTCAAAGACTGTGTATCATCTCTTGTTTATTAAGATCCAATTTCTTTGAACTAATGTCTAATTAATATTACTGTAAGCAGGTTTATATGGTTCAATGGGATTCTCTCCTACACCTTTCATGCTTCTTTTTTTCAGTGTGTGACTTAATGAATTATTTCTGTTTACATAAGCTAATCACTTATCATTACTCTTATATGTGAAGTTAAATATATTTGAATAATCACATAAAACATTTTTGACATTTACTTTACTTTGTTAAGTTTTTTATTTACTAGAAGAAATAAATTTAAAGTACTGCTGGTAAGATATGAAAGAATAGAATATGCTGACAGTTTCATTTAGGTGCTTTTAAAACATGTGTGGCTTTCATTTTTTTTTTTTTTTTTTTTTGTCAAAACTTTCCTTCTTCAGTTTGGAATTTACCATATCCCATATGGTGGAGACTATCACTCCTAAAATTTTCCTCAATCTTCTTATTGGTGAAATGTCTTCCAGATGCATGTATTAGAACATGCAGTTAAAATGTTCCACTGAGTTTTCTTCTTCACTAGAGATTACATTTTATTAAGCATATGAAATCCTTTTCATTTTAAGGTGTTTGCCCAAAAGAAGAAAACACATTATTTTAGAGATATAATCTTTATATAATCTTTAGGTGGAGGGAATTATGTGGGAAAATTACAAACTCTGTTTTTAAACATGGACAAGGTCATTCAAATAGAACATATGTGTATGCATTTGTTTGCATATCCATTTTTTATAGGTAAAGATATTAGATCAATCACAGAAAGTTGCAGCATATGGTATGACAAGTGTTCTTCATAGAGTGACCCTTCAGGAAAACTCGATGATCAGTTCTTCAATTGTCAAGAGTGCTACAGAAGTAATACCTGGTCTATGCAAACATATATTCACTTGAAAATCATCCTATAAGAAACCCATTCAGTCCTTTTACAATTAAACATGGAGTTAAGCAAAATTTCCAATAACAATTCCTTTAATTAGCTACTAATATAGAATGAGATATGAACCACCCATAAAGTTGCATGTCTGTAAATAAGAAAAAAGTAAGAAGAGTCTGATGATAACATTAATTTCCACCTGCTATGGGACAATAGTTTTGGACTCAGTAAAAATTTATCACTTGTACTGGTTTAATAAAATGCCAATTAACTAGTAGCCAGGCAGAAACTATAATTGAGGCACAGAGTACAGGAGAATTCTGGGAAGGTGGAAATCTCAGTCTGCAGTTGTCACCAAGACAAAGAGGAAGCAAGATGAGAATGCCTCAGTGATAAAGTTACCAAGCCACGTGGCTAGAACAGAAAAAAATTATAAGTTAAAATATAAAAGTTATTCAATAAGAAAGCCAGAGATAATAGATAGACCAGTTTATAATTAATGTAAGCCTCTGTTTTTTTTTTTTTGTTTGTTTGTTTTCTTTTGGTGGGAGAGACTGAACAGCTGTGGGACAGGGTGAGACAGAAACCTCTATCAACAAATGCTACCAACATGGATAACTACATCCACATAAAACCTGAGAGAGCTTGGGCAGTAATTCTAGACACAAAATAATAAAGTTAAGCACAGCTTCTTGGTAGCAGCATTTTCTTGGATGTGTTCTGTTTGCTAGAGACAAGTGTGTCATATTTAAAAGGCTTCCTGACTCAGCTTTAGCTCAAAAACATTGCAGCCCTTTAATGAGGCCTCTCCACCAAAGATTTAAGTGATGCCTATGAGTAGCCAACACCATGCTTCTTTGCCCTGGTAGGGAACTTGAAACTCCATAGAGTTTTGGCAATAAACATGGCTTTAGCTAGTACCTCAGCCATGAAACTAGACTCTCAGAAAACTAAGGAATGGGTTGGATCCAGCCAACAAGGCCAGAGCTTTAATCCTAGCCATATTGCTTGGCAAACTAAAGACTCATGTCAGAAAAAGAAAGATATACAGTAAAGATAGGTTCAGATGAAAAAAAAAACTCTAAAAAATTTTACAGTGTGTTTTAATTTTATATAGGCTTGGGAGAGAAAAGAAAAAGGATAAAGTTCGTAAAATAAAAAAAGAGAGAGTAGTTGGTTGTGATGGCACACACCTTTAATTGCAGCACTTGGGAGGTAGAGGCAGGTGGATCTTTGTGAATTCAATGACAGCCTGGTCTACAGAGTGAGTTCCAGGACAGCCAAATATGCACAGAAAAACCCTGTCTCAAAAAACCAAAATTAAAAAGAGAAAAGAAATAGAGTTTGAAATAAATCCATGTAAAGACGTAAAATACAGAGAGAATCTGGTTACTGTATATTATTGTGTTGTCATTGACTTGTTTGACAAATGAGGAAGAAGCAACAGCTGCTAAAACATATTTGATTCTAAATACTGCTGGATTAATCCAACAAATATTTTGAAAATGCCTTGACTTCAAACTTTAAGTCAAAAGATATATTACTTTGGAGAAGAGGTTTTGCTTTTGTTTCCACAGGAAATGAGAAGCTGTGTTTTCATTCTGCATTAAAAAAAATCAGGTTTTATCAAGGAAGACCCCCCTGAAAAAATCTCCAATAGCAGTGTATGGCCCATATAAATCAATATTTCAGAGGACCTCTGCTGGAGTTTCCTCTGAGTTTTACATCCAAAACAACTTCAAAACTACTGGCTGAGATGATCAAGGCTCACAGAATATTCTAGTCATGACTTGACCATAATCTTAAATTTCCTTTAGTTTCCCATAAGATTATCAGTGCCCCCAATCAGCAGAAAATAGCCTAGAAAACTACATCCACTTTTCCAAATAACGGATTATGGATGTTTGTCTTTGTTTAGAGTATTGGTTACAAGTTGTTATGGATAATGGACAGTACAAAAGCTAAACATAGGAGATTAGATTTAGAGTTCTTGTTTTGAAAACAAAAGGGGTGCTGTGGGCCAAGGTGCTTGTACCCTGAAAAGATTTATCACTTGCACTGGTTTAATAAAATGATGATTGGTCAGTAGCCAGGCAGGAAGTGTTGATGGGGTGACCCAAATAGAAGAATTCTGGGAAGAGTAAAGGTTCAGTTTGCAGCTGTCATCCACACACAAAGAAAGAAGATTAAAATTCATCACTGATGAAAGTACCAAATCATGTGGCTAGCACAGACAAGAATTATGTGTTAATATACAAAAGTTAGTTAAAAAGGAAGCCTGAGCTAATAGGCCAAGCAATTTATAATCAATGTAAACCTCTGTGTGTTTCTTTGGGACTGAATGGTTGAACAAACAGGCAGGACAGAAACTTCTATCAATACCCACCCAAGGTTATTCAACTGGAATTTTTTATTGGACCATATGAGTGTAATTTTGATGGACTACTTACTAAGTTATGCAGGTTTTGATATTCCTCGAATTCTATTGATAAAGTCATCAAGTTTTATAGTTAAAATTATGTGCTTTTTCAAGCCATTCTATGATTTTTAAAAACTTTTCATTGTATTAAATCAACAAGGTTTTCTTTAAAAGGTCATTTGACTTCTCAATGATACCTATGGTTTATCAAATGTTATTTAAACTGAGTTAAGTTATGTATAGGATCATATAGTTTTAATTAGAGACTTTCTTGTGAAATATTAAAAGTAACCAAGTAATTAGTCCATATAGGGCTACAGGTTGAGGTCAAATGAATGTACTAATTTGGATACATACCAAATTTAATTTATGAACCGGGTGAAATATACACATTTGGATTGAATTCTTTTATTCCTACTGTTGTCCTATTAACACTCATTGCAAATACCACTTACAAAGACTCATTCAAGAAAGATATCCTAGTACGTATGTCCTGTGTTTGAAAGGGAAAGTATACTTCATTAGTTTATCAAGTATATGTTCCAAGAAAATCTTTTATTCTTATTCTATATGTACAATGTTTCTAGTTATAAATGTTTCTTTTGGTTACTTCATGTAAGTTTTTATACTGTAGCTTCTAATGGAACATGCCATTAACACCACTTAGTCTTTATCTATATTTTTTTCTTTTCTTACATGTTAATTCTTAACATTCCATAATGTCATTCCCTTATATTTCAGTTTCCTAATTTTAAAAGGAAAGCATGTTCAGGTGTCTCATCACTAATTAGGCATCTTCTTGAAAGACCACAATGGAAACCACGTCAGATAATCCATTGAACTCATTCATAGTCCATGGCCTTGATGTGGTTTAGATCAGGAATATTTCTTAAAATCCATTATGCTGAAGGCTTTGTCTGAAGGTAGTGGGTTACAGAAGGTGTCAGAACCCTGAGACGGTAGAACCTAGTGAACATAAATTAGCTCATCAAGTCCTCATACTTGAAGAGTAGACTAAATTGCTAGATTATTACTCGTTTTCTATCTGCTTCCTGAATTCTATGAAATAAACAGTTTCTTCAGAAAATTACCCATGCCTCACTATTGACCACAAAGTGACAATGAAAATAATAATCAACAAAAACTATGAGGCAAAATATACCTTTTTCCTGCTGGGTTGCTTAACCTGTCACCTTATCAGGGTTACAAAAATGAAAATTGATTCTGAAAACAGATCCTTATGTTGATTTTACACAATACTTCGGAAGCTTTTGGAATTGGGTTGTGGAAAAAATCTGGAAATTGTTGAAAGAGCAGGTTCAAGAAATCTATAAGTGTTGCAAAGAGAGTGCAATTAAAAAGTCTAGTGTAACTCTGCAGTGTGCTGATTGAAATGTAGGTTGTAAAAGCATTTAGGAAGCTTCAGGTATTGACAAGAGCATGTCCATTGCAACACAAAAGGACAGATTCATTTTGGTCTGAAAAGGAGGGCCAGTGGCACTTTGCTTGTACTGAAGCACTTAGGTAATTGTTTTCCTGAGATTAAATGTCCTTGTGTCCTGCCACGAAAAGTTTAACAAGTCTTTGCCACCAATGTCAGGAGCATTGGTGCATGTGGGGATGCTAACACAATGATGACTCCATGATGCTAGTTTTCTAGATCTGTGATATATATGAATTTTAGAGTCTCACTGAGGAGTCCTTGAGACATGGAATCTTTAACCAGGATTGCAGGTAAAAACTGAGATGCAACTGTGTGACTGTATCCGAGCCCCTGCTCGCAATCTCTGACAGGATAATAAAGGAAACCAAAACTTCAGTGGAGACTCCAGACAGTTCGAAGTGTCAGAAATATAAAATATGATGCTTTCTAAGGAAAACATCAATAAGCAGAGTTTAAATAAATAAATAAATAAAAAATGGCCATGTGGATTCAAACTAGCAAAGTCGCAGGAGTAGTTCTAACCAAACCCATGCTATCTGATATTCTCATACTCTCTAGCCTAGATAGCAAGATGGGATTTAGCATCTGCCTTTTTCAGTTTCTTTGGCTTTTTGTGCTCAATACTGTTTTTCCATAATTTACATGCCATCACTGTTGGAGTAGAAATGTGAAATTTGTATCTGCTACATCATTGTATTATAAAAATATGAAACTTTCATTTTCTATAAAAAGAGGGTTACAGATGACCATGGTGGTGTCTCAGAGACTTTGGATCTGAACATTTTTAGGACTGTTAAGATTTTTAAAATCTTAAAAATGATTTGAATGCATTTTATATTGTAAGATAAACGTGAGTTATTTTGAGTGCAGGCAAAATATATTCTTTTGTATCTGGAATGCTCCCACTGTAGAAATAATCCAAGCATTAAATTAAATCTTGATATTCAGTCTGAGGAACTATTGAGAATTAGTAAAAACATCCTGAAGGATGTTTGGTCTTATAACCTTGAGAGAGAAATTGAGACACTTGTCTCTTTCCCATTCTCTGCCTTTTTGGCCATTATTAGTCCATTCGCAACACATTTATATCCTGTGTCCAAGGTAGAAGAATCAAGTAATTATAGTCCACTCTCTCTGACACATTCCTCAATCAGTAATAGTATAGGCAACATATTCTCTTACACAGGACTCAGGATAAAAAGTCTTAACCTTATTTTTTTTAATTTCCATCCACCCTTTTTAATAGATCATGTACTATAACTTTTGGTCTGCTAATAAAATTACGTGTTGGAACTTAGTAGAAACACTATGAAAATCAGTATGAATAAACTCAAAAAGTTAAAGCTAAATTAATATGTGAACTGGTTGTATCATTTCCAGGTATATAACCAAAATAATATAAGTCAGCTGACTTGTATGAGAAAATTTATTAAGTACAATAAATAGCCAAGACATACAATTAGCCTCTCCGTCTATCAGAAGATGAGGGGATAAATAAAATGTGTCATGTAGTCTCTACTTCATTCAACTGTAATTATCAACAAGCATGTCATTTGCAAGAAAATTGATGGATATGGAGATTTTCAAAAAAAATAAGTAAGAGTAATTCAAATATTGAATTTTCCTTTGTATGCAAATATAATATATGTCATGAAATCTGTCGTGGCCCGTGAGGGTCCAACATAAATTCCCTAATTCCTCAAACCGGCTGGAACGGAGTCACAAGGAAAAGAACCGACACAGCTTACACCGTCATCATGGAAAATGGCCAGATCGCCGTTTATTCTCCAAACATTTTATATACCCACACCAAATTGAGCAGGGAAGGGGGAAAACACATTACACCATTCCTTAGGCAGCCAAGTGCCTGGGCTCAAATCACATCCGCATCTAGCAGTCAGGTAGGCCCTGAATTAGCATCTCTATAAGACATCCTTCCAAATTACAAAAGGAAAGAAGCACCAAATATCTGAACTCTTAAGTCATCAGCTTCAGTCAAACATCTCTTCTCAGGTAATCCACATCTTAACAAAAGAAGCTAGGAGCAGGCATCCTGGCCTTTGTTAGGGGCAGAGACAGCTTGTCTGCAGAGCTAAGTGGTCAGCTCGGACCGGGCTAATGGCTTTTGTGCCATATCGAAATATGGGCCCACAGAAATCATAAAATAGACTACTTTGGGAAGAAAGGGGGGCCTAAAGGTAGGTGGAACAAAAAGGTAAATTGATGTAAACATGTAAGAAAGCTATGATATGCACGTAGGAACACATTAAAATGAAATCTATTGTTTTATATGCTCATTTATTACTTAAAAATAAATATGAACTCTTTTGTTTCAAGCAAGAACTATGAAAGGACATCTCCTGTATTAAAGATAGGGGTGTTGGTGCATTTTTTTTTTGCTGTTGCTGTTTATATTTGTGATTAACTTTAATTATATCACTTCTTCCTTCTTTTTCCTTCCTTTAAACATCATTTGAACTTTTGCCCATTCTTGTTCAAATCTATGGCATAGTTTTCCTTTTTAACAGTTTAAAATAGTTCATATTTTTAACCCTAAGTATAATTATCTTTTTATTCTTGTGCTGAAAATTTCTCAGTGGTGTTCACATGAGCATAAATTTAAAATATATTTCCATATTTGCATGCTTCTATTTATTTATTTATTTATTTATTTATTTATTTATTTATTTATTTATTAAAGTTTTCTGCCTCCTCCCCGCAACTGCCTCCCATTTCCCTCCTCCTCCCCCGATCAAGTCCCCCTCCCTCATCTGCTCGAAGAGCAATCAGGGTTCCCTGACCTGTGGGAAGCCCAAGGACCGCCCACCTCTATCCAGGTCTCCTAAGGTGAGCATCCAAACTGCCTAGGCTCCCCCAAAGCCAGTACGTGTAGTAGGATCAAAAACCCACTGTGATTGTTCCTGAGTTCTCAGTATTCCTCATTGTCCTCTATGTTCACCTAGTCCGGATTTATACCATGCTTTTTCAGACCCAGGCCAGCTGGCCTTGGTGAGTTCCCGATAGAACATCCCCATTGTCTCAGTGTGTGGGTGCACCCCTCGCGGTCCTGAGGTCCTTGCTCGTGCTCCGTCTCCTTCTGCTCCTGATTTGGACCTTGAGATTTCTGTCCCATGCTCCTCTGTCTCTGTCTCCTTTCATCGCCTGATGAAGGTTAATGTTCATGAGGATGCCTATGTGTTTGTCTTTGGGTTCACCTTCTTACTTAGCTTCTCTAGGAACATGCATTATAAGCCCATTGTCCTTTATTTATGGCTAGAAACCAAATATGAGTGAGAACATCCCATGTTCCTGTTTTTGGGTCTGGCTTACCTCACTCAGGATAATGTTTTCTATTTCCATCCATTTGTATGTAAAATTCAAGAAGTCCTTGTTTTTTACTGCTGAGTAATACTCTAATATGTATATATTCTGTTTCACCCTATGGACCTTAACCTCCCGTTCTCTGGTTCTTAGTTTTCAAAGAGTGTTAAAGTTAACCATTTATACATCTTTCAGTCTTTAGAACTTAAAACAGTTGGTGAAATGCCATTATTTATTAGATAACTCCAAACAGATACTAATAAGACTTTTATTAGATGGGTTTTCTTTTTGTTGAAGAACAACAACAATAAATGGAGGAAAGTTTGTACTTACAAATTCAACTACATATTTAATGCATACATTTTACTATTTGCTAAAGTAAAGCATTATATTTTATATTGTAAAATTATAAATGAGAGGTTATCAGAATGTTAGACTAAGAAAAATTATTGATTATTTTATGATAAAATACAAAAGAATAAGTTATTAATAAATTCCATCAGATAAATGGAAAATAAACTTGAGAAACAAAATATTTTTATGTCATTAACATTTTCAGTGATCTCAGCTGATGGATTGAGCACAATAGGGTGTTTCAGCAAAGCACTTGCATTGAAATATGGAAACAGATAAATCACACTCTCAAGATGTGGTTAAACTCTATTTTTTATCTACATATAGCTGTCAATGTGGTTATTCTTGTAACTAATTTTTGATAATAATTTTCAAAGAGAAAAACATTAGTTAGGGAATAAGATTTTCACATGATTGTCATGAATATTGCAAATAATTTTTGTATATCTGCCCTTGTTCATTTCCCAAGTCACATTTCTGTCTGTGAGTCCCTAATAACATATTCTGCAAACTCATGAACTGAACTCTGTGGTTTTATGACCTTAAGAAGTAATTTTTCAAATAGTAGGAACAGGTTTCTTAGAAGGAAAAATAATCATTTATTTAATTATTTATAAAAAAATGTTTGATGATCTTTTCTCACCTAATAGGCAGGATAGTAAATATGCTTACTTTTCTATATAATTTTAAAAGTCATATTCCATTCTTGTATTGTTTTCAATTGTGTTTCTTTATTGTGCTTTCTATGCGTATGCATATCTCTAAGAAACACATTTAGCCCATTTGCTATATAAAAAGAGACCATAAGCTAACTGATCTGATGTTTGTTCTAAATGTATTAAGATCATTTTCTTTCAAGCTCCATGTTTTAGAAGTCTGTTGTTATATATCTGTGATACTTTTTATTTTTTAATTCTTCTGTAGTTAAAATATACAAGTTTTGGTAATCCCATAGGTCATGCTAGTTTGTATTGATAACTGTATATTATTAGGTTTACATATTGTAATTTACAGTTTTAAGTTATGTGTGAGAATAAGTGTTGAAGTAACAAACAATAAGTACAATATT
Source organism: Microtus pennsylvanicus (assembly GCF_037038515.1). Taxonomy (NCBI): domain Eukaryota; kingdom Metazoa; phylum Chordata; class Mammalia; order Rodentia; family Cricetidae; genus Microtus; species Microtus pennsylvanicus. Next base: position 107,785,363 of record NC_134586.1, on the reverse strand, counting down.
GTACTGCAAAAAAAAGTGATAAGAATTTATATCTTTAAAACAATCCTATACTTCTAAAATCAAACTAACAGTTAGAATGACCCAGGACCCAGTTTTGATTCCTCTGAAAGGAGTTCTATTTCTGCTGCACAAATGCCTGGGGTACAACTCTGTTACTCAGTATTAAAGCCTAAGACATTGGTCTTTCTTTATTCTATCTCAGGTAGACTCTTAACTCTTATGTTTATTCCTTACCTGACAATTTCTCAAAAAAGTTCAGGTTCTCTGATCTGAAAAAAAATGTTTATTTGTGTTATTGCTAATGATGGTTTAGTGCATATACTGACCTGAGGATATGTGAAGGTGTGTGTAGGTACCCAGGGAGGTATTAACCATAGGATTCCATAGAGCTGGATTTAAAGGTAGTTGTAAGCTACCTCATGTGTGTACTGGAAGTGAAGTCAGGACCTCTGGAAGAACAGAATGTGCTCCTAATGACCGAACCATTTCTCCAGCCTACCTTCAATTATTAAAGAAAACCCAAATGATTACAATTAAAACATTTCTAAATTTTACAGAAATACATATTCTGATTTTTAATCTTACAATTGTGTGTTTATGTTTCTGTGAGTTTATTATATGTGTGAATGGATAAGCATGCACATGTAATTGACATTCAATATTTTCCTTAATCACTTCTTTATTTTCTTTCTTTTTTATTGATTTATATTTAGGTCTACATTTTTCTCTGCTTCTATTCCTGCCTATTCCCTGCCCTTCAAACTTCTCCCATGATCCACATATTTTCAATTTACTCAGGAGATCTTGTCTTTTTCTATTACCCATGTCGATTAGATCTATGTATGTCTCTCTTTGGGTCTTCATTGTTGTATGGGTTCTTTGGGATTGTGATTTATGGGCTGGTTTTCTTTGCTTTATGTTTACAAACTACTTATGAGGGAGTACATGTGATAATTATCTTTCTGTGTCTGGGTTACCACACTCAAAATGATGTTTTCTAGCACCATTCATTTTCCTGTAAAGTTCAAGATTTTTTTTTTCTGCGGTATAGTACTCCATTGTGTAAATGTAACACATTTTCCTTATTCATTCTTCAGTCAAGGGGCATTTAGGTTGTCTCCAGGTTCTGGCTATAACAAACAATGCTGCTATGAACATAGTTGAGCACATATCCTTGTGGTATGATTGAGCATTCTTTTATATATACCCCAAAGTGGTTTTTCTGGGTCTTGAGGAAGGTTGTTTCCTAATTTTGTAAGAAATCACCACCCTGACATCCAAAAGGGCTCTACCAACTTGCATTCTCACAAGCATTGCATTTTTTCACATAGGGGATCTCACTGAGAATAGACATCACAAATTTTTCTAGGCTGACTGACCAATGAGTTCCAAAACCTGTCCTTATTTGCCTTTCTAGGGTCTATGAATATTCATCACCTTGCTTGGCTCTTTATAAGTGTGCTAGGAATAAGAATTCAGGTCTTAATATTTTCACAGCAAACCCTTATCTGAAACATTTCCACAACTGCTGAATATTCTAAGTTCTAAAATTTTCAAGATGATTATATTAAAAGATTGTTGCTAATCATGACTTATCTTGATTTATTCCCTACTTTTACTTATTTACTGTTATCTAGATTTCTTACATTACTTATTTAATAAACAATAGCTTTTCTACATAGCTATCTGTATGCTGTGATCATTTGTGTAATAGCTGAAAGATATGTTCAATATGACAAGTATACATAAGAATCTGTGGATATTTTTCTACAACAAACATACAAAATGAACATACATAGAAACCTGCCTGTACACACACAGGATAAATATCTGTTTTTCAATCACAACAAATATCACCTATGACTCTTATGTCTTTAGCTAAATTAATAGAAATTCTTAATCATAATGTAATATTGTAATACATGCAATGACCCCAATTCCAATGAATTCCAATTTATATGATAAGACTGCCAACATTTTACATTCAAATTTCTATTTTTCTAGGCCAAACAATCTTTATAGTCGTATAATTTTGTGGCACCTCATTCATTCAGTCATTCAATACCCAAGAATCTATGTATACCACATAATTAGGAGTATGAATCATAAAATACATAATCAGATATATATGTGACAGATAATAAATATAAAAATATGTTGCAACATATTGAATTTAAATTTTTATATAATATATTATTATAAAGATATATATCATATGATATGCAGCAAACCAGAAAAGTCAATCTAAATGCTTTGAGATACACATAATGTTTTATTCAGACTTTTTTTCTGCATTTCTGTAATTTTCACTGTCATTCTTTCATGAAGTGTTGCAATTTACAAAAAATCCATACAATTAATTTTTTTCATAAATCCAGATATCCAGCAGCTTGAATACCACTAACAGGCTTTCTCTTTAGCCTGGAATACATCCTCAAAATTTTTCTTTCCAACTCATTCTGGCTAACACTAATATATGCAACAAATCTCAGCTTCTCTAATTTTCCATTTACCCAAGTTAACTTATTTTATTTGTTTTTGAGTTAATAACATAATTACAGCATTTTTCTTCTTGTTTCCTCCCTCCAAATTCTATCTTACATTCCCTTCCCCATTTTCCTTTAAACTCATGGTGTTTTCACACTAATTGGTATTGTACATGAATCTATACATATATTACCAAACATATTCTGTTTATTTTATATACTACTTGATTATATGTTTTCAAGGCTCACAGTTTGACACTGAACAAATTGGCATGTTCTTCCCTAGGGAAATCTACCTCTCCAGGTCCCAGCTTTCACTGGATCCCTATATTTCTTTGTGTTAGGGTGAAGACTCGTTGTGTGCTTTCCTTTGCCAAATTTCACATTTTCAGCAGTGTCTACCTTGTTCATCTCATGTTTGTGCAATTATGTTGGTGAACTATTATTAGTATAGGTTATGATATTACTAGGTGTCAATTCTATTACTGTGAAGAGACACCATAGTCAAGGCAACTTTTACAAAAGAAAACATTTAACTTGTCACTTGTTTACAGTTTCAGAGTTCAGTGCATTATCAAAAAATGGTTGGGAGTATGGCAGCACACAGACTACCAAAAGAGAAATGTAAACACAAAGCCCGTCACATACCCTTTGTTCTACAATGATATTTTGCCTGAAAGCTATAAGAGGGCAATGGTGGCACAACGATTATGGGAGTGACCAAACAATATCTGTTTTGTTTTAAGGCCCACTTCACTGGATGGAACTTATACCAAAACCTACTTGGGTGACCAACAACCAGAGACTAGATAGCTCAGGAGGCTAAAGGAAAAGCAAATGCTGATGGTCTAAATAACAAACAAAAATTCAATAATAAAATGACTCCTAGTAACATTTTGCTATACTCAGGTGAGTGATTTGCTCAGCTATAATCAGAAAAGCTTCCTCTTAGAGCAGATGGGAATAAATACACAAATATTTAAATAAATAAATGCACATAGCTGAACATTGTGCCTAAATGGTATTCTCCATCACATCCCTCCTTTCAAAGCTCAGGGAAAAGGAGGCAAAAAATGTGTCAGAGCCAATGGAGATGGAGGGCATCGCAAAATTTGGCTCTTTAAGACAACATGATTAAAGTTCATATGAACTCACAGATAGTGAGGCAGCTAGGAACTGTCTCACAGAAAAGGGCTTACAGGGTCTGCTCCAGGTCCTCTGCATATATATGAATGTTTTTATGGGATTTCTGAGTATGTGAATGAGTGGGTCTCTGATTCTTATGCCTTCTCTTGAGCTCTCTTTTATCTGTTTTTCTTTTCTAACTATGTTGTGATAGTTTTTGATTTTTCGTGTTATTGCTGTAGGAAATCCTACAGCCAGTAGCCTTTAAGATAGTCACCCACTTGGGTGTGACCTCATATACTATAAATTTGCAAATGTAAAGAGCACATGTTAGCTCTCTCTTTGGACTGCTATATTTGGTTCCTGTTCCCCATTCATGCAGAAGACTGTGATCTGTGAGTCTACCTCTAACTATACAATCCTTTATTATACTCCATTCTAAGCTAGTGTGGGATTTAGTGGGGTGCTAAAAACCCATCATCATTTTATATTTTTTTTTTACATTTTACTATTATTTTTTAGACGCCTGTATTTTTCTGATGAGAAACAAAAATGTACAAGATATGGATAGGAGAAGAGGTGGGGAAAATTTGAGAAGAGTGAAGGGAGGGGAAACCATAATCAGGATAGATTTTGTGAGAAGGAAATCTATTTTTAATAAAACACCAAATAAAAGACATTTGAATTTATATCCTATGGTCATGAAATTTAAGCAAGAACAATCAAGTATATAGATTGTTTTAGAGCAACTGAAGACCTTGGTGTATTGACACATTCTTGAAACTAGAAAAGAAGCAGCATTTTTTCAATACTAATACGAACTTAATCCAGTGATGGGTGAATCTAATTCAATCTCTAATTTAAGAATCATATGAACTTGGAAAGATATTGTCTTAGTAACTGTCCTATATTTGTTTTTTTTACTGATTACATTTTTTATTCATATTTATTGAACTCTACATTTTCTCTGCTCCCCTCCCTCCATCTTCCCACCCCCCCTTTAATATACCCCAAGGTCCCCATGCTCCCAATTTACTCAGGAGATCTTGTTTTTTTTCTGCTTTCTACTTCCCATGTAGATTATCTATGTAAGTCTCTCTTAGTGTCTGCATTGTTGTCTAAATTCTCTGGGACTGTGGTTTGTAGGCTGGCTTTGATTTGTAAAGACACCATAACCATGACAACTCTTAGAAGCGAATACATTTAAATAAGGACTTGTTTACAGTTTCACAAGTTTAGTCCATTAACATTCAGTATAGCCCAGAGCACAGCAGCATGCATGCAGGTGCTAGAGCAGTAGCTTATAGGTAAATCATTTTCTGTAAGTTAAAAATGGAACACTGGGCCTAGTGTGGGCTTTGGAAATCACATAAACCCACTCCCAGTGACATACTTCCACTAATAAAGGCAAACCTTCTAATTGTTTTCATGTACAGCCACTCCCTGATGATAAAAAAGTCAAATACATATATATTTATAATTATCTGCATTTTGAAATTGTGAATACTGTTTCTGGGTGTAAATTTTCCTTCTCACTAGTTCCATTTCCATAGAAACCTATGTAAACTTCATTAGTCTCAATATTTCCTTGGTGATACATCTCTAATAACACCTATATTAAAGGTTTAATTTTAGGATTAAATAATAAAAGCATTTAAAATTATTTGCCTATTATAGTTATTTAATTAAGTAGTTATTTGAATGCTTTAAATAATTTTTATATTATGAATTTAATCATATAGTGAAATATCTATCAACATTGTTACTTTGGGGTCTTAAAACTATTACTATAGTTGAAAAAATAACTGTAATTATGCTACAAATATCTATATACTTGGGACCAATGATACAAATTTCACTCTTAATTCATTAATATACTTCTTTAGTAAAGAATCTATTAGTCAGAGATCTAACATTAAATTAACCTATGCTATGCTATGATAGAATATATATCTCTCTGTCTCTGTCTCTCTCTGTCTCTCTCTCTCTTTCTCTCTCTCTCTCTCTCTCTCTCTCTCTCTCTCTCTCTCTCTCTCTCTCTCTGTGTGTGTGTGTGTGTGTGTGTGTGTGCACATTTGAACTTTGTCTTTAAATCCAGGTACAGAGCTCTTAAAACCATTATCATTTCTAGAGGAAAGAGTTGGTACAAATATATTTTCTTTTGATTCTTAGTTTTGTCACTGGTTCTAGACATAGGAATTTCTGTAGCACTTGAAATTTCCCTCGTGATTTATATGAGGAACATGTTCATCATGTTATTAATAAGAAATGTTCAACTTGCTGTGACTTTATCCTAATGATGTGAGTTATGGTTGGCTTGATTAGTTTAGGATATAGCCAGGCCTCCAGAGGGAAAATATGATTTAGAATGTTGGAACCTTAAGCACTTATTATGTCAGTGCTCCACTAGGTGCCCAGGTCACACATTCTCACAGACCTACTCCTGCCTCTGGAGAGAAGAAGGGTTCTGGATTCTAAGTCAATTACTAATAGATAGCAATGTAATCAATCTTGTCTGTGTAATGAATCTTCAAAACTATCCCTAAACTGTTACGGTGTACTTGGAGCTTCTTGGTTTGTGATTGCATTCATATGTCCATTTGAGGTCAAGAGGGTAGAATGTCTTCATTTCACAAAGTCAAAAGCTCCAGTACTCATATTCCTTGTAGAGTTCAGTGTAGCTTCTCATCTGGCTATTCATCAGTATCCTTGGTAGTAATTATGTTACCAGAGTTTTCTGGGAAAATTCTGGCTCTGGGAGTCTGAAGAAACAAGGTTCAGTCCCATATAACAATACACCAAAGAAATGAGTAGTGGAGTGATGGCAGATAAGTGAAATTTAATCAATGCACTGTGTTGAGCGATGTAAATAAAAAGGATCAGTGCAATTGCAAGTTAGACTTCTATGGAATGATAGGAACTTTGAGATATTGTAGGATAAGGAACAAAGTGCATGGCTGGCTAGAGCATGTATTACTGAAATATGTTGGCAAGGGGGAGTTGTTGAAGGAGACTGCTTGTTTATTCATACCCAAAATAATTACACAGAAACTATATTATTTGAATCACTGACCCATGATCTCTAACTTGTTATTGGCTATGTCTTACATATTAATATAACCTATTTCTAGTAGTCTATGTATTGACACATGGCTGTGGCTTACCAGGTAAAGTTTCAGTGTCTGTCTCTGTTGGGGCTACATAGTTTCTCTCTGACTACAACTCTTTTCTCACATTATTCATCTTAGTTTTCCCTGCCTAACTCTGTTCTACCCTATCAACAGGCCAAGACAGTTACTTTATTAACCAATAGTATTTACAGCATAAAGAGGGTCATCCCACATCACCTCCGCTTTTCTGTTTAAATAAAAAGGAAGGTTTTAACTTTTATGTAATAAAATCACACATAACAAGCAGGTATCAAGCAATAATTAAAGTAAAAATATTTATATTCATTTTATCATAACTAAGGAAAACTATAACTCTAAGTACTTCAACTCTATCAAAGACTCCAGAAGGGTATAATACTACCTAAGTAGAGTTTTAAGCTCCTAAACTAAGGCTACCCACCCAGAACAGTAAGAGTCTGCCTAACGGGCAGGCCTCAGGGTCCCCTGTAAGGGAGCCCAGGCACCTTCAGCTCATACATGCGCCAGGCTCTCCTGTGCTCTTCTGGATACTGACCCCTTGCTCCCTTCATCCTTTTTTCCCCGGATCATTGGGCTACCAGGCGGCTCTGTTTAATTGCTGAGGAGTCCCATCTGGATGGGTGAGTGTGTGCTATCCAGGGGATGATTGTCCCGGAAGAGAGCACAAACCCCCCTGTCAGGAGCCAATTTCCTCCTAAAATCATTACAGGAACCATCACCGTGGGGAGTCTGCAGAGAACCCCACACCCCTAATTGTGTTAGGAATCGTTCTATTGACAGAGCCTACCCCACACCCAAATTGGCTGTTAATGAGAGCTATCTGTTAGCGGAACCCACCCCACATTCCAAACTATCTAGGGAGCTAGGTGTGTTAACTTCCAGGCCTAAAGTGACTTGACCGAAGATAACCTCCTGCCTACGTGACCAACGAGGACCATGTGACCAACGTGAACCACGCGGCAAGAGCCCAGAACCCTGTGCCCATCCCCCAACTCTTTACTCTATATAAAGCTATACCCCATCTGTAATAAACGGAGGCTCTGACAAACTTTGCATGGCCTTCTTTCTGTCTCCTAGCCCATATCTTCCAGGTAGTGCCTCTCCGTGACCCTGGAATAACTGAACTGCCAGGCGGGCTACTAACCCTAGACTAAGTAGCCTGCCAAGGCAATCTACAGTGGCGCCCGAACCAGCGACTCGGAGCACGGTCAACTATCGGACGACAACGCGCAGTCCCGGGACAACAAGAAGAAAACAGAAGGTTCTGCGGCTGTAGAACTCGGACAGATCTGCAGGACAAGGTAGGCGCAGGTTCACCGTCGTTCAAAAAGATATGGGACTTTCAAGGGAAGAGAAATTCATACAGGAATTTAATCAATCACTCAGGGAGAGAGGAGTAAGAGTCAAAATCAGAGATTCATGTGTTTGCTTCATATGTTTGCTTTATGTGTTTGCTTGCGGACTCAAAAGGGAGTCCCTCAAGATGCAAGAAGTTAGGATACAATCCACACAGCTACGCCTGCCAAGCAGGCTGGCTGCTAGGGCTAGAGAGCCTATGTCTTTGACCCCCTGCCATATGGAGCAAAAGCTGACAGGCAGGTTTGCTATACAGGAATCTAGACTCAAAAAGCTGCAGCTTCATTTAGGACAGTAAATATGCTTCTTTTCCATTTTAAAAATCTTGCTTCTTGGTCAAAAATCTTTAGTTTGTAGGTATATAAGTTTATATCTAAGGTAGATTAATTTCAGCACTGTGTTTCTGTAGGAAAGTTTTAAAATCAAAGATTGTGATATATTCAGAGGATTTTTAGAATTGTTTAGGCTATCCTGAGTTTTTATTTCTTTTGTATAAGGTTGGAGATTGTTCTTTTGAGTTCTATATTGTTCTTTCGAGTTCTGTGAAAAGTTTTGCTATAATTTTAATAAACATTTACATTAAATCTGTGAGTTCTGTAAAAAATGTTGCTATAATTTTTAATGGACATTTACACTGAATCTGTAAACTGCTTTCAGTGAAATTGTCATTTTTGCTGTGTTTCTTCTTCTTTCACAAGAAAGTAGGGGATCTTTCAAGATTTAAAGTTCTTATCCTACAAGTTTTTCCGTTTGTACGGCCCGCTCTTGGGTAGGAGTCGTATCATTTCAGCTTGAGGTCCTTTCCTGCTGCCAGGTGTGGCTTCAAGGTGGAATGCTGAGACTCAGGCCTCTTAATTAATCAAGGGCCAGAGTTATACTCTGACAAGTGATAATGGTTAAAAATAAAAAACATTTCCGCCTTCATAGGCAGAGATGACAGGACCCAAAACTTCTGTCCTGCTTGCTTGGAATTACTCCAAGATATTTTATGGTATTCATGGATATTTAAAAGGATGATGTCTCATTTATCCTAGATGTAAAAGAGGTACATCTGGGTTATTTTCAGATTCTAGGCTATGATAAAATGGTTCTGCTATGGGCATGGCTGAGCACGTGTCCTTGTGGTTTGGTCAAACATCTTTGTATTTAGGCCCAAAAGGGGTATTGCTAAGTTTTGAGGTAGATATTTGCCTAATTTTAAAAAATAGACAAAATGAGGGTCCCTCAGTGCTGGGGAGACTCTCACTCAGGTCTTGGGATGGCGCAGCTGCCCCTTAGCTCGCTGGAGGCCATCCTTGCTGAGGTCGCACAAGTGGCCTTGGTTGGTGGGGGAGGAGTTCGAACCCCAGTGACCAGGAGAAAGAATTTTTTGAGGAAAGCGGCCACACCCCAGTGGTCCGGGAGGGTCGTAAATTCCAAAAATCCTATGGTGGTAGCAGGAGGACAGCTCTCCTGCCTCGGGACCACTCCCAAGGTTGTAATCCCCTAGTTCCTAAAACAGTACTGTGATAATTGCGGCTGGAAAACCTGTTTTTCCAGGTCAAGGCTTTGTCTTCAGCTGGTTCCTAGGGCAGTTCCTAGGGCTGAAGCGGCTAGCCCTGGATTTTTGATTCTTCTCTTCCTGCTGGGAGAGTCAGGTTCATCCAGGTTTTTCAATACTAGGTATGATCCAAAAGTGGCTGTGCCAGTATGCACTTCCAGCACCAGTTTACACTTTCAGCAATAAAGTTTTTTCTTTACCCACATTTTCTTAAGCATAAATTGTTAATAATAATTTTTAATCTTGGTCATTTCTACAAGGATAAGGTAAAATCTCAGAGTTTTGGTTTGCATTTCTCTGAGGGCTAAAGGATGTTATGTTTGAGCATTTTTTAAGTGTCTCTCAGTCATTTTTAAGTTCGTCTGAGAGTTTTCAGTTTAGGTCTATAACAAATATTTTTTGGATTAAAATTTTTAATAACCAAGTTCCTGAGTTCTTCATATATTTTTGGAATGGATTTATGATAAGTAAAGATCTTTTCCCACTATATAGTCTTGTTATACAAAAAGTTTCTCAGTTCAGGAGATTTGTGGTTTCTCCAAATGTTTATGCCACTGAGGCTATGTTTGAGATGTGGCAAAATATGCTTCAAAAAATTTTTCTCTGTGAGATTCAACATAATTTTTATATGCTGAGGCCTTTGGCTCATTTAAACTTAAGTTTTGTACATGGAGATGGATGTAGATTTATTTTCATTCTTCTACATGTTGGTGTCTAATGAGGCCAGCATTATTAGTCAAAAAATGCTTCATTTTTCCATTTTCCTATCTGCAAGGCAGACTTAAAACTTAAGAGGAGGATAGCTTACAAACTTTTGGTTGGAGGTCCAATGGTTAAAGCCCTAGTTATAATATTCTTATGGAAGACCTTGAGCCGCTAGGTAAAATTCTTACAAAAAACAGTTTCCAATAGAGAGCTTAAAGCTGCCTAACAGGTACTCAAGCAGGTAAAAAATATAAATCAACAGGTAAAGTATACAATAATCAACAAATACAATATATTAATTATAATTCAGCTATGACAAATGTGTATATTAAATGTAAAACTTATTCTACAACAGTTTTATAAAAAAATGCTGTTTATGGCTAAACCTTCTCAGTTTTGCTAGTTAAGATATTAAACTCTTAATTTAGAACAGTAACCTGCCTGATACAAAAAGGCAGGATAAAAGCTGAAAAATGGCTTTACAAATTATTGACTATGATCAATGTTTCTTATACTAAACAATAGATTCATTGATAATTTTAAGATTGATTCCTGGACAATTATGTTTGCTCAATTCAAAGGCTAAAAAACAATAATCTTTTCCCAAATCATTGCTACAATTCACACAACTGTATTTTGCTAATGTTATAGCAAAAAAATCCCTTAAAGGATTTTATGCTAAATTTTACAAATGGCTTTTCCAATGGAAGAGCTGCATATATGGCTAATAAAAAAGAAATTGTGGAGCGTAACAAGGCTCCTTGAAAGCAACTCATAAAAGGTTGCAAGCAGATCCTAACGCAAACGGATCTGGCTTGATAACACCAAGCTAACCTTTGCTAAGGCAAGGTGGAAAAGCCCTTGCAATGCATTATGAAAAAACCCGACCTATTTATATTTGGGGTCGAGGATATGTTTATGCTTTTTTCACAGAAAGAAAATAAAAGCTGGATCTGATGCTGTCGAGGCTGCGGACATCCCACAGAGGAGTTCCAGAGGAGACTGGGGAGAGGTCCTTGGTCCGGCCTTTCCTGCCCCCAAGGAGAGGAGTGCCTGATAACACAAGCTGCTACCCCACTCTGCAGGGTGTCAATTCTGCCCCTAGAGAGTCCAGGGAGACCCGCCTGAGATAAGTGCCAGGATGTGCTTCAGATAGCTGAATCCAGCTCACCTCACTCAGGAATCCCACCTGCCCTAAAGCACAAATGCTGAGCTGCTTCTGATGCTTACTAAACATCAGACAGTTTTAATCTTTGGGACACAGAACTCATTTTAATTAAAATATTAACCTCTCTTCACTTAAGAAGGGGAAAGATTAGGGTTCCTGTCACTGTTGCTCAGAGACTGGAACTGGTGGTATTTGATAACAACAATGTATATCATTGTGCTCTTACTGCAATTGATCTAATGATACTTATAACTGCTTATAGATGTTGGGAAAAGTCTGACACACGCTGTAAAGTGTTTGGGTTTAATGCATATGTTAAAAAATTTAGATTTAGATCCCTTTTACACTGCCCTAATTATTAGCAGGCAGCACTCATAATCTTATTGTGGAGTAGGCATTTAGGAAGGAGGATACCTAAGGCTAGATAAAAAGGTGAATACTGGGTTTGGAAAACGCCCTTTCTTCTTGTCTGGAAGATGGAGTTATTGGTGCCCAAAATTATATCATTATATTTTGTTTGAGGAGCTACTCACAGTCTTTTCATTAGTGATAGACACAGGGGCCCAATGACGGGAGTTAGTGTGGATCCTCGCCTGAACAGCACACCATACAGAGGTTGTAGAAACCGGCTCAACATGGCATGGTGCCAGGCACGAGGAATGCCCTCCACATAGCCTAAGACAGGACTCCCTGTGATCTGCTTACTTTAAATCTCGCTAGATACCTTTCATTTGAGGAGCTCCAAGGACGGGTGACTTGTGGCAGGAAATCCCCCAACCTAAGACAGGATACTGGGAATCCTAAGACGGGTAAGGGGGATAAAGACCTGGTCCCCACTAGACCTAAGAATCATAAGGCACCCCTCTGTTCCCAGGAGAGGTAAATTGCTTCACCATTCGAGAGGAGGGTCTTTCCTTGTCCCAGTTCCTTCTCTTTTAGATCTGACACCTTGGTTGGACTCTGACCTAATGCCCTTCACTTAATAGCTGCCTGTCTTTATAAAAGAAAGGGGGATCTGTCAGGAGCCAATTTCCTCCTAAAATCATTACAGGAACCATCACCGTGGGGAGTCTGCAGAGAACCCCACACCCCTAATTGTGTTAGGAATCGTTCTATTGACAGAGCCTACCCCACACCCAAATTGGCTGTTAATGAGAGCTATCTGTTAGCGGAACCCACCCCACATTCCAAACTATCTAGGGAGCTAGGTGTGTTAACTTCCAGGCCTAAAGTGACTTGACCGAAGATAACCTCCTGCCTACGTGACCAACGAGGACCATGTGACCAACGTGAACCACGCGGCAAGAGCCCAGAACCCTGTGCCCATCCCCCAACTCTTTACTCTATATAAAGCTATACCCCATCTGTAATAAACGGAGGCTCTGACAAACTTTGCATGGCCTTCTTTCTGTCTCCTAGCCCATATCTTCCAGGTAGTGCCTCTCCGTGACCCTGGAATAACTGAACTGCCAGGCGGGCTACTAACCCTAGACTAAGTAGCCTGCCAAGGCAATCTACACCCCCCTCCCCCAGCTCCTTCTGCAGGGCTGTCTTTCTTACACACGCCCCCCACCCCAAGTCTTCGTTTTCTGCAAGGTCCTTTGCTCAGGAACAGTTTTCTGCTCCTACACTAAGGCTACCCACCCAGAGCGGTGAGAGCCTACATACCGGGCAGGCCTTAAGGACCTCCGTTAAGGGAGCCTGGGCACCTTCAGCTTGTGCGGCAGGGTGTCCTGTGTTCTACTCATCCCCACCCTGCCCCCCAAGTTCCCCCTTTTGTACTCGGGTCATTGGACTACCAGGCGTCCATGTTTTGGTGCTGGGGAGTTCATCTGGACAGGAAAGGTTCCTGCTTCTACACTGAAGAGATACACCCAGAGAGTCAATCACAGCAAAGACTGGACCAAGACATCAGGCCTCTTCTGGCTCCATTTGAAGGAAAAGATGGGAAGGCGCCAATGCAAGAATTCCTCCAACAACCTGAAAGGCAACATGACACCACCAGAATCCAGGGATCTAGAAATAAGAAGAATTGAACACCCTACTCCAGAAGAATTAGAAGAAATCGACTGAAAAGTGAACTACATGAAAATAATAGAGGACCTTAAACAGGAGGTGAAAAACTGCCATAAACAATTAGAGATTACAAACAAAAAGGTAGAGGAAATGAATAAATCACTCAAAGTCACACAAGAAAACCAAGAGAAACAAGAAAAAGCAATCAAACAGGTTAGGGAAGAGGTTCAAGACTTGAAGAATGAAATGGAAGCAATGAAGAAAACACAAACCGAGGAAAGGATGGAGATGGAAAATCTGGGTAAACAAACAAGAACCACAGAGACAAGAACTAACAACAGATTACAAGATAGAAGAAAGAATGTCAGACACTGAAGATACCATAGAGAAAATAAACACACTGATCAAATAAAACAGCAAAACCAACAAATTCTCATCAGAAAACATTCAGGAAATCTGGGACACAATAAAAAGACCAAACCTAAAAATAATTGAGATAGAAGAAGGAGAAGTTGTACAGCTCAACGGTCCAGAAAATATATTTAATAAAATTATAGAAGAAAACGTTCTCAACTTAAAGAAAGATATTCCTATGAAGGTTCAAGAAGCATACAGAACACCGAATAGATGGGATCAAAAAAAAAAAAAACATCTCCTTGCCATATAATAATCAAAACACAAAACATACAGAATAAAGAAAGAATATTAAGAGCTGCAAAGGAAAAGGGTCAAGTTACTTATAAGGGTAAACCTATCAGACTTACTCCTGACTTCTCTATGGAAACCATGAAAGCCAGAAGGTCCTGGATAGATGTACTTCAGAAATTAAGACACCATGGATGCAAGCCTAGACTACTATACCCAGCCAAGCTTTCATTCACTATAAATGGAGAAAACAAAATTTTCCAGGATAAAAACAAATTTAAACAATATGTAGCCACAAATCCACCCTTACAGAAAGTAATAGAAGGAAAATACCAAACAAAGCAGTCCAACAATGACCACAATAACTCAAACATCTAGAGACCCTTCACCAGCAAACTCAAAGAAGGGAAACACACAAACTCTACTACTAAAAAAGTGACCTGAGTTAACAACCACTGGTCATTAATATCACTTAAAGTCAATGGACTCAACTCACTTATAAAAAGGCACAGGCTAAGAGATTGGATAGGAAAACAGGATCCAACATTCTGCTGTTTACAAGAAACACACATCAACCACAAAGACAGGCACCTACTGAGAGTAAAGGGCTGGGAAAAGGCTTATCAAGCAAATGGACACAAGAAACAAGCAGGTGTGGCCATACTAATTTCTAACAAAGTTGACTTCAAACTTAAATCAATCAGAAAAGATAGAGAGGCACATTTTACACTCATAACAGGAACAATTCACCAGGATGAAGTCTCAATCCTGAATATCTATGCCCCTAATATAAAAGCACCCACGTACCTAAAAGAAACATTACTAAAACTCAAGGCAGACATCAAACCGCACACACTAATAGTAGGAGACTTCAACACTCCTCTCTCACCAATGGACAGGTCAATCAGACAGAAACCTAACAAAGAAATTAGAGAATTAATGGAGGTAATGAATCAAATGGACTTAACAGACATATATAGAACACTCCACCCAAATAGGAAAGAATATACCTTCTTCTCTGCAGCTCATGGGACCTTCTCGAAAATTAACCACATACTCGATAACAAAGTAAACTTCCACAGTTACAAAAAAAATATTCGTAACCTCCTGCGTCTTATCAGACCAACATGGATTAAAGTTATAATTCAACAACAATGCTACTCCCAGAAAGACGACAAACTCATGGAAACTGAACAGTCAACTTCTGAACCACACTTGGATCAAGGAAGAAATAAAGAAAGAAATCAAAGTCTTCCTTGAATTCAATGAAAATAAAGAAACATCCTATTCAAACTTATGGGACACTATGAAAGCAATCCTGAGAGGAAAGTTCATAGCAGTAAGTGTCCACTTAAAGAAAACAGAAAAAGCACACATTGGAGACTTAACATCCCACCTGAAAGCTCTAGAAAAAAAAAAGAAGCTGACTCACCTAGGAGGAGTAGAAGACTGGAAATAATCAAACTGAGGGCTGAAATCAATAAAATAGAAACACAGAAAACAATCCAAAGAATCAATGAAACAAAAAGCTGGTTCCTAGAGAAAATCAACAAAATTGATAAACCCCTATCCAAACTAATCAAAGGGCAGAGAGAGAATATGCAAATTAATAAGATCAGAAATGAAAAGGGGGACATAACCACAGACACAGAGGAAATTCAAAGAATCATTAGATCTTACTACAAAAGCCTGTATGCCACAAAACTGGAAAATGTAAAATAAATGGACACGTTTTTAGATAAATACTATATACCAAATTAAAACTAGGACCAGGTGAACAATCTAAATAAACCTGTTAGTCGCGAAGAATTAGAAGCTGTCATCAAAAACCTCCCTACCAAAAAAAGCCCAAGACTAGATAGTTTCAATGGGGAATTCTACCAGAACTTCCAAGAAGAGCTTATACGTATACTTCTTAATGTATTTCACAATATAGAAACAGAAGATTCATTGCCAAATTCCTTTTATGAAGCTACAGTCACTCTGATACCAAAACCACACAAAGACTCAACTAAGAAAGAGAATTACAGGCCAATCTCACTCATAAACATCAACGCAAAAATCCTCAACAAAATACTGGCAAACCGTATCCAAGAACACATCAGAAAAATTATCCATTATGATCAAGTAGGCTTCATCCCAGAGATGCAGGGCTGGTTCAACTTACGAAAATCTATCAATGTAATCCATCATATAAATAAACTGAAAGAAAAAAAAATCATATGATCATTTCATTAGATGCTGAAAAAGCATTTGACAAAATTCAGCATCCCTTTATGATAAAAGTCTTGGAGAGCTTAGGCATACAAGAGTCATACCTAAATATAATAAAAGCTATTTAGAGCAAACTGACAGCTAACATCAAACTAAACGGAGAGAAACTCAAAGCCATCCCACTAAAATCAGGAACACGGCAAGGCTGTCAACTCTCTCCATACTTCTTCAATATAGTGCTTGAAGTTCTAGCAATACCAAAAGACAACATAAGGGGATCGAGGGAATTCGAATTGGGGAGGAAGAGGTTAAACTTTCATTATTTGCAGATGATATGATAGTGTACATAAGCGACCCCAAAAACTTCACCAAAGAACTCTTAGAGCTGATAAACACCTTTAGTAGCAAGGCAGGATATAAGATCAACTCCAAAAAAGCAGTTGCCATCCTATACACAAAGGAGAAGGAAGCAGAGAGGGAAATCAGAGAAACATCACCTTTCACGATAGCCAACCCTGCAACAGAAAAAGGTCTGATCTCCAAAATATATAAAGAACTCAAGAAACTAGACTTTAAAACGCTAATTAACCCAATTAAAAAATGGGGCACTGAACTGAACAGAGAATTCTCAGCAGAGGAAGTTCAAATGGCCAAAAGACACTTAAGGTCATGCTCAACCTCCTTAGCAATCAGGGAAATGCAAATCAAAACAACTTTGAGATATCATCTTACACCTGTCAGATTGGCTAAAATCAAAAACACCAATGATATCCTTTGCTGGAGAGGTTGTGGAGGAAGGGGTTCCCTCATCCTTTGCTGGTGGGAATGCAAACTTGTGCAACCACTTTGGAAAGCAGTGTTTTGGTTTCTCAGAAAATTCGGGATCAACTTACCCCTGGAGCCAGCAATACCACTCTTGGGAATATACCCAAGAGATGCCCGATCATATGACAAGGGCATTTGTTCAACTATGTTCATAGCAGCATTATTTGTAATAGCCAGAACCTGGAAACAATCTAGATGTCCTTCAATGGAAGAATGGATGAAGAAAGTGTGGAATATATACACATTAGAGTACTACTCAGCGGTAAAAAGCAATGACTTCTCAAATTTTGCATGTAAATGGATGGAAATAGAAAATACTATCCTGAGTGAGGTAACCCAGACCCAAAAAATGAACATGGGATGTACTCACTCATAATTGGTTTCTAGACATAAATAAAGGTCAGTGAGTTTATAATATGTGATCCTAAAGAAGCTAAATTAGAAGGTGAACCCAAAGAAAAACATATAGATGTCCTTCCGGGTAGGGTAAGTAGACAAGATTGCCAGGCAAATAATCGGATCTTGGGGGTGGGGTGGGAGGGGGTAAGGGGAGATGGGGAGAGAAAAGTGAGAAGGGTAGGATGGGGAGAACTTGGGGCAACGGGATGATTGGTATAAAGGAAGGTTGGATAGGGGAGCAGGGAGGCACATATCTTAATTAAGGGAGCCATCTTAGGGTTGGGAAGAGACTTAGACCTAGAGGGGTTTCCAGGTGCCCAAGGTGAGGTCCCCAGTTAGTTCCTGTGGCAGCTGAGGATAGGGAACCTGAAATGATCCTATCCTATAGCCATACTGATGAATATTTTGCATATCACCATAGAACCTTCATCTGGTGATGGATGGAGATAGAGACAGACCCACACTGGAGGACTGGACTGAGCTCCCAAATTCCCTATGAGGAACAGAAGGAGGGAGAAGATGAGCAAGGAAGTCAGGACCAAGAGGGGTGCACCCACCCACGGAGACAGTGGGGCTGATCTATTTGGAGCTCACCAAGGCCAGCTGGACTGTGACTGAAAAAGCAGGGGATAAAACCGGACTCTCTGAATATGGCGGACAATGAGGACTGCTGAGAAGCCAAGGACAATGGTACTGGGTTTTGATCCTCTTCCATGTTCTGGCTTTGTGGGAGCCTAGCCAGTTTGGATGTTCACCTTCCTAGACCAGGATGGAGGGGGGAGGACTTTGGACTTTCCACAGGGCAGGGAACCCTGACTGCTCTTTAGACTTGAGAGGGAGGGGAAGAGTAGTAGGGGAGGAGGAGAGGAGTGGGGGGACGGGGAGAGGAGTGGGGGGAGGGGAGGAGGAGTGGGAGGCTGAGAGGAGGCGGAATTTTTTTTCTCAATAAAAAAATAAAAAAATATATCCTACCTAAATAAACAGGAAGCATATTGTAAAGAACTTCCAAAACTCTAGAAATGACAGAGACATCTCGCTATCTGGACACTCACCTATTTTTTTTTCTGTACCATTAGGCCATCCATTTTCAGCCTACAGACCTATAATATCCAGTAGACATTTTCACACAGCAGGAACTCTCAAAGACAGTTAAACCTATATTAGCAGTTTGTCAGTCACTTTTTTTCTGTGCCCTGCAGAATGTCTAGCAGACTCTATTTATGAAGCAGGAACCCAGAAGGGTTGTCTCACCTTTAATCAAATTTAGCAGTCATTTTTCTGTGACTCCTGCATATCCAGTCTGCCCAATATACCATCAAGCTGTCCAGGCAAGAGAAGTCTCTTGCCAAAATGGTTATCAAACTCCATGAGGAGCCTCTTCAATGGCCATCTTCCTCTTGAAGTAGATGGACCCTGCCAGGAGCAGATGTGTCTCACTCTCATGAAAAGTTCTAAGTTCTTAAATGCTCTTCATTCTCGAGAGGGAGGGGGAATGGAGTGGGGGGGATGGGGAGAGGGGGAGGGGAGGGGGGAGGGGGCGATATGTGCTAGGAGGGGGAGGGAAATGTGAAATTTTTTTTGCAACAACTAAAATAAAATAAAAAAATACAAATTTTAAATGGCATATTTTGTAGGTCTCTGAAAAATTTGAAAAATACCTATCTAACTGAAATATACTTCTGTATATCTAGAAAACCTAAATAACTTGACTGCAAGCTTGACTATTATAGATGGCAATCAATTAGCCTATATTTCTTAATTATATATCGCATTTCTAAATGAGCTACAGAAACAACACTTTAATAAAGATTGGAAATGCATGTTCACATTATAACAAAATGGACATCAAACTTGTATCAATAAACTAAGATCTACATCAATGTAAATCTCTATAGAATATCCCTTTTTAAATGTAAACAAAAATTTATAAACAATATTTGGTAATAAGTGTGTAGTTCTCTCCAAAGTGCTTCCTACTGTTTATTGGGCCAAATAATTTTTCGAGGGGTGTTCAAGGTGACTTTTCTGGGTTCCTGGTTCAGCAAATCACATTAGTTTGGAAGCAATTTACATGTTCTCATCTTCTATGGAAACAAAAGAGGAACCTCTTTTTCAAAGCAGCATATTCTTAGACTGAGATTTTGAAAACAAGATACCCTAAAGTATATATGTTGGTTAATTAGCTTCTTCACAGTCAAACATTCAAAAAAAGACACAATAATATACATAATCCAGACTCTCTGTGTATTCTACTTCTTTACATGGTTTATTTATTTTAAATCTATTACTTGTTAATATTTATTTTATTACCTTTACTCCTTTTATCTATGACTGTCTATACTCTGTCTCGTTAAAGACTTTACCTTTTTTTTAAACCATTTATTCTTTTTATCTTTTCTCTTCCAAGCCTATGTCCATTGATCCAACACTGTGGCCCATTTAGAGGTCTTTTTTTTTAAAAAAAAAATCTGCATGGATGTTCTATCGGGAACTCACCAAGGCCAGATGGCCTGGGTCTGAAAAAGCATGGAATAAAACTGGACTTGCTGAACATAGCGGACAATGAGGACTACTGAGAACTCAAGAACAATGGCACTGGGTTTTGATCCTACTGTGCGTACTGGCTTTGTGGGAGACTAGGCAGTTTGGATGCTCACCTTGCTAGACCTGGATGGAGGTGGGTGGTCCTTGGACTTCCCACAGGTCAGGGAGCCCTGATTGCTCTTTGGGCTAATGAGGGAGGGGGACTTGTTTGGGAGAGGTGGAGTGAAATGGGAGGCGGTGGCGGGGAGGAGGCAGAAATCTTAAATAAATAAATTAATAAATAATAAATAAATAAATAAAAAAGAAAGAAACACCAGGAAAAAAAATCTGACTCTGTATTTATTGTGTATCTATAATTATTTTCTGACCAGAAGTGCTTCTTAAAATGCTAATCCCTTCTTATGAACTTAAGCAGCACACTGCTAGGGGAAATATGTCATTACCTGCTTGTCCCACTCATTCCAGCTTGGTTGAGCTGTTTGCTGCCTCTGAGAGTCATGCTTACACCCTTATCTTTAGGCACATAGCCAGCCTATTTTGCCCTTAAGAAAGTTGTAGTACTCTGTTCACCAACTCCATTTAAATGATCCATTGCTAGACCTCCTGAGAAAGAGTTAAAGTTTGTACTGACAGCATGACCCAGAAAACTGGCATTTCAAAATTGTCACATTTTTTCTGCTCCTGCTGAATCAGGAAAACCTGTCTCACACAGGAGCAAAATGCTGGCTGTCAGGAGACATGCTTAACTCTGCTCTTTTGTGTCTAGAATTCCTTTCCAAGATTTCTCAGGTTTTAAGTGGATTTTAGTTGGCCACATAGGTGCCATTTGTTAAAGGAAGATGCTTATTTGTTTTCCAGTCACCTGACATCTCAGATCCAGAATATTCATACAGAAACTATACTATTTAAAACATTGCTTTGTCCATTATCACTAGCTTCTTAGTGGCTAACTCTTAACTCTTAATTTAACCATATTACAAATAATGTTGCTATGAACATAGTTGAGCAAATGTTTTTGTAGTATGGTTGAGCATCTTTTCGGTATATTTCCAAGAGTGTTATTGTTGGATTCTGAGATAGGTTGGTTTTCAGTTTTCTGAGAAACTGCCACACTGATTTCAAATGTGTTTGTACAAGTTTGCATTCCCACCAGGATTGGATGACTCCATATCCTCTCCAGCATAAACTATCATTAGTGATTTTATTCGTAGTCATTCTGACAGGTGTAAGATGGTATCTCAAAGTTGTTTTGATTTGCATTTCCCTAATAGCTAAGGAAGTTGAACATATCATTAAGTATCTTTTTGCTTTTTGAAATACTTATGTTGAGAATTCTCTGTTTATTTCAGTATACCTTTTTAATAATTGAGTTAATTAGACTTGTACTCTCTAACTTCTTGAGTTCTTTATATATTTTGGAGATCAGTCCTTTGTCAGATGTGGGGTTGGTGAAGATATTTTCCCATTCAGTAGACTGCCTTTTGTCTTATTGACTGTGCCCTTTACTTTACAAAAGTTTCTCAGTTTCAGGAGGTCCAATTTATTTATTGTTGCTACTAGTGTCTGTGCTACTGGTGTTATATTTAGGAAGTGGTCTCTTGTGCCCATGCATTGAAGACTACTTTCCAGTTCCTCTTCTATCAGGTTCAGTATAGTTAGATTTATGTCGAGGTCTTTAATCCATTTGTACTTGAGTTTTGTGGATGGCAATAGATATGTATCTATTGTCATTCTTCTACATGTTGACATCCACTTATGCCAGCACCATTTGTTGAAAATGCTTTCTTTTTTCCTTTGTATAATTTTAGCTTCTTTGTAAAAATTCAGGTGTTCATAGGTATGTGGATTAATATCAGGGACTTCAATCTGATTTCATTGGTCAACCTCTCTTTTTTTATGCCAATATCAAGATGTTTTCATTACTGTAGCTCTGTAATAAAGCTTGATGTCAGGGATGTTGATACATCTGGAAGTTTCATTATTGTACAGGATTGTTTTAGCTATCCTTTTTTCCATATGGAGTTGATTATTTTTCTCTCAAGGCCTGTGAAGAATTTTGTTGGTGATTGTATTGAATTACCTTTGGTAGTATTGCTATTTTTTTCTATCTTGATCCGACCTATCCAAGAGCATGTGAGATCTTTCCATTTTCTTGTATCTTCTTCAATTTCTTACTTCAAAGACTTAAAGTTCTTATCAGAGTTCTTCTACTTCCTTGGTTAGTGTTACCCCAAAATATTTTATGTTATTTGTGCCTATTACAAAAGGTGATGCTCTTTGATTTCCCTTTCATCTTCTTTATCATCTGTGTATAGGAGAGCCGCTGATTTTTTTTAGTTGATCTCGTACCCTGCCACATCACTGAAGATATTTATCAGTTGTAGGAGTTCTTTGGTAGAGGTTTTGGGGTCACTTATGTACAATATCCTATCATATGCAAATAACAAAAGTTGGACTTCTTCCTTTCCAATTTGAATCCCCTTGATCTCCTTATGTTGTCTTATTGCTATTGCTAAAACATCAAGAACCATGTTGAAGAGATATGGAGAGAGTGGCCAACTGTATCTTGTTTCTGATTTTAGTGGAATTGCTTTGAGTTTCTCTCTATTTAATTTGATGTCAGCTGTCAGCTTGCTGTATATTGCTTTCATTATATTTAGGTATGATCCTTGTATTCCTAATCTCTCCAAGTCCTTTATTATGAAGGTGTTTTGTTAAATGCTTTTTCAGCATCGAATGAAATGATATCTTTTTTTTTCAGTTTATTTATATGATGGATTACATTGATAGATTTTCTTATGTTGAACCAGCCCTTTATCTCTGGGATGAAGTCTACTTGCTCATGATGGATGATTTTTTAATGTGTTCCTGGATTCGGTTTGTCAGTATTTTATTGAGAATTTTTACATCCATGTTCATGAGTGAGATTAGTCTGTAATTCTTTTTCTTTGTTGAGTCTCTTTGTGATTTTGGTATCAGGGTAATTTTAGCCTCATAAAAAGAGTTTTGCAATGTCTCTTCTGTTTCTATTATGTGGAATACTTTGAGGAGTACAGGCATTATCTCTTCTTGGAAGTTCTGGTGGAATTCTACTATAAAACCATCCAGCCATGGGCTTTATTTTTGATTGAGAAGCTTTTAATGACAGCTTCTATTTCCTCAGAATTTATGAGTCTATTTAAATTGCTCACCTGGTTTTGATTTAATTTTGGTACATGTTATCTATCTAAAAAAGTCCATTTCTTTTACATTTTCCAATTTTGTGGAGTGTTGGTTTTGCAATAAGATATAATGATACTCTGAATTTCCTCAGTGTCTGTTTTTGCTCAGTGTCAGAAAATGGGGAATCAACCTACCTCATTATCTGGCAATAGCAGTCTTGGGCATATACCCAAAAGATGCTCCATCCTACTATAGAAGCATTTATTCAACTATGTTTATAGCAACATTATTTGTAATAACCAGAACCTGGAAACAATCTAGATGACCCTCAACTGAAAAATGGATAAAGAAAGTGTGGCATATTTACACATAAAATATTACTCAGCAGTAAAAATAATTATACCATGGATTTTGCATGCAAATGGATGGTATTAGAAAACACTACCATCACAGAGGTAACCCAAACCCCAAAAGATGGATATGGTATGTATTCATTAGTGGATACTGTCTATAAACAAAGAACATTGAACCTATAGTTCATGATCCTAAAAAAGCTATGCAATAAGGTGAACCCCCCCAAAAAAAAAACATATAGAGTCACCTGGAAATTGGAAACAGACAGATTGCCTGACAAAATTGGGAGCATGAGGGTGGGAGGAAAAAAGCAAGGGGAGAAGGGAAAGAAGATGGGGATAAGGGGAGGTTTGAGGAGAACTTGAGGTAAAGAGATCATGAGAATGGAGGAAGGACAGATATGAGAGCAAGGAAAGAAATATCTTGATTGAAGGAGCCATTAGGGGGTTATCAAGAAACCTGGATCTAGTAAAATTCCCAGGAATCCACAAGTATGGCCCCAGCTAGGACCCTCAGTAATAGAGGGCATGGTGCCTGAACTGGCCTTGCCCTGTATTCAGACTGATGATTATCTTAAATATTAACAATAGAACCTTTCTCCAACAACAGATGGAAACAGAGGCAGAGTCCCACATTAGAGCACTGGTCTGATCTCCCAAGGTACAGTTGAAAAGTAGAAGGAATAAGAATATGAGTGAAGAGGCCAACATCATGAAGGATACATCTACTGAAGGAGGTTACCTGAGATACTGGGAGCTCACCAGCTCCAGCCAGACTGGGAAGGAAAAGCATAGAACTAATCTAGTTACTCTGAATGTAGTTGACAGTTGTATGGTTGGGGCAGACTGAGAGGAAACTGCCAGTGGCACTGGTATTTATCTCTACTGCATGTACTGGCATTTTGCTATCCTATTCTCTTTAGATGTATACCTTGCTGGGCCTAGATGTAGTAGGGAGGGCCTTGTACCTTCCACAAAGCAAAGTTCCTAATCCTCTAAGGATTAGAGGGTGGTAGGATGGGAGGGTCTGTGGAAGAAATGGGAGGAGGGGAAGGAGTGTGATGTAGGAGGGTCTTTAAATGATGTGGGAAGGTCATTTGTCTATCTGTTGCTTTCATTGGTTGATTAATAAAGAAAACTTCTTGGCCTGATAGGTCAGAACATAGGTAGTTGGGGAAGACAGAACAGGATGCTGGGAGAAAGAAAGCATAGTTGGTCAGACACAATGGAGCCAGCTGCCAGGTCAGACATACTGAATCTTTCCCAGTGAGCCACCACCTCATGGTGCTACACAGATTATTAGAAATGGGTTAATCAAGATGTGAGAATTAGCTGATAAGAGGCTAGAACTAACAGGCCAGGCAGTGTTTAAAAGAATATGAGTTGTGTGTTGATATTTTGGGTGTAAAGCTAACCATGTAGGAGCCAGGTGGTATAAAAAGCAGGCCTGCTCTCCTCCTTCTATAGGAGTGGGAATTTGGATTGGTATAAAAAAACTAATCAAAATAAAAAAATCATAATTTAATCCATTTCTAGTAGCCTGTGTATTGTCACATGGTTGTGGTTTACTGGGTAAAGTTCTGGTATCTGTCTCTGGTGGGGTTATGTGGCTTCTCTCTGACTCCAACTCCTTTCTCCCAGCATTCAGCTTAGATTTTCCCTCCTTGCTCTGTTTTACCCTATCACCAGGCCAAGGCAGTTACTTTATTAAGTAATAGTATTCACAGCATACAGAGGGGAATTCCCCATCAGGAACTGACTTCTCATTGTCTTAGTTCTGGTTGTGAGAAGTTCTACAGCTATTATTACTCTCATCACTTGTTGGACTGTGTTTCCTTTGTGATGATTGTTTGTGCCTAAGTGCAACCTCAATTTCTATCATGGGATAATGCCCCCCATCACCATTGATTGATCACATTATAGGGTCATTAGTCTTGCAAGATTGTTAGTTAATTGGAGATGATTTTAGCTTCTTATTGTATCAGACCTTGTAATCTAAGATGACTGGCGAATAATGATTGAGGAGGAAAAATATTAAATAAGCAAAACAGAGACATTGAGGAATAAAATGGAGTTGGTTAGGCCAATGCCCTCTTCCATCCTGATGACAGTAAATTAATTGGTTTCCTACTTTTTTAAGACATGCTATCAAATTACTAAACCTAAGTCATGGTTGTTATTTGGGACCTCATCATTCCAACAAGTCAGTTTGATGTTTGTACATTATTTACCCCGTTCTTAGTTCTTATGATTAGAATTTACAGAAAGATTTCCCCTGGGGTTCTGAGCTCTTGACACTGGCACATAAAGTTCATTGCAGATATTAAAGTCTGACTTGAATTGAACTAGAACAAGACTCTATCTAGACAGTAAGATAACGGGTAGTTGCTGTGGAAAAAACACTCACATATTTGGCATTAGAATTATGTTAGTAATAACAGAGCTGACATCACAGCTTAATAATGTGATGTCATTTATATAGGATAATCTAAGTAAATTTATACTCTTCTAAACTTTTTTTCAAGTTGTTTTGATAGAACAGACAACTATCAACTTAATTAACATCATGGTACATACATCTGCTTACTAAAGGACCAGTGTCTTTGTAATTTATTTCTGAGTGTTTCTCTGGGAATTGAATATCTTTCTGTGGATAGGAGAGACTATTGCTTTTTGCTTTGTTAATATCTTTAGATGTTAGTGCCTTCCAGTGACCTTTGGTAAAGAATATGGTGGTTTGTCTATTTGACATAAATATGTGGCAGTTATAATGTCTCCACAAAACCATTTTCTTACTCTGGAATTCTTAGGGAGTATCAGGAAATGACAACTCTGAAAGGCCAGGGCTAAGTTATTATAAATGGTACTTCAACTTTTATATTTAACATAAAAGTGATGGGATGCGATTGGAATGAACTGGGAAGGGTAGTAAACATTTATGAAGTGCTTGTGACACAGACGGTCTTCATGAAGGTTAACTTAAAATGAGCAATTTCAAAGATAAAATGGAGTGGTTAATATTTTTTACCTTTGCTGGCACTGCAGGCGATCTTCAGATACAAAAGTTGAACATAATTGAGCATCCTGTTTCATCATTTGCAGGTGTAATGAAGTATCTTATATGGGGTGGTTAATGACTAGTAAAATTTTATTTTTCATAGTTTCTTGATCTAGCAGCTGGCATGAATGGCTTGCACCTTGTTTTCAGCTCTTTGCATAGCAGGAGAGTCTGGAAGTCACAGGGATGAATTTCCTTCACTTAGGAGTGAAGAAATTTAAAAGCCAGACAGATTTCCGAAGCAAGGGCCTTTCATAACAATATTTATAACATTCATCAAGGCAAGTTTTAAATTTCAATCTCATATCAATAGACCACTCTACTCAGGATAATTAATGTGGAAGCCTGAGTTGTAATATGAGTTTAAGAAGAACAGAAACATAAAAAAATCACAATAATATTGACAAAGGATAGAATTTGAAAATGATGGAAGAAAGGGAAAACGAGAGTTTCAAAGATAAATACTTAACACATTAATAAAATTAAAAGGCATTCTTTAATCAAGAAAAAAGCCCTATCAGAGAATAATTTTAGAGTTGTGATTTAATAGATCTTACTGTGATTTTATTTTTTTCTAATCTTTGGTGAAATTTGGCCCTTATTAGTGTTTCTAAATACAGTTTTAATTATATAATATAAAATATGGTAATGTGATTAAATACCAAACATTTTATATCATAAATATCTGGCAAAAATAAAAGTACTATCTGGTTATGGAGAGATGGCTCAAACATGCAAAGCACTGGCTGTCTTCCAGAGGACCCAAGTTCACCTCCCAGCACCCACATGACGTCTATTAACTGTCTGTGTAACTCTAGCTCCCAGGTTTTGAATACCCCCACATATACTTACAAGCAGGATAAACACTAATATACATGAAATAAAAACAAATACAATTTAAAAAGTAAAAGGAGTATAAGAATGTGTCTCAGTCACACACACACAAAAAAAGTATTGTTACTTCACAGCCTTCTCAGAACATTGTTGGTATAGAGAGGTATAAAGTTTGTAAGGGTTGGAAAGCCCGCAAGGCAAAGTCTGGTTATCTTTCACAAAGGAAAGTATCTGTAAAATGAAGCAGATAGGAATGGATTCTACAGTCCTGCTTCATCCATTTCCAACATTCTGATGACAGTGTGTCACTGGTATTTTCCACTCTTCTAACTATTATTATGATCTTAACTTCCTATGAAAAACAGAGTTAGTAGGACTAAAATATTTTCTCTGGATAACTACAACAGTTTCAAAGTCATAAAAGTGCTTAGTTTTTATTACTCTGCCTTTATCAATGTACTTTTATTTATCAATCTCTACTCTTTCATTGAGGAATAGATAATAGCCATAGTAATGTAAGATCAGAAATCTTAGGTAAAACACATTCCAATTCTTGAAGAAACAAATGTAAGGCAATAAATAAAACCAATTTTCATGCAAATAGAGGTCATAATTTAATGTAAACTAGACAACAAACACATGAAGGACTTGATAGGAAATGGAGACAATTTGCAAGTAAAAATAAAATTACTGAAATATTGCATACTGGAAAGGGATGTATTTTTAAATATTTTATCTGGCTGTTCTGTAAAGATTAAAAAAAACAGAGAAACAATAAGAGGAAATTGGTAAAATTCCAAGGGAAAATAAATATAGTCTTGTCTATAGTAACTTTGATAGAGATGGTTAAAATTGGAGGATTGAGAGGTTTGGTGTTCTAGAGTTAAAGTTCAAAGAAATATAAAATCATCTGAATGTACCAACTGTGAAAACAAACATTGAGAGTAACTTCTGTTATCATTGATAGTTTTGAGAACAATGACTGAAGAAAAGCAGATTTCAGGACTAATTAGAGAAGAAATAGACACCATATGGATAGGTATGAGGGTGAGAAATTTTAGTGCCAAAGTGATAGGATGGTTACTGGGTGAAAAACAAGGACCTTGGGGGAAAATGTGTTTTTTACTGTTTATATTTCTTTTGGTGCAATAAGAGATGCACTTAATTAAGGATATATGGAAAGAATAAAAGAATTATAACCTAGATCTGGATTACTTACTCCATATGATGTTTCTAGATCCATCCATTTGCGTTTGATGCTAAGTGGCTAGAATGCAAGGTTCTACAAAAGCTCTTCTTCATTTGTATTAAAGAATATGTTCATGGTATTGGAATCTAGGAACTAGCTGTGGACTCTGTTAACTCTCTAAGATCTCTGCTACTCTGAAACAAACCCAGAAGTACCTTCTTCCTCTTGGAATGTTACTACCAATGTTGTTAATGTGTTTTAAAATAATATAAATGCTCTAACATAAAAAGACTTTTAAGACTAGCAATATAAGAATATACTTTAGTTTCATTAAATGTTCATTTCAGTTACTTATAATCTTAGAAATAATCATAAAATAATATAAACTTTTAATTACATTATCATATATAAGTGATTTGACTTGCAGATACCATTTTTTAAATTTAATTTATTAAGCTCTGCACTGTTCTCTGTTCCCCTCCCTGCCTCTGCTGTCTCCTTCAACCATGGACCCAAGGTCCCCATGCCCCCAGTTTACTGAGGAGACCTTGTCTTTTTCTCCTTCTTATGTAGTTTAGATCTATGTATGTCTCTTTTAGAGTACTCATTGTTGTCTAGGGTCTCTGAGATTGTGATTTGTAGGCTGGTTTTCTTTGCTTTATGATTAAAAATCACTTATGAGTGAGTATATATTATAATTGTCTCTCTGGATCTGGGTTACCTCACTCAAAATGATTTCTAGCTTCATCCCTTTGCCTGCAAATTTTAAGATGTCATTATTTTTTCTGCTGTGTAATACTCTATTGTGTAAATATACCACATTTTCCTTATCCATTCTTCAGTGGAGGGGCATTTAGGTTCTTTCCAGGTTCTGGATACATCATACAGTGCTGCTATAAACATATCTAAGCACATGTCCTTGTGGCATGTTTGAGCATTCTTTGGATATATACCCAAAAGTGTTATTACTTCGTCTTGAGAAAGGTTGTTTCCTAATTTTCTGAGAAATTACCACACTGATATAAAAAGGGGTTTTACCGGCTTGCACTTCCACCAGAAATGCAGGAGTGTTCCCTTTACCCCACAACATTTACAGCATAAGTTGTCATTGGTGTTTTTTATCTTAGCCATCCTTACATGAGTAAGATGGAATCTCAGAGTTGTTTTGATTTGTATTTCTCTGATGACTAAGGATGTTGAGCATTTCCTTAAGTGTCTTTCAGCCATTTTAGGTATCTTTGTTGCGAGTTCTCTGTTTAGGTCAGTACCTCATTTTTATGGGATTATTTGTTCTTTTGATGATAAATTTACTGAGTTATTTGTATAGTTTAGAGATCAGTCCTCTGTCTTATGTGGGGTTAGTGAAGAGATGAAATGACAGAAGCTTCTTTTTTAGTCATAATTCCTTTGTTGCAAATATTTCCTTGTAGATAATAGTTTTTTAGTCACTAATAGATTCATAAAGATACAGATGTTCAGCTTCTATATTAAATTAGAGGGATCTAAACCTAGATTCTACTTATTAAGTGACTTTGTGCCTGCAGTGATAGTGCAAGCCTTTTTTCTTCCCTGCACTCAGGAAACAAGCCTGGCAGATCTCTGAGCTTGAGGCCAAAGGCCAACATGGTCTACAGAAGGAGTTCTGTTATAAATACATTTAAAAAAGAAAAAAAGCATGAAATCCATGAGTGTCAGTGTTTAGATAGTGTATGACTTATAAAGAATGACTTATAAAAAAGGCTAAGGTCAATAAGCCAAGTTACCCCACCAATAATTAAAGAGCAAATAAAGCACAGAATAAGCACAAGAGAGTCGTACTAAACAAAGGAGCACAGACTGAAGAAATCCAAAATTGTCACAAATATAGACCAAAAATATGTTTCTCTAAAGTCTATAAATATTTAATAGGTTGACTAATGTGTTACCAACAATTTACTAAATAATACCAGCAAAGGATTTTTATGTCACATACATCAGAAGAGTAAAAGATAATATAAAATATCAATATTTATAAACTCAAGCTCTTAAATAAAATTCAATTTCTAAAAGATATAAGCTATCAAAAAGGTCAAAGAAGAATGTATAGTTGAATAATGGATCAAAATACACACATATTTAAATCTTTATCTGAAGTCACAGATAAAACATGTGTGAATAAATACAACATATATAAAATATTTATATATGCTGAAATAACACAATTATATACTATGAACATATTAAAATATAACAGTATAGACATAAAATCTATTAGTTGTATTATTGAAAATTATCACACCAAAGAAAGCTCCAGGTTTTGAATTTACTTGTAAATTATAATAAAGTATTTAACAAGCACATATGTTCAACTATGTTTATAGCAGAGTTGCTTGTCATAGCCAGAACCTGGAAACAATCTAAATGCCCCTCAACCAAAGAATGGATAAGGAAAATGTGGTACATTTACACAATAGAGTACTACACAGCAGAAAAAATAACAAAAACTTGAAAATTTTCAGGAAAATGGATGGAACTAGAAAACATCATTTTGAGTAAGGTAACTCAGACCCAGAAAAACAATTATCACAAGTACTGAATCAAGTGGTTTTTAAACATAAAGCAAAGAAAACCATTTGGCAAATCACAATTGCAGAGAACCTAGACAACAATGAGGACCCTAAGAAAGACATACATAGATCTAATCTACGTGGGAAGTATAAAAAGACAAGAATTCCTGAATAAATTGAGAGCATGGGGACCTTGGGAGAGGGTTGAAGGGGAGGGAAGTGTTAGGGAGAGGAGTAGAGAAAAATGTAGAGTTCAGTAAAAGTCAACCACATGGTGGCTCACCACCATCTGTAATGAGGTCTGGTGCCCTCTTCTGGCCTGCAGACATACACACAGACAGAATATTGTGTGCATAATGAATAAGTATTAAAAAAATTAAAAGTAAAAAAAGTAAAGAAAGAAACATCATTGCTCTGGACCAGCCCAACCCTATCTAGATTATGGACAGTGTTCTGAGGTTTTACACACATATCATAAAGAAATACAAAGTTATAGAGAAAAAAGTCTGTCAAAAACTGGGGTAAGAAGTTTGCAAGTGATGATGACCCAAGTCAACAAAATTATTAATGGCACAGATCTTTTTGTAAGTCTTGAATGTAGAAGGAGAAGAGCATTAGACAGCAACGTTACACAAAACTCAAATTATAAGTTCCCCTTAGTAAAGTACATTCTGAAAAGGCAAACAAATATTATATTTTAGTTAAATTTATTCTGCTTTTTTTCCTCCTATATCTTCCCTGCTACCTTCAAATTCATGACATCTTTTTTCATTAATTATTATTGTATGCATACATGCATTGGTATATACATATATATTCTGCTGCTTGCATACAATGATGTCTTTTATCTGTACAGTTTAGAGATCAAGCTTCCTTGATAAGGGTTAAACCTACATTTATCTATGGGTGTAAAAAAATTGTTAACAAGTTGGTATTAGGGCTTTTTCTGGTTTAGCAAATTAATGTTTGTCCTTCAATAACTATGACTGCAATAGCATTGAGTACTTATCTAGGTTTCTATTATGAGGTATGGCATCTCTCTTGTTGAGCAGGTTTTAAGTCCAATCAGCAAACTGTTGGTTACTGCTAAATTATGTGTACCCCATAAGATTTATACCATGCTAGTCACTGATGCGGTCCACAGGTGTCATACCTCTGTTTGACTGTTGATTATAACACTTCTTTGGATGCTTTCATGTCTCCTTCTAGAGCTATGAAACCTTGTTCTTAATTTTATAGCCAAATCTAGTCCTTAATTGTTAAAAGGTGACCTACACATTCTGCCATTAGAAGTTACCAAACCAGAAGAAAGCATTCTACCATATGTAAGTAAAACGTGATAAAACAGGATTCAAGATCTCACCTTCACATATGTACAAACACATAGAGATACACACATACATACACACACACTAACAAACCTCTAAAATATATGTGCATACTTATCACATTATCTTCCTAATTCATGAAGAAAAGACATGAAAAATTTCAACAACCATCTCTAAAATATATTCCTTAGTAATATATGGTCACATTCTAGTCACTCTAAAAGGTATAAAAGCAAGCTGTTCATCAATAATAATTGTCAGCAAAATAAATCCCTTGGATCAAGAAAAGACAACATACCATATTCAGTTGTGTACATGAAGTTTTAATCAGTGCTATGAGTCTGTATTAATTTTTTTGTCATTGTTGTAAACAAATAAAATTATTATTATTAATTAATAATAATAACAATAGCATTTTGGTTTAAAAGTTAAGGGAAGTAGGTCCTTTAAAGAAGGCATAATTGCAGGAATGTGTATCTCACATTCACAACTGGATTGCAGTCAGGACAAAAGCAGAGAGCAATGAATGCTGTTGCTTAGCTGGATTTCTCTATTTAGGCTAACATAGTATATATTCATTGTTCTACTAGCATAGTCTAGAAGAGGCCTCACAGACATACTTAGAGATTGGTCTCAAAAGGTGATGAAAATGGAATATATTTAACAAGATTAACCAAAAAAGAAATTATTGGCATAAATAAAAGAGAAAGCTCCTTTATTTTCACATACAAATACTAATGAGTACATAAAATATGAACTAATAAGTGAATTTAGAAAAGTCTAAAGATGTGTGATATCTTTATGTAAAAAGTTCAAAATAATCAGAAATTAAAAACTAAAATCAAATTATATTACTCGGCCAAATTCTAAGTAAAGGAATCCAGATGTGACTTCCAATATTGAGGATAAGAGGCTGTTGAAATTCCCAGGAGACTAAGTAAATTGAGGACTGCTACATTGACATTGAGTAACAAATGAAAAGATGCTATGGAAAACCAAAGATGATAAGAAAGCTTGATTTGGGAAAGGTAGCAAAATACATACCAGTCGTTTTTAGATTATCCTATAGTTAGAAAAGATTATAACATGCATCTGTCGTTGATTCTTAGAGCCATAAGAGGGTAGATACATCTTGGTGTAGACAGAAAGATTTCAAAAAAAAAAAAAAAAAAGATTTACCAGGGCATTTGGGTCATCCAAAGAGAAAAATAATCTATAAGAATAATTCCAGGTCAAAACTAGAAATCAAAAGCCTGAATAACAAAGGAAAACTGAAAGTTCTCTTTGACTAAAAAAACAGTGGTTGCTGAACTCAGAAATCTTTATGTTCTCTATAATAAAGAAAAGGGCAGTTTAGACATGACCTCAGACATTAGGTTAAGCAAAAACTGAAGACAAGTGTTATTTGTAACTTCCAATGCAGAAAAATACATTTCAGTTACTATATTTTCTTTTTTTTATATTTTAATCTTTTTCTTTATTGAGAAAATGAGAAAAAAAACAAGTTTCCACCTCCTCCCAGCCTCCCATTTCCCTCCCCCTCCTCCCACCCTTCTCCCCCTCCCCCCACTCCTTTCCCCCTCCCTTTCCAGTCCAAAGAGCTGTCAGGGTTCCCTGCCCTGTGGTAAGTCCTAGGTCCTACGTAATGTGCTGGCTTTGTGGGAGCCTACCCAGTTTGGATGTTCACCTTCCTATATTTTCATAAGACCTTTCACCTGCATCAACAATGAGCTCTGCTCATAATCACAGGTCAAGACACAAAGAGAAAGAACAAGGAATTGCGAATACATTGAATGTACTCAGTCTTCCAATACCAAGGATATCTTCACCAGTGTTTGTTATAGAGAAAGCATGGGAAAACACAGTATAAGAATTTTAACATTTATGGACAGAATCATGTGTGTTTAAAACAGTGTATAAATTTTGAAATAAAATTTAAAGCTTCTTTGTAATAATTTAACAAGATTGTAAATTAGATAAAATATTTAATTAAAATTTGATATTCTAAATACTATAAATTAGAAAATAAATCTCAAAATATCTTATAAATATAAAATAGTTTTTAAAATTTAAGAATTAAATCAAACAGCAAATCATTGATTAAAATAGTCTTCTGAATTGTTCTCTATAATAAAGAACTAAATTAAAGAAAAAATATAGTCTTTGCACTAAGGTCTTTGAGTACCACAAATGTAGCAGAAACACTTTGGAGCTCAACCATGCTAGTTTTGGAAGGGTGCGAGAAGAATATGGAAGAAGGGGATGGTGACAATCAAAAAATTTTGTTTGAAAATGTTGTAATGAAACCTAATACTGTATATGATAATTAAATTTTTCAAAAGAAACCACACCACATATACTATTATATTATTCCCACAGATATCAACTAATGACTAAGCTCAAGGAAGTTTCATGTAGGAAAAATATAGATACTAGAAAGCACTCAGCAACATTGACTAAAACTGTGAATAGCATAATGGTGCATGGTGAACAAGAGTGCACAGCAATCCCTCCTAAGGCCATGGATACTGAACTATCTACTGGCAACTGAATTCAATATGGGCAGAGCAAGAATCTATAATGATGGAATTTCCCTTAAGGACAAAGTCCACTCATTCTGTGTCCTCTACCTAGGTCTGTACATCAGAATGTTGTTATAATACTCTACTCTGCTGAGATCTTGCCAAATATTTAAGTATCTGTCATCAAATAAACATTCTACTTGTGACCCGGGATCCACCTTTGTGTCTCCACAGGGCCCACAGTTGGCTCCATGAAGATTCTTAGGAGATTGAAAAACTTTCCTACAGGTCTATAAAGTGATAGGTGGCCCCAACACACTGTTGGCTACAGGAAGCAGATGAATAGACCACCATGAACAAATGGACCTGACAAAG
The DNA here is from genome assembly GCF_037038515.1 of Microtus pennsylvanicus. Classification (NCBI taxonomy): domain Eukaryota; kingdom Metazoa; phylum Chordata; class Mammalia; order Rodentia; family Cricetidae; genus Microtus; species Microtus pennsylvanicus. Next base: position 107,749,824 of record NC_134586.1, on the reverse strand, counting down.
TGCCTAGGAAACACCTGAAGAATGTTGACCACTTTCATTTTATCCAAAAGGTATGGTGTCTTGGAATGTTGAATTGTTCAGGAGAGGTTCAGATGCCTGGAAGGTGCATGGCAGCTCTGTTTACCTGCTATAAGCTCCCCCCAAATCTGGGAAGACTTTAAAGGTCATCTCAATATTCCAGTCACTAAAGCAGTTCTAGTCTATTAACTAGTTTTATTTCTTAAATTATTAATTTAATCTATTTAATTCTTAAATTATTAATTTAATCTGAATTGTGCAATTCAGTATCTTTAACATTTGTGTTATGACAAACCAAACTGATTAACCAGAATGCAGCCATTCCTTGGAGTCATAGCTCCTTTCAAATGCCAGAAGCCCTACCATGTGAGTCGGAGACAAGATCTGATCTAAGATTTTTCAGGTTTGCCAATGATAAACATAAAGATCGGTATATACTGTTTTCTAAATTGAAAAAATGAAGGAATATTTGTTACTGTGTTACTATAGAGGACTAACTTATGTTCCCTTCTTTCTGTGGTAGAGATGAAAGCATGTATGTATGTGTGTGTGTGTGTGTGTGTTCGTGTGCATGCACAAATGAGAAAGAGAAAGAGAAAAAACATTAGAAGAAAATAATTTCGCTATTCACCCAGATGTCAATATTTCTGAATTTTATATGAGAAGCCCTATGGAGAGCTTTAAAGTAGATTAAAGGCAAGATAAAATAGAACTCCTACTTGAGAGACTGGGATGGGAACACTCAGTAGGAAATAGTGTGTGTGTCTTTTCTAATCATGAGGGCTTGAATTTGTACCCTCAAAAATATGAGTATGGTTTTGGGTGCTTTTAACTACAGCTATAGTAGGCAAACACAGAGGATCCTGGGAGATCATTGGCTAGTAGTTTAGTTCCAGGTTCAGTGAGAGACCCTGCCTCAAGGGCATAAAACAGAGAGCAACACAATATGATCCCATATTTCTTCTCTGGCTTTCACATGGATTCCTGCTTGCCTTTAAAAATAACAACAAAAACTGTGTAGAAATAGTCTACACATTTGAATAATTATTTATCTAGTAGCATTTATTTAATATTTGTTGTATACCTTAATTAGTTAATGTTATAGGAGCTCATTCTTACATCTTTTTATTTTTTATATTTGCATACATCATTGTTCATTGTATCATGTTATAAACATATTCATTAAATACAACACAGCCTCATTATGATACATGTTTTAAGAATGCTAGAACAAGATTCTTCTCAAAATAAAACCATCACTATTAAGTGATATAGAATTAGTACATACTAACAAGAACAACTTCTTCTAATACTTTAGATAAACTGGGGTGGAAATTGATAACCATTTTTTGAAATATTAGAATGTCAAATTTTTAACAAGTTATTACCTAATTTTGAGATTATAATATAGTTACATGATTGTTCTGTCTCCTTTCTATTTCTAAACTGTCCCATAGACCACTTCTTGCTTTTTTTCTAATTCTTTTTTTGTTTATTTCTTTGGGTTTTTTTTGTTTTTGTTGTCTTTTTGAAAACATCTTAATGCCACAGGTGTGGAAGATTGAGAGCATGAGAGTAAAAGGTAGAAAAACCAATAAATGGACCATGTGCTAAGTAACTGATTAAACCAAACACCATTTTCTACAGTTGGAGACAGCAGACAGCACATTGATCCATTGATCCAAACTTCTTCACAGGAAATCCTGCCTCTGATTTTCTCAGATAAATTCAGACACCGTTTTCCATAAACTCTTATGATAATCAAATTCAAGTAAATAAAAAACCTGGCTTCCATTCTGGTGGAAATGCAAGCAACATGAAGAAGGGCAATACATATGAGGAATGTAGAGCAATAAACGTAACTCTGTATAAAGCAAGGGATAAACCTGCCTGCAGTGAACCTTTGAAAAGTAGATGATTTTAAGATTAAATATACACAGAGTGCAATTTACTCATATGAAATGCAAGATCCCATGTTAACATTTGGACCATTGTAGAACCATTACCATAATCTAAGTTGGGAATGTTCCATCTTCTTTAAGGAAAACCCTGAGTACATTATCTTGCCCTTCCCCATAGCTGATTAATATTCTAATCTTTGAATGATTGCAATCAGCTTCATTTATTTTTTTTTCTCTTTACTCTGGAAAACTTGCTTATTTTAGACATTTTCTATAAATGCAAAGTTACATCACATGAGCATATATAAACTTTTCCCACTTTTCATGGTACTTTCAGAATCAGACAAGCTATTATTCATGTTAATAGCTTTACATGCTTTTTTGAGGATCATAAAATTTCATTGGTGCATATACATATTGCACTTTTTCCTTGATAAGATAATGGCCATTGGGGGCTGGAGAGATGGCTCAGAGGTTAAGAGCATTGCCTGCTCTTCCAAAGGTCCTGAGTTCAATTCCCAGCCACACATGGTGGCTCACAAGCATCTGTAATGAGGTCTGGTGCCCTTTTCTGACCCGCAGGCATACTCACAGACAGAATATATATAATAAATAAATAAATATTAAAAAAATAATGGACATTTCAATTACTTCAATATTTTGGTGTTTTTCAAATCAAATAACTGTAACTATCCACACAAAATTATTTGTGTGTAGTTCTTTTTCATTCAGTCATACATTTTGTGACAGTTGATGAAACTAAAAAGGAAAGGGAAGCTTTATGCAAAAGTCATGTAGGGATTGAAGAAATAGCTCAGTGGTTAATGAATACATACAGCTCCAGGAACAATCCAAGTTTAAATGCCAACATCCATATTGGATGGCTCTAAGTCCAGCTTAAGGTGGATTCATCACAACAGATCTAAATGAATACCCACACATATATGCATAACTACATGTAGACTTGCATGCATACACATAAATAAATGCAAAATAAATATTTAAGTTTTTTAATACATAAGAGAGATAGACACTATTCTTGAAAAAAAAAACAAAGAATAGAAACATTTTTAAATGCTTCAGTGAGCTGAAAGCAAAGATCTAGAGGCTTTTAGGTCATGAGACCTCGGAATATATTGTATTTGTTCAATTTGTTGGAAGTCCAATCACTCATTATGATTGGCAAGTGGGGGTAATATGTACTTTGATGACAACATTTTAAAGTAATGGCATCCAGGTTCTGGATAATAATTTCTTATCAGTAAATCATCCCCAAAAGAGAAGATCAGTAGCCTTAGCAAGAAGTCTTTTGGACATTTTCTCATGATTAGGGCAGCATAAATCACATGGAATCCTTACTCAAGGAAAAGAATATATGGGTTGCTTAGTAACTTTAGGTTCAACTTTTTGGACTGTATCTAACCTATCTTTAAAGAAGCCTTAAAATTTCTCATTCTGATTGACAGTATGAAAGACATGCAGTTTGGCCTCATTCTTAACAATAATTATAATTTCTGAATAATAATCCAGCTATGGGCTGAATTCTTTTAACCCTTATAATATTAAATAAATGCTTAATTCCTCTTCTCTTTTTATTTATTCTTCACTCATACAACATATCCAGAGTGCAGTTTTCCCTCACTCTACCCCTCCCATTCTCCCATCTTTCTTCTCCCTAGATCCACTGCTCCTCCATTTCCATTCAGGAAAAAGCAGGCTTCCCAAGGATATCAACTGAACATAGCATCCCAAAATGCAATAATACTAGACACAAATCCTCATAGTAAGGCTGGAGAAGGCAGTTCATAAGGAGGAAAATGGTGCCAAGAATAGGCAAAAGAGTCAGAGACAGCCCTAACTTCTATTGTTAGGAGTTCCAAGAAAGCCCAAGCTAAACAACTGTAATATATGCAGAGTACTTAGTAAAGACCTAGGCAGGCTCTATGAATGTCATTTCAGTTTCTGTGAGTCCTTATGAAGCCTACTTTCTTGATTCTGTGGGCCATTTTATCCTGTTGTCCTTGACCCCTCTGGCTCCTACAATCTTTCTTCCCTTTCTTTTGTGGGGTTCACCAACCTCCTTCTAGTGTTTGTCTGTGTGTCTCTGCATCTGTTCCCATAATATGCCAGACAAAGCACATCTGATGGTAATTGGACTAGGCATCAAATTTTGAGTATAACAGAATATAGTTAGGAAAAAATTTATTGACTTTTGGGGGGGGGGTAGTCGTATTTAGATGTACTGCAATTGTATGGCCTATTGAGATTCTGGTTCCTGACAATCCAGGAAGTATAAGGCATGAGCATTTCTCCCTGAATGGACCTCAAATTAGATCACAAGTTCTGAGCTCCAACCGCCACAGCACTTCTTGCTGGCAGGACGGGTTGTAGGACAAAGGTTTTGGTGCAGGGGAGGTATCCCAGTCTTAACACTAGAAGCCTTGCCTGCTTAGAAAAGATAGCCAGTGCAGGCTCCATATCCCATTGTACTAAAAATCTTTGCTAGAGTCGCCTTCAAGGATTCCAGGAAGTTCAACTGCCCTAGGTTTCCAAATTGCCCCATGTGGTGGTTTGAAAGAAAATGATCAATTCTCCACCTCACCACACCCCCAAACCCACCTGTTCCCTGTGAGCTCCATGGAACCCTGTAACACAGCCTGCTCCAATACTGAGTAGACCTAAGAGATGAGGCAGGAGCAGCCACAGGACTAGGCAGCCAGATGTTTCACTCTCTAGGACCCCCATGGGGGACAAAACCCAGGACTCCTACCCAAATCCCTTGGCTTTTCTACCCAACCAGCAGGGAGTTTTCCTGCTATTCCCCAATTCACCCCACCCCCAAAACTTCCTGTTTCCTGTGAGCTCCATAGAAATCTGCAACACAGCTTGCTCTTATACTGAGGGGACCTAAGAGATAGTCACAGCAAGGATTGGAATAAGATGCTAAAAACTGTGGGTCTCATTTGGAGGAAGATATGGGTAGGTGCCAATGCAAAAATTCCTCCAACATCCTAAAAAAGAACATGGTAACACCAAGACCCAGTGAATACACAACAGGAAGACATGATCATCTTAACCCAGAAGTAGTAGAAGAAAACTACTTGAAATGTAACTTTATGAAAATGATGGAGACCTTTACAGAGGAAGTGAAAAACTACAAACAAAAAGCTGGAAGAAATTAATAAATCCCTCAAAGAAAACCAAGAAAAGGCAATCAAACAAATGAAGGAAACAGTTCAAGATTTGAAGACTTAAATAGAAATAATAAAGAAAACACAAACTGAGGGAATTCTCTGAATGGAAAATCTGGGTAAACAAACAAGAGCTACAGAGACAAGTATAAACAACAGAATACAAGAGATAGAAAAAAGAGTCTCGGGATCTGAATATACTATAAAGGAAATAGATTCATTGGTCAAAAAAAATTAACTCCAACAAAGTCTTAACACAAAACATTCAGAAAATCTGGCACACCATGAAAAGATTAAAACTAAGAATAATAGCAGTAGAAGAAGTAGAACTCCAGCTCCAAGGCACAGAAAACATATTCAACAAAATTATAGAAGAAAAGTATCCCAACCTAAACAAGGATATTCCTATGAAGGTACAAGAAGCTTACAGAACACCAAATAGACTACATAAAAAAATCTCCTTGCAATACAATAATCAAGACACAAAACATACAGAATAAAGAAAGAATATTAAGAGCTGGAAAGGAAAAAGATCAAATAAAATATAAAGGTAAATCTATCAGAATTATACCTGATTTCTCAATGGAAAACATGAAAACCATGAGGACTTGGATAGATGTACTGCAGACACTAAGATACCACGGATGCAAGCCCAGACTACTATACCCAACAAAACTTTCATTCTCCATGGATGGAGAAAAAAAAGATATTCAATGACAAAAACTGATTTAAAAAATACGTATCCACAAACCCAGCCTTAAAGAAAGTACTAGAAAAAAAACACCTCAACCCAAGGAAGCTGACTACGCCCACAATAACACAGATATATGATAAACCCCCCAAAGCATAACCAACCCAAAGAAGGGAATCACACAAAACTACCAGAAAATAACCAGAGTTAATAACCACTGGTCATTAATATCACCTAATATCAATGGACTCAATTTACCTATAAAAAGACACAGGCTAAGATAGTGGATAGAAAAACAGGATCCAATATTCTGCTCAACCTCAAACTCAAAGACAGATACTACCTCATAGTAAAGGGTTGGGAAAAGGTTTTCCGATCAAATGGACCTAACAAGTAGGTGTTGCTATGCTAATATCTAACAAAACTGATTTAAAACTAAAATCAATCAGAAGAGATGGAGAAGGACACTATATACTTATAGCAGAAACAATTCATCAAGATGAAGTCTCAATCCTGAATGTCTATGCCTGTAATACAAGAGCACCCACATATGTAAAAGAAACATTCTAAAACATAAATTGCACATCAAACCCCAAACATTAATAGCGGGAGATTTCAACACTTCTCTCTAGAAAATGGACAGGTCAAACACACAGAAACTTAACAGAAAAATAAGAAAACTAAAAGATGTAATGTATCAAATGAACTTAACAGACATCTATAGAATATACCACCCAAACAAAAAAGAATATACCTTGTTCTCAGCACCTCATGGAAACTTACATAAAATTGATCACATACTTGGTCACAAAGCAAACATCCACAGATAAAAAAAAATATAATTGGATTAACCCACTGTGTCTTATCAGATCACCATGGAGTAAAGTCAGAATTCAACAACAACATTACTCCCAGAAAGCCTACAAACTCATGGAAACTGAAAAGTCAACTACTGAACCACCCCTGGGTCAAGGAAGAAATAAATAAACCAATTAAAATATTCCGTGAATTCAATCAAAATAAAGACACAACATATTGAAACCTATGGAACACTATGAAAACAGTGCTAAGAGGAAAGTTCATAGCACTAAGTAAGTGAGTACATACCATATTCATATTTTGGGGTCTGGGTTATCTCACTCAGGATAGTGTTTTCTATTTCCATTTGCATGCAAAATTGAAGATGCCATTGTTTTTTACTGCTGAGTAGTACTCTATTGTGTAGATGTGCCACAGTTTCTTTATCCATTCTTCCATTGAGAGGCATCTAGGTTGTTTCCAGGTTCTGGCTATTACAAATAATGCTGCTATGAACATAGTTGAACAAATGTTTTGTAGTATGATTGGGCATGTCTTCGATACATTCTCAAGAGTGGTGTTGTTGGATCCTAAGTTAGGCTGACTCCCAATTTTCTGAGAAACCAATAAACTGATTTCCAAAGTGGCTGCACAAATTTGCATTTCCACCAGCAATGGATGAGTATTCCCCTTACTCCACAACCTCTCCAGCATAGCTTATCATTGGTGTTTTTGATTTTAGCCACTCTGACAGGTGTAACATGGTATCTCAAAGCTGTTTTGATTAGCATTTCCCTGATAGCTAAAGAAGTTGAACATGTCCTTAAGTATCTTTTGGTCATTTAAAATTTTTCTGTTGAGAATTCTCTGTTCAGTTCAGTACCCCATTTTTAAAAGGTAATTTAGAATTTTAATGTCTAGTTTCTTGAGTTCTTTATATATCTTGGAGATCAGACTTTTGACTGATGTGGGGGTTGGTGAAGATCTTTTCCCATTCAGTAGTTTGTCTTTTGTCTTATTGACTATGTCCTCTGCTTTACAGAAGCTTCTCAGTTTCAGGAGGTCCCATTTATTCATTGTTGTTCTTATTGTCTGTGCTACTAGGGTTATACATAAGAAGTGGTGTCCTGTACCCATGTGTTGCAGGCTACTTCCCACTTTCTCTTCTATCAGATTCATTGTGGTCAAAATTATATTGAGGTCTTTAATCCATTTGGACTTGATTTTGTGCATGGTGATAGATATGGATCTGTTTTCATTCTTCTACAGGTTGACATCAGTTTTGTCAGTATCATTGTTAAAGATGCTTTCTCTCTTCCATTCTAAAATTTTAGCTTCTTTGTCAAAAATCAGGTGTACATAGGTTTGTGGATTAATATCTAAGTCTTCAATTTGAATCCATTGGTCAACATCTCTGTTTTTATGCGGATACCAAGGGGAAATCTTTTTATTTTCTAACCTCTTCCCCAATTTCTTTCTTCAATGATTGAAAATTCTTGTCATATAGATCTTTCACTTGTTTCATTAGATATTTTATATTATCTCTGGATATTGTAGAATGTGTTCCTCTGATTTCCTTTTCAGTCCATTGGAGGGCTACTGAATTTTTCAGTTAACATAAGCATCAGTAAACATACCGTAAGAATTTCCAACCAGGAAACACATAGAAACCACATTTTCCTAGAAAGAGGATGTCAGAAATTAAGAAATAAAACACCTATAGAGCAAAGATGAAAACACATACCAGCACCTAGAATTATAATCGTCTAAATGCAGATGCCTATGCCCTAGCCTCAAAACATAATCCATAACAACCAGGCATATATGTCTTTACTAGAGTCGAGCAACACTATTAGAGTATACTCAGTATATAGTAACAAAGCTTAAGCACAAGATAAAAGGACTTTAATATGGTTTACTATGGCTTTTCCAATTATGACTCAGGTTATTAATGAAGAAATGAGTAAATCCCTTAAAGAAATATTTTAAAGTCCAGAGTTGAAGAAAACAAACAAAACTATTCAAGACTCAAAAATTGAAATAAAATCATTACAAAAAAGGAAAAATCTTATGTGAAATAAAGAACTGAAAAATATAGTGTCTCTAACAGAGGCGAATATTACTAACAAATTACAAAAGATCGAAAAGAGGGCTGGAGAGATGGCTCGGTGGTTAAGAGCACAGGCTGCTCTTCCAGAGGTTCTGAGTTCAATTCCCAGCAACCACATGGTGGCTCATTACCATCTGTAATTAGATCTGGTGTTCTTTTCTGGCATGCGGTCATACATGGAGGCAGAATCTTCTACACATAAATAATAAATAAATAAATAAATAAATAAATAAATAAATAAATAACTCTTTAAAAAAAGATTGAAAAGAGAATCTCAGTCATTAAAGACATGATAGCCATTAAAAAATGTTAAATCAAAGCAAATCTTGGGGGGGGGAAGGCACACAACATTTTTAACAAAATCTCAGAAGAAAATTTATCTAAATTGAAAGAGATTTCATATCAAGGTAAAAGAAAAACACAGAATAAAATACCCTGGACGAGAAAAGCAAGTGTCCTTAGATCATAATAGTCATAATACTAAACTTTCAAAACAAAGAAAATATAAAAACTGAAAAGGCAGACCACAAAACACATACTGGTATAATTATTAAAAGAACACCTGATTTCTCAGTGCAGTAATTAAAATCTTATAAGGTCTTAGACATATGTACTGCAGATTCTAAAGGACCACAGATGCCAGTTCAGACTACTATACCTAGCAAAACTTTAACACACACACACAAACGCACAACATTTGTATTAACAGATTAATATTCAGCAAAGATTCAAACAGATCTTAAGTATCTGGAGCTCTTCTTTTTTATTTGTCTTTTATTGAAAATAATATTTTCATACAATGTATTCTGATTACACTTTCACCTCACTCAACACCTCTGAGAGCCTCCATCATGGCTTTTATCTGTCATATCTTACAATACCAACAGGCATCTAAAGAAGAAGAATAAAATAAAATAAGATAAATCCAAGTCAGACTAATTAAAATGGGAACAACACATACAAGAGAAACAGAGCCAAAGAAAAAGCATCAGAAGCACATATAGAAACAGTGGCATGCTGGGCAGTGGTGGCACATGCCTTTAATACCAGCACTTGGGAGGCAGAGGCAAAGGCAAGTGGATCTCTGTGATTTTGAGGCCAACCTGGTCTACAAGAGCTAGTTCCAGGACGTGCTCCAAAGCTACAGAGAAACCCTGTCTCAAAAAAAAAAAAAAAGAAAGAAAGAAAGAAAGAAAGAAAGAAAGAAAGAAAGAAAAAAAGAAAGGAAAGAAAAGTGGCACACATGTCTCTACATAAGAAATCCATAAAAACACAAATATATATACACAAATGTTTTATATATGAAATTTGAATTGAAAGCATCATATAGTTACTCACCTTTAAGTATTATGCCCTCTCTGGGTCTTTAAAAATGTATAATGTTGAGAAAGTTTAATTTTATTTTTTTTAATATTTTTATGGTAAAAACAACATTCAATTTTGTAAAATATTTTTTCTTCCTAGAAACAAGCCTCCAATTATTTTACAGCTTATTAATTTAACATACTAAATTGTTTTTCTACAGAAAACTACCTTGACATTTCTAGAATATACCTAAATTGCTTATTAAATATTGTATTTTGACTTTGTTGCTAGGCATATTCTGTTAGTATTTTCTACAGAACGTTTGCTTACCTAAGATAAGGGTCTGTATTTTTATTATTATTATTTTTGTCTTTCACTGGACTTGGTATCATAATAGTTGTACAAATGGCCTATTTCCTACTCTAGTTTTAGGTGATATGGATATTCAATTATCCTTTGAATTCTTGAGAGAATATACTAATGAAGATTTTGTCCTGGGCTTTTCCTCATATGTAGACTTTGGTTACTAATCCAGTCTACTTCTTTTGTATAGATATGTTAACATTTATTTATTCTTGAGTCATTTTAGATAGTATATACATTTGTTGAATTTTCATCTGGGAAGGTAAAAAATAATAGAAACATATATCAGTATATATAACAAAATAACCTTTTATTTGTATCATTATGAAAAATATCTCAAATAAAAGTAGAAACATATATCCAGAATAAGAAAAAAATTACCTTAAATTTGTATCAATATACAAAAATCCATAGTAGTGTAAAATATTTTACACTAGTGGTTATTGTACAAGTAGATTAAATAATGTACTTTTTTCTTATATCATTCCTACATCCTTCCTCTTGCTTTTCAGAGTGAGATCCCTGGATCTAATTTCTTTTGTTTAGTTTGCTTTCTACCATGACCAATAACAACTTGTAGCCAATCCTTCTAAATGATGTCAAATATCCACTGAAATATCAATAACCACCCATGCCCCTCTTGGGAATATGGGTATTGTGTTCTTAAAATTAATTCCTGCTCTATGGGGGCAATAACATCTATAGAGGACACTGAAAAAGATGAAAGAAAAACCAAGTACTGGGAGTAATAGATGTTGTATAATCTTTGTATGGTGCGGATATGAAGGGCTTATCTAAAGTCATGGCTTGAGTAGTCTATGAAGCTAGATTGTCTTATTGAACTGACTTAAAATTGTGCTGACCAGTTTGTAGTTCAAACTTAATCATTGGTTGGTGTTTGTCACATTAGTAATGTTGCACAATTCAGTTGAAATTGTTGTTGTGGAGATCCATCAACATTGTGGGGACTTCAAAGATTTCTTTTAGGAATAATTATGGTTCACTGCAGAAAATTTAAACATTTTAAATGTCATGTGCAACAGATCTCAGAGTGGTTAAAGGGACACAATCTTTTAAATATACCTGGGATAAACATGCTTAATTCCTGTTTTCCTGCCTCAGATGGAAGCCAAAATTCACATATAGGAAGCTAGATGAAGCCTACTTCTAGAATTAGTTGGTACTCTATATGAACTATTGTCTCTCTGAATCAAGAAATATCTTCTGTTCAAATCTGATGTTAATCAATCTTGACAGTATCTATAGTTGTCTTCTCCTGTAAAAACAACAAAAAAAAATCTCTTTCTCAACATAACACATACACTGGTTTCCTTCCCGAGGTCAACATATTTTTGTTGTTTTAATTCAGCTGTTTTTAATTCAATTCAATGTATTTTCTTCATCTGTTATTTATTTATCAATAACATTTAAAACTTTTGGAGTTAATAAAGCATTGTGTAATCTGACTCTGAGTGTCTTTATTACAACTTTCAGGTTATTAAGCATATCTTTTAAAGTGTTACTAGATCTTTCTATAACTGTATGGCCTGAAATTTTGTGTGGTATAACTGTAATATATTATATTGTAATATTCAAAAACCATTTTTGTTTTATTAGAGATATACGCTGGAATAGTTAGCCTTAATTTGTACAGATATTTTCATGATAGTCATAACTTCCTATAAGTGTGTATATACAGAATCAGCCTTTTCAGAACTCAAAGTAGTTGTTCATTGAAATCCTGAATTAGTATCTGTGGTATGGTGCTCATATTTTAATTTTCCATCATCTGCAAAATAAAACATATCCGTTTGCCAAATTTTATTCCTTTGAGCATCCTTTGGGTTACTTCCCATAGGTAGTAGAATTTCATTATACAAAGAACAACAAGGGCATTTATTTATAATTTTCTTGGCTTATTTCCAAGTGGCAGGAAAAGATTCTTCAAACTTTAGCTATTAGCATAGTATATCTGATGAAATTTTGAGGTTTCTAGCCCATGCCCTAACAACAGGCAATTAATTTCATCTTTAATTAATGATGTGATAGAGGACCTCATAGGCCCATAAGGGATCTGATATTTGTTATATATAAGTAATGATTTCTATTTCTGATAATTTCTTGTAATTGAATAACTAATATTGTTAATTCTGAATTACCTGGATTAAATTCAACAGTTTCAATAAGCAAAACAATTCTCTGAATATTGAAAGTCAGTAACTATGTGAAAAGGTTCTGGAAAGTCTTATAGTATCATGAGAATAGCATATAATTCTGACTTCTAAATGGAATCATAAAAGATTTAGGCAATTTTTCTTATTGACTCTGACTTACAATCTGCCTTTTCTTATATATTTACATCAGTAAAGAATGTATGAGCTTCAGAAATTCATGTTTCTCATATCATGTGAAGGAGGAACCAATTAGTTTTTTTTTATAAACTGACATATTTTGCTTCAGGAATGTTTCCTACTAATCTATATTAAAACATTTCTACAAGCTCTTTGCCAATGTTCATTTATTCTCACAATGAGAAGATGTCAGCATGAGTAAAAGATATCACAGTTTCTTCTGGGTCTATTGCTGTTAATAGTTTAAGTTTTAATTTTTCTTTCAGAATCAACTCAGAAATATTTTCTACATAAGCCTTTAACTTTTACCCTGTTGTGTGTAAAAATATGCATCCTAAGTTACGTTCTTATCTCTTTCTAAGAATTTTTGAGTGAGAATGCACAGAAGGTGAAATAACCAGAATACTATCAAGCTCTGGATCCTAATGATCCAAACGCACATCCTGTAATTCCTTTATCACCAAATCCAATTCTCTCCCATCTTTAGCTGATAATTTTCTTGAACTATTTAAGTCCTTATCACATTTTACAGTTTGAAATAAATTGCTTAGTTTTTGAGTTGTTAACCCAGTTAATATCTTCCCACAATTTTGAAGAATTTTAATAGTTAATAATTGATCTCTCTTGATTTGTACTTTCTGTGGTTGGATCTTTGTAAATGTATGCTATATTCTAGGTTATTAATAGAATCTCCTATTTGTATTTTTTCAGGAGCAATTTGTAATACACAAACAAGGAAAAATTTCCTTCTTCAAACATATTTTCTAAGGTTTTTGCATCTGAATCAGATAGTAAGATAACATCCATATCTCCATATAATGGTAAATTATAGATTGAATGAATTATTTATAAATTATTTCTAATGGCTATTTTCAAAATATTGACAAAAGGTAAAATTGCTTAACATCCTATTTGGAAGAACTTTTCATTGATACCTTCTAACAGACTGAGACTACTGTATCTAGCAAAACTTACACACACACACCCATACCCAAAACATTATACAATATATTCTAGTTGATACCATTACATAGGAAAAAGAAATGAAGACCCTGACTGAGTAGAAAATGAAGAAATAAAAACATTTCTATTTACAGGTTTCTTCAATATTTTGATTATTTAGCTGTTTCTGTACCAGCTGTTCTAGCTCCTATAATTTTTTTTCTGATGTTAAAGGCCATTGTTCTACGCAGACATGTTTGTCTGTTGGCCATTTCAAAGGTAGGCCTGTTGCTAACCTTGAAAGCTATTGTGCCCTGCTCATTTACAACCTGAATAGTCAGTCACTGTTCATTAGTAAGTCTTTCTAAGGCTTGTATCATATCAGTAGTAAGTCTTTCTATGGCTTGTGTCTTATTAGTCAAATTTTCATATTTGACACACCTATCAATTCACTTTTTAAAAAGAAAATATGAATTGCCAAACTGATATTAATCATTATAAGCATTATGTCAATCCCAGATAAGTTGGTTATCCCTTCATTTAATGTTTCCATTTTCAAAGAATCCATTGTGGAGCCATACTGAGTCTTAACTTCCCATCTGTGTCATTTTTTTCCGTTCTTAAAATAGGAAATACTTCTTTATTTATTTCTATTTTTAAATCTAATTCACCCCTTAAGAATTCCAAGGTTTCTCACCAGTTCTGCTGATGACCACAGTATAGGCAGAGCTACGCAAGTAAAACTAGTGGCAAAAACGATATTTGTCTGTGTAGGCAGGAAGGGAGAGAAAGGTGGGGTGCCCAGGGCTGGGCAGTCTGTGCTGCATATCTAAGCCAAGGGCTACTGCATCTTGTCATACGCCATGGGTGAAGGGGGAGTAAGTTCCCTAAAAGCAAATATGAGGAGAAAGGAGAAGTCTGTAAGATGGGACTCAGTGTGGGAGGGCACAAGGACACTTGCTGCAAGTGTGGTGGGCAGCTGTACAGGAAATGCAAAGAGACCACTGTTTTTTGTTGCTTCACCAGACTGCTGGATAGAGGGCACAGGCAGAGTGTAGCCAGGAAGAAAATACCTCCTTTCACAGTAGTGGGGCTGAGAAAACACTGTCTGAGCACATGAATGGCCTGAACAATGACATTGCCTGCTTCTGAGTCTGGCCCAGCTGCCTGTGGTGTCTGAGGGTTGCAGCAGGAGACTTCTACAAGAAGACTGCAACAAAACTGTCACAAGACTCACTGGGAGTGTCTGGGGTATGGGGGGAAAGTCAGCAACATCTGTAGTTGATCTGCCACTTTTGTGGCATATATAGCAGCTACTTTCATTGTTCTATTTAGAAATAAAACCCAAGAGTCAATATTAGGGTATAAATCTGAGAGATCCCTAAAGTAACAAAGAAATGATCTGATGACCATCCTCTTCACCATCCTAGATTGAAAAGACCCTTGAATTATTTTTTAGCTCGTTATTTCTTCTGTTGTCTCTATGTCTTTATCTGGATTGGCCAAAAATTTCTATGATTTTTTTTGTCCAGATGAACATGGACTCTACCCTCTGAATAAGGTTTAACATTTATTAGCAGTCATTGATTGACAATGTAAACAAATCTCATGCAAAAAGGTGTAGCCACTGTTTTTAGTTGTATAACTACTGAAGAGCACCCAGGTTCTAATATACAGTTCCAAACCCATTGTCACACATACAATTGTGGGTTCAACAAATTAAACAATAATAACAAAAACAAACAGAAATGAAAATATGAATGAGAAAAAGAAGATAGCTCAGGTAGGAAAGAAATTTTAGAAAGTAGGAGGTCACAGTAATAAGAACATAGTCTGCATGTATATGAAGTTGTCAAAGAGCAAATTCAGTAAGTTTTTTAAAAGGTGCTAATAGTACATGGTCTTGAGTACATTTTAGAGATGGATGGACCAGCTTATGAGCTAATATATACTAATTACACTGATGATATTAAAATGACCTTATTAATACTTGAATGATGCTGAATCATAAGGGCAAATAAACATCAACTTCATAAAGATATGGCTAAGTTTTACCCATTAATAGCTGGTCAACCAAAAAAGTGAAAACTAGAGATAATAAAGGGATAAAACTATTTTCTCAGATCCTATAAACTGTGGGATACTAACTTTATGCATGTTAGAAAAGAAAAGTCAATATAGATGAAGAAAACAATGAACAAATTAACCAATGAAATGAAAATCCAGACTCTTCACCAAACTATCCAAGATTCATAATGATGTATTGTAACTCCAATCTGCATTGAAAATCTGCCTGAAAGTTATGCTATATTGATGGCACAGTTCTACCTATGGTTAAAAAGCTAATATCAAATATATTTTTTCTGTTTCATCAAAAAAAAAAGTGAGTGCACAGTAGTAATGAATATAGTAGGTGATTTGGTGTGATTTCCCATTTGCTCATACATCCCAGGCCAAAAAAAAAAAAAAAAAAAACATTAACCTAATGATTTTTTTTTGTTTTGGCTTCAAAAAATTTATAATTACTTAAATGTGCTATAAAGATATCTAATTGCAAACAACTTTCTCGTAATACATATCGTTAGCATTCTGTCACTCAAACCATTTATGATATATACTCCTTATTACATTGCACATATTAAAAGGCTAAAAACAACTAGTGTTAATATTCAAAGTCAACTGTTTACACTGATCCTTGCAGTAAATTATTTTTCCCAGCTGATGAGATCGACAAATGGTAGTATTTAAAAACTCATAGTCAGAGTTGTAAACTTATCCTAGATTCACTTCAGAGTATGCAAGTAGTTCCTTAACCAAGATATACATTGTCTTAAAAATAGCATCAGGATTAAGATACAATAACAAGAGGAAAAGAATAGAAAGAGGTTTTATTGTACAGATGGTGCCTTGCTATTTATCACTGAGCCACAAACAATTATCTTAGAAATATTGAGATTAATGGTCCCATTTAGGAAAAGAACTAATTGTGAGAGGCATTGGGATAAATCTGAGCTATTTTCCATATCAAAAGTTTACTCAGGGGCAACTGCATTTTCCATAGAGTTATAACCAATCCATTAGTGCCAGAATTGTTCCCTGCTTTCCTATAATTTTAGATTTTTTCATTTTATGGTAATGTGATCACTATGGGATGATGAGTTTATATGGAGATAAATCTAGAAGTGAGCACTGTCTGAGTTGGGCCAATTTCTTGTATCACTTCCAGAAGCTGTTTCCCATTAACATCTCAATTCACTCTTTGTTCCTCAGAGCTTAATACAAACCAGCCTGTTTTGCGAGTAGTTTCCAATTTATTAATATTCATAAACAGCACACATTTTAAAGTATGGTTTGGATTTTTACCATGCTGATAATTGAGGGATTTGATTCCACCTTTATTAAAGTCAAATTGCAGCAAACGAAGGCTGGCAAAGAAGTTTTATGGCAAGGATACAGGCTCGGAAACTGCAGAAAGAGTTAATCCCAGAAATCTCTGACACTGAGTTTAGAAAACATAGATTTGTATAAGTATTATCTCTCACATTAACTGAGTAATTCTGGTAATAGTTTCTCATTGCCTCTTCCTGTGTTTGATGAGGTGGGATTTCAGATTCTGTGTTCAAACTTGTTCATTCATAAAATAATTTATAAATAGGATCTACAGGCTTAGAGGCTTATAGCATTTCTGCTCTCACAGAGGACCAACACCCACATCATGGCTCATTCCTTTCTCCAGCTTCATTTTCACTGGACATGATACTCTGTTCTGTCTTCTTCTGGCATTGCAGGCACATATGTGATGGACATACATGTATATAGGTTCTTACACACATAATATTAAAATAGGCCAACATTTAAAAACAACTGTAGACAACAGGACATGGTATAAATCTTTGCTTTTTTTGTTTACTCTAAATTAGGAAAGGGTCAACATCTCACTCAGAGCAACGATATAAGCATGCCACTATCAAAATCTGTGAACCAGTACACAAGTTGAATCAAAAATTTCCATTTAGTAGTCAAAATAGACTTCAGTTCAAAAGGAAGCAACTGTTTAACTCACCTTATTTGTATTTAAAAAAAAATCTCACCGAAGACAAAACTTATTTAGAATACTCTTATTTGTCTCCTCAGTTGTTCATTCCTGGCCCCCCACATGTCCTCTCTCTCTCTCTCTCTCTCTCTCTCTCTCTCTCTCTCTCTCTCTCTCTCTCTCTCTCTCTGTTTCTCTCTCTCCACCCCAGCCTGGCTATATTCTGCCCTACTATATGACAATGCAGTCTTTATTAACCAATAACAGAGGGGAATCCCACATCACTAAGTGATGTGTACTGTAGCAGGAGCACATTAATGGGTGGAATGAAAGCAGAAAAATAAAATCATTAAAGCAAATGTTATCATAAATAACTTAGATACATTCCAAATATGGGTTTAACCTTTCTGATTAGCTACATTCAGATAGAGAAGACATTCATGAGCAACTGATATTTTAACAAAACCCTTAAAATCATATTTTCCTTTAGTTTTACTTAAATCAGATATGATGCTACTATTATTTCATGTCTATTATTAATAGGTCAACCAGATCCCCTGCTCTGACAGGGCCTGACCTTGAAAATTGACTAAACTAGAAATTAATTGCATAAAATACTCAGGGAAAATGTAGAGAAAACTTTAATGGAGAATCTATATGCTGGTAAAAGACTGTGGGCAAGGATTTTATATACGGTGCAATGAGTCACATACATTTTCTTTTGCTACAGTTCAATTTGTTGTCTGCTAAGAGTCACAACAGAAGGAAAAGAACGCACGTGAAAGCACAGAAAACAGAGAACTGTTCATTCACACACTCAGGAATTCCATAAAAACACTACACTGGAAACAATATGGACTCAAAGGATTTGGGACAGATGTGTGCAGGCCCTGTGCCACTGTCTCAGTCTCTGGTCTGTGTCCATACATGTTTTGATAAAGTTGACTTACAGGGTCATTTTTCTTAATGTCCTCCACACTCTATGACTCAGATTTTCTTCTTTCTCCTCTTCTGCGGGGTTCCCTGTGCCTTTACAGATGGGATTTGTGATAAGATATCCCTTTTAGATTTGAATGTTCTGTATGTTTTCTGGCTGTGGTATCTGGTACAGGAGGAACCTCCTCAGAAGATGGCTGTACACAGATGATTAAGTAAGAAGGGATTAGTTTATTGCTCCATTTTTCTTTTTTTTTTTTCTGCCAGCAGCATTTTGTTAAACTCCAGGGCCCTGGATTATCTAGCCTCAGATTATGTGTCAATGTCAGGTATGGTTTTTATCTCACGGTGTGGGCCTTAAGTGAGATCAGATATTGTTTGCTTATTGCCAGAAGCTGTATGTCACCCTTGCACTAACATATAGTGCAGGCAGGACACCATTGTCACTCCAATGACATGTGGTTGTGTTAGTGTTTACATTTCAATTTTGATATCTTTCAGAGTACTTTCTCATATCAAAAATGCTGGAACATAGGGATGAAGGTTCAATGTAGGCACAATCTCTGTTTTTTATATTAAATGAGTTTTGTAGATAATTTATTCAGCAATGGAACATTTTGTTTAATCTGTGATAAGCAACCAATAACCTGAGTTGTTTGGGGATTTCCATGGGATCCCATTGTTATAACAACTCAATTAGATATAATTCAATCCTGCTACTGGAAGCTTCATTTGGTGACAAGAGATGCCCAGTTGGAACTCTGACTCTCTAATAATTTGCCAACATTATTTAGGGCTCTTTCATATATGTATATATATATATTAGAAAGCTTCAAGTGCATTAGGTTTCTTTGTTACACCTCAAATAACAAGTAATTATAGCTTTATCATCTATATTTTCTCTTTTATCCTTTTCTCTCCTTTGCCTCTTCATTTGTTCTCATATTTCATTTCACCATATCCTCTATAACTATGTATTCTATTTCCCTTTCCTAATGAGATCTGTCTCCTCAACTCCATGATTGATAGCTAATCTATGTAGATTGTAGCTTGGTTTTCATTAACTTAATAGTCAATATACACATATACACACATGCATGCCATATTTCTATTACTATAACTTACTCAGGTTGACTATTTTCTAGTTAAATATATTCACCTGCAAATTTCATTTCTTTCCAGTGACAGAGTAGTTCTTTGTTGTGAAAACATACCACATTTTCATCATCCATTCATCTTTTGAGAGACATCTAGGTAGCTTCAAATTTCTGGGTATTATGACTAAATCAGCAATGAGTATGTTTGAGAAAGTGTCTTGTGATAGGATAAAGCTTTTTGGTGTGTACCCCCCACAACACACACACACACACACACACACACACACACACACACAGAGAGAGAGAGAGAGAGAGAGAGAGAGAGAGAGAGAGAGAGAGAGAGAGAGAGAGAGACTATTGGTGTTATATTTATATTATATGTTGGACAACTACTTCTGAATATGAGACCTGCTGTGCAGTGATTGACATAACCAGTGTCACTCAATTGGGGCAAACTAATGTTCCCTATTCCAGAAAGTATAAGTAACAGTTAGTTGTTAATATTTTCCCTAGTGGCTTGTTTTTCATTTATTGATTCATTAATTCATTTAGTAATTTTAAGTATAATAATGTAATATAGAAACAATCACACCAAAGGTAGTAAGGCAAAGCAACAGAAAAAAAAAGGCCCAAGAAAAGGCACACGACTCAGAGACTCACTAATTTTCACACTTAAGAGCCAAACTATTTACCCAGAAGAACTAGTACTGACCTCTGCAGGCCCTGTCAAAGATGCCCCCTTGTCCTTGTGTGTTTATATGACCTTTAATCGTCTTGACTTAGAAAGCTTTGTTTATTTAGTGTCCTCCATTCACTCTGACTCTTACACTTTTTCCAACTGCTATTCCTTAGAGTTCCTTGAGGCCTGAGGGAAGGAATTTAATAGGAACTTCCTCTTTATGGCTTAATGGTTCAAGGCCTTTCAAATTTGACTGCAAACTATCTGGCTGTGGTTCTCTGTATCTTTTTCCATCTGCTACATTAGGAAGAGGAAACTTCGATGAAGGAGTGTTGCATTTTGTTCAATACTTTTCAGTCTAAGTTGATGATCACAAGGTTTTTGAATTTTGTTTAATTATATGGTGTATTATATTTTTCAATTTACTTATCTCAAGCCATTCCTGAATCTCTAGAATGTTGCTTACTTGATAATGGTGTATTTCCTTTTTGATGTGCTCTTTGACTTGGCTTTCATGTATTTCACTGAAGATTTATGTTTCTATGTTCATAAGGGAAAATGACCAATTTTCTTCTTTTTAATGTATCTTTATGTGTTTAGGGCATAAGGACACATTTATGTATCCTCGTAAAAGGAGATACACATTGTTTTGTATAATAATTTGAAGAGTATTGATATTAACTCCTTTAAGGAATTTTAGAAGAATTCCATGCTAAAAGTGTGTGGCTCCAGACTTATTTTGTGTTGGGAAACTTTTATGACTTCTACTATTTTATTTGGTGTGAATTTTATTTCATTTATTTATCTGACATTGATATAAATTTGATGAATGGGAAGAATTCAGAAAATTATTCTTTGTATTTCTTAGTGTCTATTATTATTTCCCCCTTTTCATAATTTTTTCCACACTTGAATTAATTTGTATAAGAGTTTACTATTCATATTGATTTCCTTAAATAACCAACTCGTTGTTTCACTGATTCTTCTAATTGTTTTGTTGTTGTTACTGTTTATAGTTCCTTGACTTCATCCTTTAGTTTTATGACTTTTAATATCTCCTTCTCTTGGGTATGATTACATCTCTTTGTTTCAGAACGTTCAGGTGTCCTGTAAGGAACTATTATAAAATCTCTCTCTCTCTCTCTCTCTCTCTCTCTCTCTCTCTCTCTCTCTCTCTCTCTCATACCTAGACATTTAGTGCTGTGAGTCTGTCTGTTAAAAACATCATTCAATTTTAGAAGTTGATTGAAAAACAGTTAAAGCTATTTTTTTTTTAATTTCTGTATTGATCCAATTATTATTCAGTAGGGTTTTGTTCGGTTTCCAAGTATTATTTTTTTTTTGTAGTTGTTGAGTTTCATCTTTCTTGGTCAGATAAGGTGCAGGAAGTTGTGTTGATTTTCTTGTTTTATAGTGAAACTTGCATTATGTTGGAGTATGTTGTCAATTTTGGTAAATGTTTCATGAGGTGTGAAGAAAAGGTATATTCTTTTACGTTTGGATAAAATGTTCTGTGAACATCTGTTAAGTCAAATAGCTCTATCATTTATCTGTACAGTTATTGTTTAAATAAGTTATTTAATTTTGAGAATGGGTTACTGAAATATTCCATGATCAGTATATGAGGATTGATATTTGATTTAAGTGACTCTGATGATTGTATTACAAGCTTTTGTTTCCACTTGTTGCTGCATAGTTATTAAGAATTGCAATTTCCAGTTGGAACATTTTTTCCCCTTTGGTGAATATGTCATATCATTCGGTAATTCTTCTGATTATTTTTGTTTTGAGGTTTAATTTTATCAGATTTTAAAATGGCTTTAACATTTTTTATTACATTCCTTTGCTTTTAATATTCTTTCTACCTTGTTACCACATAGTAAGGCCTATATGTCTATAGTTCATATTAAGGAATATATATATATATATATATATATATATATATATATATATATATATCCAAATGTGTTAATTTAAGATGCAAGAGCTAGCTAGAAGTACACCTGAGCCATCACTCATAGAGTGTTGCAGTTATTATAGTTTATGTGTGATTATTTGGGTCTGAGCACCTAGGAAATAAATGGGCAGTCTCTGATTTTACATTTTACTTATTTATTTTTTTTGAGAAAAGGAAAAAAAAAGTATCCGCCTCCTCCCAGCCTCCCATTTCCCTCCCCCTCCTCCCAGCCTTCTCCCCCTCCCCCAAACTCCTCTCCACCTCCCTCTCCAGTCCAAAGAGCAGTCAGGGTTCCCTGCCCTGTGGAAAGTCCAAGGTCTGCCCCACTCCGTCCATGTCTAGGAAGGAGAACATCCAAACTGCCTAGGCTCCCACAAAGCCAGAACATGAAGTAGGGTCAAAACCCTTGCCATTGTCCTTGGCTTCTCATCAGTCCTCATTGTTTGCCATGTTAAGAGAGTCCGGTTTTATCCCATGCTTTTTCAGTCACAGTCCAGCTGGCCTTGGTGATCTCCCAATAGATCAGCCCCATTGTCACAGTGGGTGGGTCCTGACTTCCTTGCTCATGTTCTCCCTCCTTCTGCTCCTCATTGGGACCTTGGGAGCTCAGTCCAGTGCTCCAGCGTGGGTCTCTGTCTCTATCTCCATCCACCACAAGATGAAGGTTCTATGGTGATATGCAAGATATTCGTCAGTATTGCTATAGGATAGGGTCATTTCAGGTTCCCTATCCTTAGCTGCCCAAGGGACTAACTGGGGACATCACCATGGGCTCCTGGGAGCCACTCTAGAGTCAAATCTCTTGCCAACCCTAAGGTGGATCTCGTAACTAAGAATTGTGCTTCCTTGCTCCCCTGTCCAACCTTACTTTATCCCAATCCTCCTGTTTTCCCAGTCCCCCCCCTCCTTCCCTTCTCACTTTTCTTTCCCCATCTCCCCTTACCCACATCCCACCCCACCTCCAAGATCCCAATTTTCTCCCTGGCAATTTTGACTACTTCCCATAGCCAAGAGGGTAACTATATGTTTTTCCTTGGGTTCACCTTCTTATTTAGCTTCTTTAGGTTCACCAATTGTAGTCTCCGTGATCCTTATTTATGGCTAGAAACCAATTATGAGTGAGTACATCCCATGTTCATTTTTTTGGGTCTGGGATACCTCACTCAGGATAGTGTTTTCTATTTCCATCCATTTGCATGCAAAATTCAAGAACTCATTGTTTTTTACCGCAGCATAGTACTCTAATGTGTATATATTCCATACTTTCTTCATCCATTCTTCCATTGAAGGGCATCTAGGTTGTTTCAAGGTTCTGGCTATTAATGCTGCTATGAACATAGTTGAACAAATGCTCTTGTCATATGATAGGGCATCTCTTGGGTATATTCCCAAGAGTGGTATTGCTAGGTCCAGGGGTAGGTTGATCCCGAATTTCCTGAGAAACCAAAACACTAATTTCCACAGGGGTTGCACAAGATTGCATTCCCACCAGCAATGGATGAGGGGACCCCTTCCTCCACAGCCTCTCCAGCAAAGGCTATCCTTGGTGGTTTTGACTGTAGCCATTCTGACAGGTGTAAGATGATATCTCAAAGTTGTTTTAATTTTCATTTCCCTGATTGCTAAGGAGGTTGAGCATGACCTTAAGTGTCTTTTGGCCATTTGAATTTCTTCTGTTGAGAATTCTCTGTTCAGTTCAGTGCCCCATTTTTTAATTGGGTTAATTAGCATTTTAAAATCTAGTTTCTTGAGTTCTCTATATATTTTGGAGATCAGACCTTTGTCTGTTGCGGAGTTGGTGAGGATCTTTTCCCAGTCAGTGCATTGCCTATTTGTCTTAGTGACAGTGCCATTTGCTTTACAGAAGCTTCTCAGTTTTAGTAGGTCCCATTTATTCAATGTTGCCCTTAATGTCTGTGCTGCTGGGGATATATGTAGGAAGTGGTCTCCTGTGCCCATCTGTTGTAGGGTACTTCCCACTTTCTCTTTTATCAGGTTCAGTGTGTTTGGGCTGATATTGAGGTCTTTAATCCATTTGGACTTGAGTTTTGTGCATGGTGATAGATATGGGTCAATTTTCATTTTTCATGTTGACAACCAGTTGTGCCAGCACCATTTGTTGAAGATGCTTTCTTTCTTCCATTGTATACTTTTAGCTCCTTTATCGAAAATGAGGTATTCATAGGTTTGTGGGTTAAAATCCAGGTCTTCTTTATGAATCCATTGGTCGACTTCCATGTTTTTATGCCAGTACCACACTGTTTTCATTACTGTAGCTCTGTAATAGAGTTTGAAGTCAAGGATGGTAATGCCTCCAGAAGATCCTTTATTGTATACGATTGTTTTGGCTATCCTGGGTGTTTTTATTTTTCTGTATAAAGTTGATTATTGTCCTCTCCAGATCTGTGAAGAATTTTGATGGGATCTTGATGGGGATTGCATTGAATCTATAAATTGCCTTTGGTAGAATTGCCATTTTTACCATGTTGATCCTCCCAATCCAAGAGCAAGGGAGGTCCTTCCATTTTCTGGTATCCTCTTCAATTTCTTTCTTCAATGCCTTATAGTTCTTGTCAAAGAGATCTTTCACTTCCTTGGTTAGATTTACCCCAAGATATTTTATGCTGTTTGTGGCTATCGTGAAAGGTGAAGCTTCTCTGATTTCCCTTTCTGCTTCCATATCCTTTGTGTATAAGAGGGCGACTGATTTTTTGGAGTTGATCTTGTATCCTGCCACATTACTAAAGCTGTTTATCAGCTGTAAAAGTTCTTTGGTGAAGTTTTTGCGGTTGCTTATGTACACTCTCATATCATCTGCAAATAATGAAAGTTTAACTTCTTCCTTTCCAATTCAAATCCTCTCATTACCCTTATTTTGTCTTATTGCTATTGCTAGAACTTCAAGCACTATATTGAAGAGGTATGGTGAGAGTGGACAGCCTTGTTGTGTTCCTGAGTTTAGTGGGATGTCTTTGAGTTTCTCTCCATTTAATTTGATGTTAGCTGTCAGCTTGCTGTATATAGCTTTTATTATAGCTAGGTATGACCCTTGTATCCCTAATCTCTCCAATACTTTTACAATAAAGGGATGTTGAATTTTGTCAAATGTTTTTTCAGCATCTAATGAAATGATCATATTTTTTTTTCTTTCATTTTATTTATGTGATGGATTACATTGATAGATTTTCATATGTTGAACCAGCCCTGCATCTCTGGGATGAAGCCCACTATATCATCATGGATAATTTTTCTAATATATTCTTGGATTCCGTTTGCCAGTATTTTGTTGAGGATTTTTCCGTCGATGTTCATGAGTGAGATTTGCCTGTAATTCTCTTTCCTGGTTGAGTATTTGTGTGGTTTTGGTATCAGAGTAACTGTAGCTTCATAAAAGGAATTTGTAATGACCCTTTTGTTTCTATATTGTGGAATACATTAAGGAGTATAGGTATCAGATCTTATTGAAAGTTCTGTTAGAATTCCGCATTGAAACCATCTGGTCCTGGGCCTTTTTTGGTAGGGAGGTTTTGTTGACAACTTCTAATTCTTCGCGACTAACAGGTCTGTTTAGATGGTTTACCTGGTCATGGTTTAACTTTGGTATATGATATTTATCTAAAAAAGTGTCCATTTCTTTTACATTTTCCAGTTTTGTGGTATATAGGCTTTTGTAGTAAGATCTAGTGAATTTCTGAATTCCTCTGTGTCTGTGGTTATGTCCCCCTTTTCATTTCTGATCTTATTAAGTTGCAAATTCTTTCTCTGCCGTTTGATTAGTTTGGATAGGCGTTTATCAATCTTGTTGATTTTCTCCAGGAACCAGCTTTTTATTTCATTGATTCTTTGGATTGTTTCCTGTGTTTCTATTTTGTTGATTTCATCCCTCAGTTTGATTTTTTCCAGTCTTCTCCTCCTCTTAGGTGAGTCTGCTTCTTTTTTTCAAGAGCTTTCAGGTGGGCTGTTAAGTCTCCAAAATGTGCTTTCTCTGTTTTCTTTAAGTGGCACTTACTGCTATGAACTTTCCTCTTAGGACTGCTTTCATAATGTCCCATAAGTTTGAGTATGTTGTTTCTTTATTTTCATTGAATTCAAGGAAGACTTTAATTTCTTTCTTTATTTCTTCCTTAATCCATGTATGGTTCAGTAGTTGACTGTTCAGTTTCCATGATTTATAGGACTTCTGGGGGTAGCATTGTTGTTGAATTCTAACTTTAATCCATGGTGATCTGATAAGACACAGGTGGTTACTAATATTTTTTGTAACTGTGTAAGTTAGCTTTGTTACTGAGTATGTGGTCAATTTTCAAGAAGGTTCCATGAGCTGCAGAGAAGAAGGTATATTCTTTCCTCTTTCGGTGGAATAATCTATAGATGTCTGTTAAGTCCATTTGATTCATTACCTCCATTAATTCTCTTATTTCTCTGTTAGGTTTCTGTCTGATTAACCTGTCCATTGGTGAGAGAGGATTGTTGAAGTCTCCTACTATTAGTGTGTGCGGTTTGATGTCTGCCTTGACTTTTAGTAATGTTTCTTTTACGTACGTGGGTGCTTTTATATTAGGGGCATAGATATTCAGGATTGAGACTTCTTCCTGATGAACTGTTCATGTTATGAGTATAAAATGCCCCTCGCCATCTCTTCTGATTGATTTAAGTTTGAAGTCAACTTTGTTAGAGATTAGTATGGCCACACCTGGTTGTTTCTTGTGTCCATTTGCTTGATAAGCCTTTTCCCAGCCCTTTACTCTGAGTCGGTGCCTGTCTTTGTGGTTGAGGTGTGTTTCTTGTAAACAGCAGAATGTTGGATACTGTTTTTGTATCCAATCTCTTAGCCTGTGCCTTTGTATAGGTGAGTTGAGCCCATTGACATTATGTGACTTTAATGACCAGTGGTTGTTAATTCTGTTCACTTTTTTAGTAGTTGGGTTTGTGTGTTTCCCTTCTTTGAGTTGTGCTGGTGAAGGGTCTCTATATGTCTGAGTTATTGTGGTCATTGTTGGACTCCTTGGTTAGTGATTTTCCTCCTATTATTTTCTGTAAGGCAGGATTTGTGGCTGCATATTGTTTAAATTTGTTTTTATCTTGGAAAATTTTGTTTTCTCCATTTATAGTGAACAAAAGCTTGGCTGGGTATAGTAGTCTGGGCTTGAATCCATGGTCTCTTAGTTTTTGCAGTACATCTATCCAGGACCTTCTGGCTTTCATGGTTTCCATAGAGAAGTCAGGTGTAAGTCTGATAGTTTTCCTTTATAAATAACTTGGCCTTTTTCCTTTGCGGCTCTTAATATTCTTTCTTTATTCTGTATGCTTTTTGTTTTGATTATTATATGGTGAGGGAATTTTTTTTGATTCAGCCTATTCAGTGTTCTTTATGCTTCTTGAACCTTCATAGGTACATTTTTCTTCAGGTTGGGAAAGTTTTCTTCTATAATTTTATTAAGTATATTTTCTGGACCATTGAGCTGCACTTCTTCTCCTTCTTTTATCCCAATTATTCTTAGGTTGGTCTTTTTATTGTGTCCCATATTTCCTGTATTTTTTGTGATGAGAGTTTGTTGGACTTGCTGTTTTCTTTGATCAGTGCATTTATTTTCTCTATGTTATCTTCAGAATCTGATATTCTTTCTTCTATCTCTTGTATTCTGCTGGTTATGCTTGTTTCTGTAGTCTCTATTCGTTTACCTAGATTTTCCATGTCCAGCCGGCCCTCTGTTTGTGTTTTCTTCTTTGCCTCCATTTCAGTTTTCAAGTCATGGACTGTTTCCATTATCTGCTTGATTGTTTTTCCTTGGTTTTCTAGGGTATCATTCACTGATTTACTCAATTCCTCAAACTTTCTGTTATACTTCTCATCAATTTCTATAAGGGCGTTTTTTATATGATGTTTAAGGGCCTCTATCACTTTCATAAAGTCAGTTTTTTCTACTTCTTCTTGATTAAGGTGTTCATGTCCTCCTGTTGTTAGGACGCTTGGTTCTGGTGGTTTCATGTTGTTTTTCAGATTGTTGGGTGAATTCTTTCATTGGCGTCTCCCCATCTCTTCCTTCGAATACTCCCTTAAGGATCTTGTTTTACAGGATCAGGTCTTCTTGCCCACTGATGTATCTTCCCAGTGATGTCACTCGCAAACAAAGGTCCCACTCTGCTTGCTGCAGGCAGGCTATGGAGGCAAAGGAACTACTGCCCTCCCTTTTGCCCTCTCGATTCGGGTTAGGTCCTAGTGCCCGAGCAGGCTGAGCTGGGAGGTGCTATGCCGCCAAAGAGGGGAGGGAGGGAGGGAGACAGGGGTTAGGGGGT
The DNA here is from genome assembly GCF_037038515.1 of Microtus pennsylvanicus. Taxonomy (NCBI): domain Eukaryota; kingdom Metazoa; phylum Chordata; class Mammalia; order Rodentia; family Cricetidae; genus Microtus; species Microtus pennsylvanicus. The sequence continues at coordinate 107,721,155 of NC_134586.1, read as the reverse complement.
TCTGGATGTAAGCTTGGTAGGATAGGAAGAGAGAGGAGGTATCCGGTAGTATAGCTCCTGCAGGATGACTAGGAAGTGGAGGAGGGATGAGGAACATCTGAGTTCCCTGTTCTCCGCTTTGGCCGCACTCATTCACCCCAATGATGGCTCTCCCAGTGCCCAGATAGAAACTCCGTGCTGCTTGGGTAGCTCACAAACAAAGGGCCCACCCTCCTTGCTGCAGGCAGGCTACGGAGGCAAAGGAACTACCTTCATCCCTTTTGCCCTCCCGATTCGGGTTCCTGATTTCACCTTTTATTAGATACAGCAGGATTTAATGCAGCATGTTACAGAAGGACTGATTTATTTTTAAATCTATTATGAAGTTATTAACCAAATAGATATCACAAATATTTACACAATATTTTACCCAACAAAAAAAAGATATTCATTCTTCTCAGGACTGCACGGAAATTTCTCCCAACCTGAAAGCACTTGGGACATGAAGCAATTCTCAGCAATAATAATAATAATAATAATAATAATAATAATAATAATAATAATATCATAAATCATATGGGGAAAACATAGGTTATAGCTGTATATCTAAAATAGCAAAAAGTTTTGAAACTGAGAAACTCTCTACTGAATAAAATGTGACTCAAGAAATTAAAGACTTTCTAAAATTGAATAAGAGTGAATATGCATAATACTTGAACTTATGAGACTAAATAAATGTTGATTTAAAAGGCAAGTACACAGCAATAAGGGCCTACATAAAATTTAGGTGATCTTATATTAGCAACACAGCTGAGTTCTTTAGGACAAAAAGAAGAAATTAAGCCAGATGGAGTAGATGGGAATAAATAATCAAACACAACAATGAAATTTATAAACTAGGAACAATAAAAAAAACAGGGTTAAGAACCAATGACAAATAGTTTGTTCTTTTAAAAAAATGTAACAATTACCCTGATCGCTAAGGAGTTGAGCATGACCTTAAGTGTCTTTTGGCCATTTGAATTTCTTCTGTTGAGAATTCTCTGTTCAGTTCAGTGCCCCATTTTTTAATTGGGTTAATTCGCATTTTAAAATCTAGTTTCTTGTGTTCTTTATATGTTTTGGAGATCAGACCTTTGTCTGTTGCGGGGTTGGTGAAGATCTTCTCCCAGTCAGTGCGTTGCCTTTTTGTCTTAGTGACAGTGTCCTTTGCTTTACAGAAGCTTCTCAGTTTCAGGAGGTCCCATTTATTCAATGTTGCCCTTAAGGTCTGTGCTGCTGGGGATATGTGCAGGAAGTGGTCTTCTGTGCCAATATGTTGTAGAGTACTTCCCACTTTCTCTTCTATCAGGTTCAGTGTGTTCGGACTGATATTGAGGTCTTTAATCCATTTGGACTTGAGTTTTGTGCATGGTGATAGATATGGATCTATTTTCATTCTTCTACAGGTTGACAACCAGTTGTGCCAGGACCATTTGTTGAAGATTTTTTCTTTTTTCCATTGTATACTTTTAGCTCCTTTATCGATAATCAGGTGTTCATATGTTTGAGGGTTAAAATCCGTGTCTTCTATTCAATTCCATTTGTCGACTTCTCTGTTTTTATGCCAATACCACACTGTTTTCAATACTGTAGCTCTGTAATAGAGTTTGAAGTCAGGGACGGTAATCCCTCCTGAATTTCCTTTATCGGATAAGATTGTTTGGGCTATCCTGGGTTTTTTTTTTTTTTGTTTATTTGTTTTTCCATATAAAATTGATTAGTGTCCTCTCAAGATCTGTGAACAATTTGGGTGGGATCTTAATGGGGGTTGCATTAAATCTATAAATTACCTTTGGTAGAATTGCCATTTTTACTATGTTGATCCTCACAATCCAAGAGCAAGGGAGATCTTTCCATTTTCTGGTATCCTCTTCATTTTTTTTTTCTTCAAAGACTTAAAGTTCTTTTTAAAAAAATGTAACAATTAACAAAACAGTTCCAAATTAACGATTATCAGAAAGAACACTAAGTTTAGATAAATATGGGAGGTTATCAATATAATGGATTTCAGGTTGTCCTATAGAAGTTCAGTAATAAAAACAGTGTGATACTAGTACAAAACACATTAAAAATGGAACCAAATCCATCGCCCAGTCAGAAATTCACACACCAATGCCACCTGATCTTTAATAAACCACCCAGAAATGTATAGTACAGAAAAGACAGCATCTTTGACAAATGTTGCTAGTCAAATTGTATAGCCGTATGGCAGATTGGTCCTGGAAATCTGAGTCAAGGCCCCCTCCAATTCCGTAAGCTTTTCTGGACATCCAGCCGGATGTGTTCCAGGCTGCTGGCTTTCTTTGCCCCATTTCACCCTGCCCCCTAAGCCTGCCTTTTCATTTGTGGAGTCCTTCGATCCCCCAGCACAGCCTGCTTCAGGTCAGAGGGGAGCTGAGAGCCTTCTCCAGTGCTGAGGGGACATAAGAGAGAACAGACCAAGAAAATCTCACAAGTACAAAATCAGCCACAGAAAGATTGGACCAAGACACCAAGACTCTGCTGGCCTCAATTGAAGTATGGGATGGGCAGGTGCCAATGCAAGAATTTCTCCAACATCCTGAAAATCAGCATTATAACACCAGTTTCCAGTGAACATACAACAAGAAGACTTGAACATCCTAACCTATAAAAAGTAGGATAATTCGACTTAAACATAACCTTTAAAAAATGATGAAGACCATTAAACAAGAAGTGAAAAACTCCCTTAAAGAAGTGAAAAAGAAGACAAACAAAAAGTTAGGAGAAATTTAAAAAAAAATCTCTCAAAGATACCCAAGAAATTCAAGAAAAAAGCAATCAAACAGGTAAAGGAAATAGTTCAAGACTTGAAGACCAAAATGGAGGAAATAAAGTAAACACAAATTGAGGGATGGCTGGATATGGAAAACCTGGGTAAATGAACAGGAACTACAGAGACAAGTATAACCAACAGAATACAAGAGATAGAAGAAAGAATCTCAGGAGATGAGGATATAATAAAGGAAATAGACTCATTGATCAACATAAACAGCAAACCCGACAAATTCTTCGTGAAAAACATCCAGGAAATCTGGCACACTATGAAAATACAAAACCTAAGAATTATAGAGGTATAAGGAAAAGAATTCCAGCTCAAAGGCCCAGAAAATATATTCAACAAAATTAGAGAAGAAACTTTCCCAACATAAAGAAGGATATTCCTATGGCAGTACAAGAAGTTTACAGAACACCAAATAGACTGGATAAAAAAAAAAAAAAAAAAAAAAAAAACCCTCACCATATAATAATCAAAACACAAAAGATACTGAATAAAGAATGAATATTAAGAGCTGCAAAGGAAAAAGTTCAAGTAACATATAAAGGCAAACCTATCAGAATTCCTACTGACGTCTCAATGAAAACCATAGAAGCCAGAAGGTCTTGGATAGACATACTGCAGAAACTAAGAGACCATGGATGCAAGCCCATACTACTATACCTAGCAAAGTGTTCTTTCATCGTTGATGGAGAAAACAAGATATTCCATGACAATAACAGATTTAAACAATATGTATCCACAAATCCAGACTTATAGAAAGTGGTAGAAGGATAACCTCAACCCAAGGAAGCCAACAACACCCACAATAGCACAAACATGTGACAACCTTGCGCCAACACAACTCTAAGTAGGGAAACACACAAATACTACCACCAAAAAATAACTGGAGTTAAAAAGCACTGGTCATTAATATTGCTTAATATCAATGGAATCAATTCACCTATAAAAAGGCACAGGTTAAGAGAATGGATATGAAAACAGATTACAACATTCTGCTGTTTACAAGAAACACACCTCAAACTCAATGACAGACACTACCTCAGAGAAAAGGGTTGGGAAAAGGTTTTTCAAGCAAACAGATATAAGAAACAAGTAGGTGTGGCTATCCTAATATCTAACAAAATTGATTTAAAACTTAAATCAATCAGAAGAGATGGAGAAGGACATTTTATACTCATAACAGGAATGATTCATCAAGATGAAGTCTCAATCCTGAATATCTATGCCCCTAATATAAAGGCACGCACATATGTAAAAGAAACATTACTAGAACTCAAATAACACATCAGACCCCACACAGAAATTTCAACGCTTCTCTATCACCAATGGACAGGTCAAAGAGACAGAAACTTAACAGAGAAATAAGAGAATTAACAGATGTAATCAAATGGACTTAGCAGACATCTATGGAACATTCCACCCAAAAAGGAAATAACATACCTTCTTCTCTGCATCCCATGAAATCTTCTCAAAAATTGATCACATAGTCTGTAACAGAGCAAACATTCACAAATACAAAACATTTGGAGTAACCACCTGTGTCTTATCGGATCACCATGAAGCAAATTTAGAATTTAACAATTCCACCCCCAGAAAGCCTACAATTTCATGGAAACTGAACAATCAACTGCTGAACCACCCCTGGATCAAGGAAAAAATAAAGAAAGATATTAAAGTCTTCCTAAAATTCAACAAAAATGAAGACACAATATACCCAAACCTATGGGACACTATGAAGCAGTGCTAAGAGGAAAGTTCATAACACTAAGTGCCCACCTTAAAATGGAGAATGCTTACATTAGAGACTTATCAGCACAGCCGAAAGCTTAAAAAAAAGAAGTAGACATGCCCAAAAGAAGTAGAAGATTGGAAATAAACTGATGGCTAAAATCAATAAAATAGAAACACAGAAAACAATCCAAAGAATCAATGAAACAAAGAGCTGGTTCTTTGAGAAAATCAACAAGATTGACAAACCCCTATCCAAACTAGTCAAAAGGTGGAGAGAGATTAATCAAATTAACAAGATCAGAAATGAAAACGGGGACATAACCACAGACACTGAGGAAATTCAGAGAATTAATAGGTCTTACTACAAAAGCCTGTATGCCACAAAATTGGAAAATGTAAAAGAAATGGACATATTTTAGATAAATATCATATACAAAATGTAAATCAAGACCAGGTGAACAATTTAAGTAGACCTATAAGTCATGAGGACATAGAAGCTGTCATCAAAAATCTCCCAAACAAAAAGTGCCCAGGACCAGATCGTTTTAGTGCAGAATTCTATGAGAACTTCCAAGAAGTGCTAATACCTATACTCCTTCATGTGTTCACATAATAGAAACAGAAGAGTCATTGCCAAACTCTTTTATGAAGCTACAGTTATCCTGATACAAAAACCACACAAAAACTCAAAAAAGAAATCAAATTAGAGACCAATCTCTCTCAAGAACATCAATCAAAAATTTTGAATAAAATACTGGCAAACCAAATCCAAGAACACATCAAAAAAATCATCCATTTTGATCCAGTAGGCTTCATCCCAGAGATACAGGGCTGGTTCAACATATGAAAATCTATCAATATAATCCATCATATAAATAAACTGAAAGAAAAAACTATGATCATTTCATTAGCTGCTGAAATTTGACCAAATTCATCATCCCTTTATGATAAAGGTCATGGAGAGATTAGGGATACAAGGATCATACCTATATATAATAAAAGCAATATACAGCAAACCAATATTTAAGATACTTAAGATCATGTTCAACTTCCTTAGCTATAAGGAAAATGCAAATCAAAACAGCTTTGAGATACCATCGTACACCTATTAGAATGGCTAAAATAAAAAAAAAACACTGAAAACCTAGGCAGGAGAGGTGACAGATGGAGATAGAGACAGGGACCTACCTTGGAGCACTGGACTGAGCTCCCAAGGTCCAGTTGTTGAAGAGCAGAAGGGGGGAGAATATTAGCCAGGAAGTCAGGAACATGAGGGGTTGGTTCACAAACTGAGACAGTGTGCCTCAGCTAATGGGAGCTCACCAAATCCAGCCTGACTGGGACAGAAAGAGCATGGGATCAAAGTTGTCCTTCTGAATGTGGCTGAAAATTGAGGCAGACTGAGAAGCCAATGATAATGGCACTGAGATTTGTCTCTTTCATGTACTGACTTTTTGAGTTCCATTCTATTTGGATGCATACCTTCCTAAGCATTGATGGAGGGAGTAGGGCTTTGGACTTCCCACAGAGCAGGGTACCCTGCCCTCTCTTAGGAATGGATGGGGGAGGGTGAGTAGGAGAGCAGGAGAGGGGGAAGAGCAGAGGTGGAAATTTTGAATGGTATTATTTATAAAGTAATAAAAATTAAATAATGTCTTCTCTGGGAATGGCAAAAATAGATGGTTTCAAATTTCTGGAATATGTAGGAGATGTGCCAAATGACAACATAGGTCCAATAAGTGTAGATCAACAAAAGACAGACAAGGGAACCAATATCATTGGGAAACCCTTAGGGAACCTCTTGGAGGCCCCATGTCAAATGTGGTCCAGTCATTACCAGTCACTGTGAAAAACATGTGTTATAAGGAAAATTAAAAAATCCAGTGCCTCTTCTAAAAAATCATACTGTTCTGCATGATGAAATAGACATGAAGGATGAATTGAAAAACTTTAGTAGAAAATGGGAAACATATATTTCGGCAGAATTCTGGAAATGATCCAAGACCAAAACTAAGATTAAAGATAAATAACACTGACCTTGAGGGTGCAATGGACACAGATATGGATATGACTATCAGTACTTCTGAAGCTTGGCATGCCAATTGTCTCTTCAAGAGGCAGATGTTCATTTTCTAGGAATTGGAACCCCATGTAAAGTGAAACAAAGAATGAGATGTGGTTAGTGCCAGGAGGATAGAAAGGAGGGGAAAAACTAGATTAACATTTGTGCAGTCCCAAAAACTCATGTTTCTGGGCATGATATTGTAAGGTATTATAAACAAATGTCACCAGGCATCTATACTGCACAAGAACACAAAGCAACCAACAAACCTTCAGAGGAACTAACGGTCCTACCTTTGAAATAGTTAACTGAGATACCAATATGAGTCAAACAATTGCCTTTAACAGGAAAAACTTTTTGAGCAACTAGATGTTCACCATATTGAAGAATTGACCAGCCCTTGTAATTTTCCTGTATTTGTTGTTAAAATGAATCTGGAAAATGGAGAATGGTGACAAATCTAAGAACTGGCCATAAGGTAATTCACCCTAAGAGCCTTTTAAAATCTGGAATTTTTTTGCATTCCTTATTGCCTAAAGGAAGGCCTCTTATTGTTATTAATTTAAAAGATTGTTTCTTCCCTATACCTTTACGAGAAAACGACAAAGAAAATTTGCTTTGACAGTGGTTACTTATAAGTAAGCACTAGAAGATACTAGCCTACTAGAAGACATCAATAGACTTCCTACAGGGAATGCTCCATCTAACACCATGTGCCAATGTTTTCTGTCAGCCATTGAAATTAATATGTAAACAAATTCCTAAATTATACCTTGCTATTATTTGGATGACATTTTGCTATCTGATTTAAATGTAGATGCCTTAGAAAAAAAATCATTGAAGAAATAAAGAAGGTTTTGTCTAAATGGGTATTGTAAATTCCTCCTAAAAATACAAAGGGGATTCTTTCAATTACCTAGATTATAAAATAGGTTTACAGAAAATTATAAAACAAATGCACAAATTATGAGAGTCCTATTGTAGATTCCTAATGACTTTCAAAGACTGTTAGAAGACATTTTCAATCTAAGAGTGGCTGCTGGGATAGCAACTGATCTAATAATTTATTTAAGTGAAACCTTAGATGGAGAATTAACTGATGCTGTGAAAGAATTAACTGTCGCTGAAGAGAAATTACAGGAAACACATGTGGATAGGGTGGATCCACATCTGACTTGTATTCTAGTCATATTTCCTTCCAGAATTACCTCTACAGAAATGTTAATACAGAGGGAGGATATTGTCTTAGAATGGATTTTTTTTTTTACCACATAAACCAATAAAAATCCTATGTGGAAAAGGTCTCTGGATTAATTATATAAGGAAAATTGAGACTTTATCAACTAGCAGGAATAGACCCAGCAGATATGATAGTGGCTTTTACTACTGATGAAATTTAAAAATTATCCGAATACAATGAATCCTGGGGAAGAACTTGTGCTAATTTTTAGGAGCAACTAATAACAATTATCCCAAAGCAATAGAGTTAACCTTATAAAAGAACTACTTGGATTCTACCCTGAATTGCATGTGATACACCAATACCTGGAGCTCAACATTTTATATTGATGCAAATAAATTAGGGAAGGCAGATTAAAAATCAGAATATTTAAGTAAGATGAAACAAAGCCATTTAAACTCTTTCCAAGGTACTAAGAGATTTTAAAGAATTCCTCAATATAGTTACTGATTTGCAATATGCAGGAAGAGTTGTCTTACATATTGATACTGCTTAATTCATAAGAGATTATATATATATATATATATATATATATATATATATATATATATATATATATTCCCAAATATAATATATCACATATCAGACATCTGATATCATATGGGTTTTTATGTCCTCCTGCACAAGGTAATGCAGAAATTGATTATTGATTGGAAGTGTGCTGAAGAACTAAGAATTTCACAAGAAGCATCATGTCAATAGTAAAGGTTTAAAGAAAGAGTTTTCTATTACATGGCAACAAGCTAAGGATATTATAAAGAGATGGCCTACTTGCTCTTTCTGTATTCAAATACCACTACCTGCAAGGAGTAACCCAAAGGGTACTCAAAGAAAAGAAATCTAGTAAATGGATGTAGTACAACTTAAAGAACTGGGAAAATTAAAATATGTACACCACTCCATTAACACTTATTCAGGTTTTCAATGGGAAACTGCCTTGAACTCAGAAAAGGTTGATTCTGTAATTATGCAGTTATTTGTCTACTTCCAATATCCAGGAGGATAACTGCATGTTTTTCTTTGGGTTCACCTTCTTATTTAGCTTCTCTATGATCGCGAATTATAGGCTCAATAGCCTATATTTATGGCTAAAAACCAATTATGAGAGAGTACATTCCATGTTCATCTTTTTGGGTCTGGGTTACCTCACTCAGGATAGTGTTTTCTATTTCCATCCATTTGCATGCAAAATTCAAGAAGTCATTGTTTTTTACCACCAAGTAGTACTCTAATATGTATATATTCCATACTTTCTTCATCCATTCTTCCATTGAAGGGCATCTAGGTTGTTTCCAGGTTCTGGCTATTGCAAATAATGCTGCTATGAACATAGTTGAACAAATACTTTTGTAGTATGATAGGGCATCTCTTGGCATATTCCCAAGAGTGGTATTGCTAGGTCCTGGGGTAGGTTGATCCCAAATTTCCTGAGAAACTGCCACACTGCTTTCCATAGTGGTTGTATATATGTTAATAGAAATTCAAATTATATTTGTTATATTAAATATACTCTCCTATTTTTGCTTACAAAATTTGTCATACTTACTTTATACTAATCAGGTTCTTTAGATACGTAGAGATTGTATTCTACCTAGATAGGTAATCTTCAGCCTTTCAAAAAACTACTATAAAATATGGCATTTAAATGGTTCTGTTGATGTGAGGCACAATTGCTCCTGGCAGAACCAATCTATTCCAGAGAGAATGTTGGGCGACAAAGACAGTCCACTCAGAGACTGTTTTCTTCTTGACAAAATTGGCCTTTGGGCAAGGAACTGCCCATACATCAACCACTTACAAAATGCATGGTGTCCAGACTAACCAAGCAGGATTCAAGAAAAAAGACTGCAAAATTTGCCAAGACAGGGCAACATGATTTTGAAATTTTTCCTGCCTTTGAAAATCATCTGTCAAGTTACTCTAGCCTTAGCCAAATTTGGTTGTTCCAATAATACAAATGAGACTATGGGTGATTGCCCAGGTAGCCAATTAATTCTGTCATTTACTGCACATTTTGGAAGTTGCTTGATTGCTCATCCTGCTTATTCAAGTAATTTCTCATCCCTTTCATGGGGTTTAAGACTAGATAGTCATAGTTATTTTCCTCTTATGACTTTGCCAAACCATTTAAATGTAAAACTTAGACTCCTTAGGATAGGATAATTATTAAAAGATTTAGCATATGTTTCTTTATTGATATTGTTTATGCTGGTTGTAATTTTAGTTTTTATACTTATCTGTTTTATTGCTCATAATTTTATATCAGGTTTTTAACTCTCTTATTCAGACAAAAGGAAAAGGTGATGGGAAATCTCCTTCAGCCTTTTGAGAAGACAAACCAGATTGGGCATGGCCTTTGGTATTAAAATTCCCATGGGTCTGTCTGCTCACTCGCTCTCTCCTCACTTGCTTCACCTGGATGTTGGATTCCGTTTCTGTTCCTTGCTGTGATCTGTGAGTTCCCGTTTATTAAAGAACCCCCTATTATACCCTATTCAGAGCTAGTGTGGGATTCCTTTGTTCGTATTCCCTCCTTCTGACATGTTTACCATCAAGATGGTTTTCAACATTAGATGCCAAATGCTTTTCAAAGTAATCAAACAGAACAGTAAGGTGTTTTGAATTTTAATCTTCAAACAAATTGTCTCTAAAGACAATTTCAAATTAGATTACTTCTTCTTACCTAACCATTCTGCAGAAGGTAGACTGTCATTAGTTGTCTTTGGTATAATTTATTTCCTTAATGTCTTTTGTTAAAATATTTGTTCAATTTAACATAACAAGTTAATATATGTGCTCTATTTTCAAATGACATTCATTTCACATGACCTACTAGACATTTCTGCCTATCTTAGTGTTACCATCAGAAACAACAGTGTTAATACCATATCAAGCTAAGGAAGAATGCTGATATATGGATGTGGAAAATATTATCACACTTTTCTATTAGTTAATATGAATTTTATATTAATTAAATATATCCATTATTTTAAATGCAACAGTTTCTTTTTTTAATGCAACAGTTTCTTACTACAGATTTGTTCACCATCGAGCGATTGTCCCATTCCTAATTGTGTGTTTCATGCTCACAGTGTTTCTGCACTTTATATATCTACTTTTCTCCATTTCTAGATATGCTTGATATTCTCCTTTAACCTATTAAATACAGATTGGATTGGGTCATTTATATGATCAAATTCATGGCTAATGTTCAAGGTTATAAATATTTGGGTCTATCTTGGTTTCCTAAAAATTCAATTTTCTAACATTGTTAAATTAGGCTACATAAAATTACTTTAATCTTTTATCAACAAGAAAATAATATCATTCCATCAATTTTTATCCTATACAATATTATAAACATTTTAAATCATTTCTTTCACATAAGCTTCAAAATATTCTAAAATATTGACATCGTTTGTGTACTTGCTATTATGTTAACATAATAGGCACATTGTCACAGAACACTTGGATGTCAGATGCAAGATTGTCACACCAAAATTCTGACTCTCCCTTTTGTTGTTTAGAGCAAACTTTTCAAGCTTATTTTATATGGAGCTTCTCACTTGACATACGAGTTTCAATATAATTCTTGTTTTATGTTTTTGTTTTGATCTAAACATCTCATATAATTGCCTTTATACTCTTTCCTGTATGTTTTCAGGCATGTGGAAGCCTCCTTTTATAGGGTCAACACTTTTTTGATTTCCTATCACTGTCTGGATTCCAAATGCACCCACTGAAATTCTTAAATAGTTCCCTTCAAGATTGGGGTAAGAAATTGTTTAAAAAAAATCTCAACATTTCAGTGTTATTTCCTCAATCTTTTTTTTTGTTATCAAAATATCAAAACTGCTATAAATTGTCACACCATGAGGAAAGCAGCAAGAAGAAATATCTAGCTCAATTTACAATAGCCATGTTAGAAACTTGGATGGGCAAAAGGCAATTTGCCAATTAAATCACTAAGGAACTTTGATATAAAATAGTAATCTTGCTTCTTGAGGTGATAAGGAGGAGTGTTATGTGGGAAATTTTTCTATATCCTGACAGTCCCAGAGAGTATCAGTATGCTCACCTTATCCTCTTATGTTTTAATGAGTTCTAAGAAATGAAATTTTATATCACAGAAACGGTGAAAAGCAGGAACAACAAGGAAAGACAAAGGTAGATTAAAATGTAGAAATATTTTTTTGTGTTTTAACAAATCAAGCTTGCCTGAAGATGAGAAGGACAAGCTAAGCCTCTCGAGGCCAAGGCGTGGTGGTATACACCTTTAATCCCAGGATTTGTGAGAGAGAAGCAGAGGAATCTTTGCTAGTTCAAGACTACACTCGGCTACATAAGATTGAATCTGTCTAAAAAAGGAACAGAGCTCACAGAATAGTAATACCAGCCCTTGAGATCCCAAATCTTTAATCCTGGCTCTAGAGAGGTAGAGATAGGAGTTATAGGGCTGGGCAGAGATAGGAATAGAAGACTAGAGGAGACAAGAGCTCACTACAGTCTGAGGTTCACTACTGTCATCTCAGAATGCAGTCTGAAGAGACAACCTGAGAACAGTATTGGCCCTTCTGTCTGAGCATTGGTAGATGCCAAAGGTCTCTCTACCGGCTATCCACATTGCTTCTGTGACCTATATTTAATTCCCTAATATGTGACTCTGGGTTTTCACTAAGAATGATTAG